>NC_143585.1:144235891-144542725 GCF_048544385.1 Mastigoproctus giganteus | reverse complement strand
TTTATTAATTTCAAACGGGAAGCTAAATGACTTGGTAATAACTGAAAGGAAAGTGGAAGAGAAATTGTTGGAGCTGAACATAAAGAAGGTGCCTTGGGTGGATGAAATCTATCCATTTACATTAAGGGAGGCAGCAAAGGATTTAAGCACACCCCTAGCCATAATTATGAGAGCATATGGAGAGGTCTCTATGGACTGGAGATGAAAATGTATCCTCAGTTCATAAGAGGGGGGGGAGGATCAAAAGGTGACATGAGTAATTACAGACCTGTTAACTTAACGTCTGTTCTGGGAAAAATAATGGAGTCACTGATTAAAGAATTAATGCAGAACCATCTGGACATGAATGCAATAATACCACAATCACAGCATAGATTTGTTATGGGATGGTCTTGTCTAACCAATCTGATAGGTTATTATGATGCAGTGACCAAGGAACTAGATGCAAAAAAATTATTTTTATATCATAGACTTGGATTTCAGGAAGGCTTTTGATACTGTTGCACATAAAAAAACTGCTGCACAAACTGAAGCCATACGGCATTAAGAGCAAGTTAATGCTATGGATAAAGGAATGGTTGAGTGGAAGAAGACAGAGAGTGGTTATCCATGGGCACTGCTCTTTGTGAACTAATATTATTAGTGGATAATGATATTGATATATCAGACCTAATGTCTAAATTTGCAGATGATACAACAGTTAGCAGGGAGGTTAATGACACTAATCAGGGTGATGATGAGCTACTGCAACAAAATCTAGGAAAATTGGGTGGATGTGCTGAGAAATGGTAGTTGACATTTTACATTGACAAATGCAAGGTACTGCATATGGGCACACCTCCGTAGCCAGATGGGCAGGAGTGGCAGTGCGTAGCACACGCATCTTGATTAGACCGGGGTTCGAGCCCATGACCACCGCATATCCCCGGAGCAATATGGCCTTGGCAATCTCATAATTATTGCTAAGGGTTTGCTTACTTCCTTTGCTGCTTCCTTTAATATAACTGGATAGATCCCATCCACCTGGGTTGGATGGGATCCTCAACAATTTCTCCTCCACTTTCCTCTCAGTTATTACAAAATCATCTAGCTCACTGCCAGAGTTTACTTCACCTCTGGCATTCCCCTTCATGAATAACTCCTCATGTGTGAATGTAGATGCAAAATACTCGTTTAGTTTGTTAGCCACCTGAGCAGGATTCTCAACTGTTGAACCATCAATTAGTGGACCAATCTGATTCATCCCTTTCCTTCTAGAGTTTAAATAGGTAAAGAACTCTTTTCTGTTTTTCTTTGCATCCTTTGCCAAGGATTTCTCATAATCTGCCTTTGCCTGCCTAATCTCCTTTGTGACTTGGTTACAGACCACCTTATATCTATCATAGGCTTCCATGTTGCCCATTAATTTATATGTATCCCATGCATTTTTCTTCTCTGCCATATGTCTCATTAGTTCATCTGTCATCCATTTAGGCCTAAACCTTGAACAATATTTCTTAGTTGGTATGTAAAGCCTAGTAGCTTCCAAGATAGGTTCTTTGAATATTTCCCATTTCGAATTTCCTGTTGGTAACATCATCAGTTGATCCCACTGTATAGAACTTAAATACTGTCTCAGACCATCGCAGTCGCCTTTACGAAAGCAATAACCCTTCCCTTTACCCCTGATGGTAGTTACATTTTTGAGTAAATCCCACTTCAGCACACTGTGATCACTGCCACCTAGTGGTTCCTTTATCTGCAGATTCTTAATGCATAAAGAATCACTACTGATAATCAGATCAAGAGTATTACTCCCTCTAATTGCCTCCTGAACATGCTGATGTAGAAAACAATCATCCAATAAATCCACAAAAGCCTTGCTAGTGTGTGAGTGACCAACCCACAAATTCCAGTCAATATCTGGGAAATTAAAATCCCCCATTATAAGACTGATTTACTGGCCCACTCTATTTCCCTGTACAGTATCTTATTATACCCATCAGAGTCATTAGGCCTATAGCACACTTCTACTCTCAATTTTGAAAAGCATACTTCTACTCTCAAACTGAATCGACACTGCACTGTCCAGCGATGTCGAGTGGCTTCACTTCCTTGGATTTTATGTGTTTCTTAACTAATAGCATAACCCCTCCTCCCTTCCTATCCTTTCTGTGCACATTGTACTCCCCAAATTCCAGTTCTGCATTCCTTATATTTGTGTGACACCACATCTCTGAAATCCCAACAATATCTGCCTTTGATGTTTTGAGCAATACCTCAAATTCATCAAATTTATTTACCAATAATGATTGAAGGAGCAGTAATTGAAAAGGTGGAGTCATATACTTATCTGGAACAAGTTATTAGCTGTAATAATGATAAATGGCTGGAAGTCAAGAGAAGAATAAACTTTGGACGGATAGCATTCAGGAAATATAGTCACATACTGAAGTGCAATATCCAAGTTTGTCTGAAATGTAAAATAATGAACAAATGTATACTCCCCACCACGACTTATGGAAGTGAAACTTGGGCACTCACCAAAAGAATGGAAGAGAAGCTGAGAACTATACAGGGAAGAATGGAACGAATTATATTGGGAATCAGATTGTTAGATAAGAAGAAAAACACATGGATTAGGCAGCAAACTCAAGTAAAGGACATTCTTATCAAAACTAAAGAACTAAAATGGTCTTGGGCAGGACACATAGCTCGAAGACACGATGACAGATGGACTGAGAAAATAACAGGATGGTACCCAAGAGGAGCTAGAAGAAAACCTGGAAAGCAACGGCAGAGATGGTTAGATGAAATTCATGATTTTGTGGCTAGTAAATGGATGGCCATTGCACAAAACAGAAGGAACTGGAAAGTTGCTGGAGAGGCCTTCATCCTGCAGTGGATTGAAAATGGTTGATGATGATGATGACTACTGTCATTGTCAACCTTTTATCATCTGAAAAAAACTTGGACAAGAAGCCTGATATACCTTCATCAGTAGCATTGATAAATATATGAAACAACAGGGGTCCCAACAGCAAACTCTGGGGTACTCGACTAATCTCCAGTCCATGGGGACTTCCCGAGTCCAAGGATGCTCACATAATTATGACCAAGGGTATTTACTTACTTCCTTTCCCTCCGCTTTTAATTTAACTGGATAGATCCCATCCACTCAAGGTGCCTTTCTTATGTTTAACTTCAAATGTCTCCTCCACTTTGCTCTCAGTTATTACAAAATCATTTAGATTTTAATAAGAGTTTAATAAGCTTCTGTTCTCCACTTCCCTACAGAATGTGAAGGCAGAAAAACTTCAGAGGGATTTGCTGTGTCTTGGTAAAAGTAACTTACAGAAAGTAAAAAGTAACCCACCTTTCTAGTGCATTTTCATGAAAAACTTCAGCAAAACTGGTCTCAAACCAAAGAGAAGTAGGAAGTGCTCTGACAGCATGTATACTGACAAGATGAAGGTATAATTCAGGATCCTCTTTTTGTACAATAAACTCCATACATTCTGGCTACAATAAAAATAAAATTTATTTCAAAAAAGAATTACATACCTGATCCCAAAATTTACTGAATGATATAATATCAATCAGTAATTTTTTTTATTTTTACTAAATAATAAATTATTTTTATTTATTATTTAGTAAAAATAAAAATATTTTAAATATTTTTAATGTATACTTTCTTAAAAAGTTAAGAAGCACAATTAGGTATAACAGTTTTTGCCTTCTGTTTTAGATCAGTGATATATCTCATTGGATGGGAGAAAAATAAAAATATATAACTAAAAGTTAATTCCTAATTGAACCATGAAAGGATTTAACCCAGCAGTAGATGCAGCAAGAAAACCACCTAAGTAGGTAACCTGAAACTTTGTTTAAAGTTTCAGGTTACTTTCAGTGTCAGCACTTGTCCAGTATCATGCTACTCTGCAAGCAAAAAGCCAAATAGTTGCAAAGACAGTAGCGGGTAACCCAACAAGTTCTCACATGCAATTTCTGTATTAAAACCATAAAAAAATAAATAATAAATAAATAAATAATAACAATAAAAAAGAAAACTGCAGAAACTATTGCAGTAAAAGTTTGACTATATTTAAGAAGGCAGAAAAAATTCCAGATTTTTACTCACTGGTTAACACTTAAAGCAAAAATATTATTTGAGGGTCACTTGTCAGGTTACCCACCACTACTGCTGGGTTTAAGAGTACAGCCTTCCTGAAGTGCACTTCAACAGGGCATAGTAATCTTAATACTGCCCTCACTGGTCATAATATAACCAAAAGTAAAAAGTATTTTAAAAAAAGTGAAGGAATAAAGAAAATAAATGGCAAAAAAGAGTACAAATCTTTTTGGATTTATTGTTGATTATTATCAGACAGTAACTGACAATAAATATGAAATGACTGACTGCTACTCTTATACAGATATTTGGAAGCTGAATTTTGGAATAAATGGGAAATGGTATATAATTATTTGTGTGTTGGATATATTTTTTTTTTATTGATCCAAAATTTGTTTATAGTCATATTCTTTTAACAGTATGCTTATAGAAGAAGAGAAATTTATTTCAATATGACAGTATGCTATCAATTTTAACAGTATGCTGTATTGCTCCCATTTTTTTTTGCATTTGGTCAATTAATGAGATCTTTATTAGTATCCTACTAATATTAGTAGCAAATGATACATGGATGTATCATTTGCTACTAATTTTTTTCATTTTCTTTCTCCACTACCATTCTACTATCATTTTCTTTCTCCACTACTCTGGATATCATACCAACGAATTGGTATGTTATTCAGGGATGCAGTATATATCTGAAACAGAGCAACAGCTTCCAAAAAACCCAGATAAATTATTGGCTCAACTGTTTTCAGAATGGCCTTATACTGATATATACTATTTAAGGGGTCTGGCTGAATCCCTACCAGTGAGAATTCATGAAGTGATTTATGTTAAAGGAGAGGTTATTATTAATTGAAAAATTACACAGATAACTAATTTTTTTTTTTTTTTTAATCTGGTGTCTCTATGTTTAAAGAGAGGAAAAGAGAATGTTCTCTTTATTTCAACTGAGGTGAATGGAGCACACTTAAAACACATTACATTCACAAGTCATATCAATTTCAACAGAATGTCTTTCAATAACTGTGGCAATGTTCTTAACTTAAATGTCTTGGAAAATAGGTGAAAAAAAAAGTTTCCCATGGCAAAGTCCTGCAGTACAGATAATTTAGCAAGGGTTAACTAAATCACTTTTCAAATAAATATTCAGGGCCTGAATATTTATAACATGCCTTTGTGATATTTTTCTAAAACACATTTCATTGTTTTATGGTAGTGACTACCATAAAACAATAGAAACAATTTGCACTTTCCGGTTTATTGGGCTTTTCTGTTAGCGCAACATATTTATAAACGGGCGGGTAGTAAACTCAATCTTATTGCATTTGTGATAATACTAATAACTGGAATTATGTGGATTTTTAAGTTATTATGGTGAAATGAGTTTCCCTTCAGTGAAATCTTCAATCATATAAAAAACAAATAAATTTTCAGAATCTTCTCTTTATTCCAATTTACTTGTTACAATAGTGAAGGGAAAGGGACCAACAGAAAGTGCAAGTGCTGTTAGTGCTAGGAAACGAAACAAAATTTATTTAGAAATGAAGATGATTAATTAAGAATTACGAAGCAGGACAAAGTTTGTCATCTATTTAATGGGAATTAGGTCTAACTGCTTCAACAGAGAGTACTATTTTAAAGGACAGTGCACATATAAAAGAATATGTCAAAGGATCAACACACTTAAGATCAACAGTGATCACAAAACAGCGTAGGTGCTATATCGAAGATAGAACAGCTATTAATAATATGGAGGGTAAAGCAGATTCAGAAGCAAGTGCCCCTGAGTCCAATGGCCATTCAAGCAAAAGCAAGAAGTATTTATGAAGATATTAAGGATAAGTATGGCGAACCTCAAGCCAAGTTTGCGGCAAGCAATGGGTGGTTTAATAGGTTCAAGCATCGATCTGGTTTCCACAACGTCAAACTATACGGTGAAGTTCCCTGTGCCGATTCTGAAGCTGCAGAGAAATTTTGGGATGTGTTGGAAAAAATTATCAATGAAGGCAGCTACCCAACGCAGCAAATTTTTAACGTTGACGAGACTGCTCTGTATTGGAAAAAAATGGCGGATTGAACATATATTGCCAAGGAGGAAAAGACAATGACAGGTTTCAAGGCTTCAAAAGACTGGGTCATGCTCTTGCTTGGGGTTAATGCAGCAGGAGATTACAGATTAAAACCACTGCTTGTGTACCATTCTGGAAATCCTGGTGCATTTAAGGGCATCGATAAAGTCATTCTACCCATGCATTTCCGATCGAACCAGAGAGCATAGATAACAATATCTCTCTTTGAGGATTGATTTAAATGCTGCTTCATTCCCAAGGTTGAAAAATATAGTAACGACAACGACATTCCTTTCAAGATTTTTTTGCTTCTATTAGATAATGCTTCTAGACATCCTACGTATCTAGATGATTTCAATTCGAACGTGAGAATCATATTCTACTGCCAAACACGACTTCACTCATCCAATCTATGGATCAGGGTGTTATTTTGAATTTAAAAGCATTTGCTCAGGCATTGTCTGCAGTAGACAATGAGAAAAATTTTACGTTAAGAGACTTTTGGAAATCTTACAATTTTACCATGCCATCTAAACCTTAATAAGGCATGGGTGGAAATTACTAGAAGTTGTTTAAATGGTGCATAGAAGAAAATATGCCCACGGCATGTAAAAGGCTTCAATGGATTTGAAAAAAAGACGAATCATATGAAGAGGTTACAGATACATTAGCATTAGTAGAGGCATATGATGCAAGAAAGCAAGCTTATTCAGCATCAGCCAAAAAAAAAAAAAAAAAAAACCAACCACTACTCCCATTTCACCCCTCCGTTCGTTCGAAATACCTGCCAGCTGAGCCTTAAATTTATTTAGGCTATCAACTTCAACAACAAGCGATGGGAGTCTATTCCACAAACCAACTGCCCGCTGGCTAAAGGCAAATTTCCGCACATCTATCCGACATCCGTCCTTCCTCAATTTGAATTTATGCCCTCTCAGGTGATTATTCTGAGCAAGAGGAAGAATCCCATCGGCATTGAGCATGCTCAAGCCATTCAAAGCCTTATACACCTCTATCAGATCACCTCGCCGATGCCTAGTCTCCAGGCTCTGTAATTTGCAAAACTTAAGCCTTTCTTCGTAAGAGCAACCCTTTGTTCCATTCACTAATCTTGTTGCCCTTCTCTGTACTCGTTCGAGCAGCTCTACATCCTTCTTGAAATGAGGCCTCCAGACCTGTATACAGTACTCAAGGTGTGGCCTGACCAATGCCTTATACAAGGGAATAATCACATCCTTATCCCTGCTAGAAAAATTCCTGTATATCATTGACAAGACACCATGAGCTACTCTTGCAGCTCGTCTGCACTGCTCAGAGAACTTCATATCTGCCTGCACAATTACCCCCAGGTCCTTTTCATTCTCTACCACTGTCAGCGTAGTACCACAGAGTTACGTTGATCTGGGGTTACTGTTTCCCATATGTAGTACTTTACATTTGTCAATGTTAAACTTCATTTGCCACCTCTCAGCCCATCTGCTCAACCTTTCCAGATCCTGTTGCAGCAGCATAGTATCAGTAGTGTCCTTAACAACCCTGCCAACCTTGGTATCGTCTGCAAACTTGGACATTAAGCCTGATACACCATCATCAATATCATTTATAAATACAGAAAACAACAATGGACCCAACACTGAACCCTGAGGAACTCCACTAATAACATTAGTCCACGTTGAGCAGTGTCCATTGATTACCACTCTCTGTCTTCTGCCACTCAACCATCCCTTTATCCATAGCAGCAATTTGCCTCCAATGCCACACTTCTCCAATTTGTGCAGCAGTCTTCCATGCGCAACAGTATCAAAAGCCTTTCTAAGATCCAAATATATAATATCAAAGTTATTCCCTGCATCCAGTTCTTTTGTGACTACATCATAGTATCCAATCAAATTGGTCAGGCAAGACCTGCCCTTAACAAAACCATGCTGTGTCTGAGCTATAACTGAATTCTTGTCCAGATGATCCTGCAGTGCTTCTTTAACCAGTGCCTCCATTACTTTTCCTGGAACCGAAGTTAAACTAACAGGTCTATAATTACTTGTGTCAGCCTTTGATCCTCCTTTGTGAATTGGGGTTACATTTGCACATCTCCAGTCCATGGGTACCTCCCCTGAGTCCAAAGAAGCTCTCATAATTATGGCTAGGGGTTTGCTTACTTCCTTTGCTGCCTCCTTTAATATAACTGGATAGATCCCATCCACCCCTGGTGCCTTTTTTATGTTTATCCTCAGCAATTTCTCCTCCACTTTCCTCTCAGTTATTAGAAAATAATCTAGCTCACTGCCAATGTTTACTTCACCTACGACATTCCCCTTCCTGAATAACTCCTCATGTGTGAATGTAGATGCAAAATACTCATTTAGATTGTTAGCCACCTGAGCAGGATCCTCAACTGTTGAACCATCAACATCCAGTGGACCAATCTGATTCATCCCTTTCCTTCTTGATTTTAAATAGGTAAAGAACTGTTTTCTGTTTTTCTTTGCGTCCTTTGCCAAGGATTTCTCATAATCTGCCTTTGCCTGCCTAATCTCCTTTGTGACTTGGTTACAGACCAACTTATATCTATCATAGGCTTCCATGTCACCCATTAATTTGTATGTATCCCATGCATTTTTCTTCTCTGCCATATGTCTCATTAGTTCATCTGACATACGATTGTAAAGGTTGCAGAGCTACTTCAGCTAGAGGATGATGCCAAAGACATGGAGGAGTTAATAGAATAAGAAGAGAAGGAATTATCTAATGAAGGATTTATTGACTTGCAGGTAGAAATAGTGAAAGAAGAAACTGCTGACAAAGCTCAAGATGAACCAAATGAGGAGCCAAGATGCTTCATCCCCAAAGAGATGGCAATGGCGAGGTTTGAGAAGATGGATCCTGACAGTGAACGATTCTTAAAAGTTAACAGAGGGATGAATGATATGCTTGCTAGAAAGAAATCTACAATGAAAAGAAAAAGCCACCATCCAGTCATCCATTAATATGTTCTTTCAAAAAAGTTGAGCAGCCGACCCCTTCTAAATCTCCACAGTAGTGTACTTATCAGCTGAAGACGTCGATTCTGGCAACAGCGCTCAAGAGATAAAACTTACTGACAATATGCCTGTCTCCTCTTTTTTTGTAATTTTATAATTTTGAAAATTTTTAAATTGCATGCTTTTGTAACTTTTCCTGAGCATGGGATAAAAAATGGAATAAATACAATAAATAATTCTATTTTCATGTTTGTCGAACATTTCTTTTTTGATGCAATCAATTCAGTGAGCACAGTTGTGAGTGCTGCATAAGCTGTTGTTGTTTATTTGGTTTTTAGGAGCATTAGCAACTAAGGCCACGTTTCTCCAGGTATTTGCGGTGGTCATACCCTGACCTTTTCACATCCTCCATATTTGGTGGTCATGGGCTTGAACCCTGGTTTAATCAAGAAGCATGTGCTATGCACTGCTGCTCCTGCTCACCTGGCTACGGAGGCACCTCTGCACAAGCATTTAGAGAAATTCAGACTTACATAGTTCTGCAGAATGCAACCCTTACATAAATCGGGGAGTGGCTGTATATTAAATTTGTTTCCTTTTAGTTCTCAGTTTGGTTTCAGTAATGATTATTTAAATTCTCACACAGAGGTCACACACATGTGATGTACATCAACATTTTATGCTATTTGTCTTTCCTATAAAATAAAGTCAGTGAATGTTCAGAAGCCGTTACAAAGTAATAATAAAATTTTAATAATTTTTATTGTAACGTTACAAAATATTATTATTTTGTAACGTTACAATAAAAATTACTCTGTAACGTTACAAAATACATTTAAAATGAATCTCTTTAGAACAAGTTTATAAAAATAACAGTTCTGTTATTGAATACTTCCCACTGAATTTTTTTTTACCTGATTAACAAAACTATGCATTTTAAAGTATAATATCATATTCATAATGGAAATTTTTTAAAATAATATCAAACTAAGTATTCAGCAATGGGTGATTTTCACACCTCAACGTACTCACATATTAATATATCTCAATTTTTTTTTTTCTCTTTAAAAATTCTATCCTCATCTTAAGTCTAAATTATTGTATTGATAGTCTCAATGGTTAAATTTATATATATATATATATATATAGTATGAATCAGAGCTGAAATAATTTACTAATATATATATATATAAACATTCATAATATAAGTGATTACATTGCACCTGCAATATTTATCATTTTATAATGTGGTTGCATATGAATGCTTTGCATTAATTTTTATTCTTGATGAATAATATCATACCAATAATAAAATTAAAATATCATTTGGTGGGGCAATTTCATCATTCACTGCTATATAAATATTTCATGAAATCAGAGAAACTGCCAATTCTAAATTCATTTGGAATTTTTTTTTTTTTTTTTAACCAAGTTTGTTGTGCAGGCTTTCAAGATCTTTCACATACCAAGATTTAAAGTTGATATACAGCTGCTTTTCATTTTCCACAGAATTTTTTTTCCTGTTATAAGAACAGTATAAGTATAAATAATTTCTTATAACTGCAACAGTTCAGTTTTTTTTTTTTTTTATAAATAAACTATTTATAACATCTCCAACTTATGTTTTAATTTAGTACCTTATAATGCAAGTTTCAATATATTTTTTGACATGAATAAAATCTATGCTGGGGGTACCCTATGGTGCTCAGGCTGTCATGAAAAGTGAAACTTCTAACTGCTGTTATATCTCCGAAACTGATAGTATAAACAATTTATATTTATTTTGTCAGGTATATAATGTGATGCCAAAGATGTCGACGAATATGCAAGAAAAAAATTTGAAATTTTGATATTTAATATAATTTTTTTTTAGAAAAAACTAAAAAGTTCACATTTTGGTCATTTACCGTTGTGCCTTCATTAGTTTCACTCTCAATAACATCTAAACTATGATAGATAGACATAAACAGTAAGCGACAAAATTGTTCAGTAGGAAACGTAGTTTTCACATCTATAAATAGTTTTGATGTAGCTCTTATGGTTCAGGAGTAATAGCGATGAAAATTTGAGAGAGTTGAAAAATTCGAGCATTTTCAAGTTTGTTTTCACAATATCTTGAAAACTATAAATGTTAAACAAGAACAGTAAGCAACAAAATTGTTGCTCTTTGAGAGCTCTACAAAGATATATAACTAGATTTCAAATCGGGTTTTTAGTTTTCGAGAGTTGAACAACTCGTTAAAGTAACTACTTCGTTCAGTTACTCTGCATTTTTCGAGCAGTGCGGTTGTGTTTCATTTAGTTAAGTAGTGACAATGCCGAAAGTAACATCAACTAAACGTGTTCAAAGATTTCAACAAAATCACAAATCTAACGTTGAAAAGCAAGCACCAAAGTCGGTGGCGGAATGCAAGAGAGAGAAAGTTGTAAGTGTAAAAGTAAGCAAGAACAATTACAGGCAGATGTCCGGCCATCAACATCGAAAAGAACAGTGCAATTAGTGAATGAAGATCATCAAAAGTGTTATACATTAGCTTCAAAAGAATTTGAAAAAATGTTTTTGAACAACTCAATCGGATATGTCTGCAATGTTTGCAACAGACTGTGGTTTCAGAATTATTTGAGATTACCAAAGCCAAACCATATACAAATTCTTGAAGATGAATTTCCAGAAGCAGAGAACATGGCATCGTTTATACTTTGCAATACATGCTTCACAAACTTAGAATAGAGCAATGTACTGTCATTATTGCGGTTGTAACGCACCTAAGATGCAAGATCTTCAAACTGAATTGAAATGTTTGAATAACCGTTTGGAAACACTCTTTACAATTGCATTACAATTTTGGGATCAAGTTTCTTCGCCAAGTTTCAGAATGGTATTGTTGAACACACAGAGTTTGAAACTTGATAGCAAAGACATTGCAACCAATCCAATTCTCATGGAATTGAATATCTTGGCATTAAATGAAAAAAGGCTTGAAAACGATGAAAATGTTGATCTTCGATGATACAAATGTATCATACAATTCAAAAGACCTGTGCGATCTGGTGGTGGTGTTACGATATACAATAAAGTCGAATCGACAATATGTACGCCACATATTCTCATTACCGTGGATGCAGACTCACTACAGCAAATGACTTGTACAGATAATTGTGGCGACATTTGTGCAACTGAAGTTGAAATAAATGGACAGAAGACTTTGCTTGTAACATTCTACACCTCACCTAATTCAACATTGGAGAAGATTAAAGCTTTCTTAATATCCAATCTAGCAATTTATATGCCAAAGTTTGGAGACATACCTAAAGTTTTGAGGAAATTCAACTTTCAAAAGATCCCAATAATTTTAGCGGGTGATTTCAAAATTGATGTTAAGAAACCTGAAATGCTCCATTCCTTGACTTCATGGAATCAACATTCAATCTTAAACTTGTATCAGATCTTATAAAATCTGATACGCATGGTCAATCATGTAGCGACTAGTCTTCAATCACAATGTTAATAGTTTGAATTGTTTCAACTATGTATCCTACTTTAGTTACCACAAACTTTAACTGTTAATTGTAAACGAAAACACAGAATAAAATAAAACAGATTTTATTTAGCTTAAATTCTATTTTTTCATTTCACATGACGGTATTCATGGATCCATCTTCGCTCCATGGAGCCAATGTAGATTTTTTTTTTGTTGGCTAATACTAATATGTATATTATAAAAGTACAATATCATAATTAATAATTTTTTTTAAATTTTAACCTAGGCAAGCACTTTCATTTACCAAAGGGCTCTGTCAATCATAAAAACTATAAATAGAGACTGATTTTTTTAACTTTTGTAGATTTTCTCTCTTGCATTATAAAAATAAAATTATGTTAATCATAAACCAATTTTTTTAAAAATTTATAACCTTAGTGGTCACTGTAGCTTATCACAGAAGTCCAGTTTTAAAAAATTATAATGCAGCCACAGATTTTGTATTCAAAATTTTTCCCAGCTGTAAAGCTAAATGCATGGTTAAAACAAATTCTTAATCATAATATAAATAAAGAGAATCCCAATATAGAAATGGATTAAACGTCTTAAGTCATAAACCACCATTACTGTGGTTTTTAAATAATGCTGTACTTTTTTTTTTTTTATACAAAGCTATAACAAATCTTTCAAAAGCAACCTGCACGGCAATATAGATGTTTACTTAATTAGTGGGAAAGGAAAGTAACCTTCAAATATGAAAAAAAAAAAAAAAAAAAAAAAAACATAATTTGAAACTTAAGGGCTATCAGCAGTGATTCATGCATAAAAGTCATGCATGCTAGTCCTTGAAGTTGTCACAGACATTCTCTCAGATATGCCAGACAAGCTGTTCTGGCTACCTGGGAGTCTAAAACGCTGATGGAACTGATATTCGGGTGACACTTAAGTCAAGTGGACCCAATTTCGGCGAAGTCCGGACGGTCTATGACAGCCAAATCCTCTGCTTGCACCTTCACGATGGTGGGACTGTTAGTAATCCTGGGTATAACCTCCATGCACAAGTACATGGTGGGTGACCACCCAGGTGTGAACCAACGTAAGCAGGGGTCGAGGTGTGGCGCCCACACCACATGGAGGAACGCCGCCCCTCTATGTTACCAGCCAGTACTAGGTGGTAGATGACTCTCATCAACCGGTGAAATACCACCACTTTGCTTATTGGAGGCTTGAAGTGGTGGAACCCATGTTTAGTCTCTAGAGCTAAGTTCCGGCCAACCCTTCCCTATCTCTTGCATCATGCAGTATGATTGATGATTTTTGAGGTTATGATGAATATCGTGGCGAGATCCAATATTCCTCACATTTTGAGGGTACAGCTCTAAAACGGTGTTCGCAGGCCGGCCGCTAGATAGTACACCGGACCAAACCTATTGGTAACTCTCTAGGAGGCTTCCGGATCAGCTAGTGTATAATCTTGCTACCTCTACTCTGCCAGATAGTGACTAGAGGGAGTCCAAGTAGTGTGTATGTGGGGAGCATTGTCGAGGCCACGTTATGTCAAGGATCTGGGTATATTCTTACCACATGTACGCCATATCCAAAAATTTCATTACTTCATACAGCATGTCCCACCCACTTTTTCTTACTATTGAATACACCATGAATTGTCAAAATAATAAAGCAAGCTTATCTGCGAAAAGATCTAAACCTCCCAAGGACTTCCTAATTCATTTCACAAATATACGTGGTCTCAATTCCAATCTCAACGATGTCCATTTCCACTTGCAGTCTTCCAAACCCCATGTACTTTTTCTGACTGAATCTCAGTTATCAGTTGATTCAACTACTGCTCATCTCAGATGTCCAAATTATTTGCTGTATGATTCCTTTTGCCTCAAAGGTGGTACTTGTGCATATGTCCGTTCTGATATTCCCTGTCACAGACTTGGCAATTTGGAATCTCCTCTCTTTGATCTTCTCTGGCTTAAAATCTCTCTATCTCATTGTGTCAAATTCATCTGTTGTCTCTACCGTTCTCCCAACTCCACTAATCACTTGGAGCTCTTTGACTTCCTCTCTTTGCAACTTGACTTTCTCCAGTCCAACTTTCCTAACAGTGAGTTAATTTTCCTTGGTGAGTTTAACGTTCACAACTCCAGCTGGCTTCCGTTTTCTAGTTACACAGACCCAGCAGGTCGAGATGCTGAGGCTTTTGCAATTACTAACGACCTAGCACAGATTGTCCATTTACCTACAAGAATACCGGACAATCCTAATCATACAGCCAATACGCTTGATCTTTTTCTCACAAACAACCCTTCTAAGTACAAGGTCGAAGTGAGAGGTCCTTTAGGCACTTCAGATCACAACTTGGTGATTGTCTCTTCTCCAATGGAACCTTTATCTCATGGCTATTCCCAACCTCGTATTGTTTGGCATTATAAGAATGCAAAATGGGATGACCTGCGAGACTTCTTTTCTTCTTTTCCTTGGTCTGATTACTGTTTCAAAACTTCTGATGTCAACGTTTGCTCAGATCGTGTCAGTGAAATTATTCTTGCAGGAATGGAATCCTTTATCCCACACTCCACTTTAAAATCTCGTCCTTTATCTAAACCTTGGTTCTCCAACAAATGTGCTAAGGCTGTCCAAGAGAAGAATGTTGCATATCGTAATTGGCTTGTTTCTAATTCTTCAGTTTCATTTTCTGCCTACACCAAAGCTCGCAACAATTGTAAAGCAGTTATTAATCAGTCCAAACTAGAGTTTGAACAGGCTAAGAGTAGAAAACTTGCTTCTTGCCCTAATGGCAGCCGAGCATTCTGGTCTCTTGCCAAAGCTATTGGCCGCAACTTTTGCCCATCTCTGCTCCCACCGCTGTCAAAACCAGATGGTTCTGTTGTCACTTCAGCCAAGGATAAAGCTGACCTGCTAGCATCCCATTTTTCTTCCAGCTCATGTATTAATGATCTTGGTAAAACACCTCCCACCATTCCTAACACGCTCCATTCAATGCCTTCTGTGGTCTTCCGTCAAAAGGATATCAGAAGGATTTTGATGAATCTTAATGCTAAGAAAGCTCCAGGTCCTGATGGTATTTCTCCACTTGTTCTCAAAACCTGTGCTCCTGAACTTACTCCTATTCTTTGCCGCCTTTTTTCACTTTCTTATTCCAAAGGTGTTTTTCCTTCTGCTTGGAAATTTGCTCATATCCAGCCAGTTCCTAAAAAGGGTGACAAATCCCTCCCATCCAATTATCGTCCCATTGCAATTACTTCTACTCTTTCTAAAGTAATGGAGAAATCAATTAACTTACAACTCTTAAACTACCTAGAAACCTTCCGTCTGATCAACGATCGCCAGTATGGATTCCGTCAGTGTCGATCCACTGGTGATATTCTGGCTTATGTTACCCATTTATGGACTAATTCAATGGAAAGGTTCGGTGAAACACAAGTAGTTGCTCTTGACATCTCAAAGGCTTTTGATCGTGTTTGGCATAAAGGTCTTCTAAACAAGCTTCCATCTTATGGTTTGCCAACTGTTTTTAGTAATTGGTTATCCAGTTTTCTCTCTGATCGCTCACTGAGGGTGATGGTAGATGGCTCTCTGTCTTCTAACTTCTCCACTAATGCCGGTGTCCCCCAAGGTTCAGTTCTTTCCCCCCACTCTTTTCCTCTTGTATATTAATGACCTTCTTCCATTGACTGGAAATCCTATTCATAGTTTTCCCGATGATAGCACATTGCATTCAACTTTCCATTTTGAGAAACCTTGTCCTGCTCAATCAGCTTCAAGTTTTCAAAAATCTGCTGCCAATTCCTTAAATGCCGATCTTCAGGTAATTCTCCAGTGGGGCAAAGACAACTTAGTTGATTTCAACCCTTCTAAAACTCAGTCTTGTCTTATATCTCACAAAAAGGATTCTTCTGCTCCTATGCTTATCTTTAGTGACACTCCGATTTCTAGGCAAAATGATATATCTCTTTTGGGGATTACCCTGACTTCTAATCTCTCTTGGCACAAGCACATTACAAATATTGCTTCCTCTGCATCTAAAAAACTTGGTTTTCTCTTTCGCTCTCGACGTTACTTTTCTTCCAAACAGCTGCTCACTCTGTATAAATCGCAAATCCGCCCTGCCATGGAATATTGTTCCCACATCTGGGGTGGTGCCCCCAAAACCTCTCTCAGGCTTCTTGATTCCATTCAGAAGAGGGCAGTTAGGTTAATTAATGATTCATCTCTAACATAGTCTCTCCACTCGCTTTCTCATAGACGTACTGTTTCTGCTGCATGCCTCTTCTACAGATACTTCCATGGGCACTGTTCTTCTGAATTGGCTTCTATAATTCCCGCTCTCTCTTTCAAAACAGTCCAAACACGTGCCGCCACCAGTCAACATCCATTTACTGTCCAGCTTCAAACCCACAGAACCAACTTTTCATCTTCCTCATTTATTCATTCAACTGCCGTTTTCTGGAACAACCTTCCTTCATACGTATTTCCTGAAAATTACAATCTACAGAAGTTCAAGTCCAATGTCAACAAATATCTTCTTTCGTCTTTTGAACCTCCAACCCAAGCACGGTACTAAGTACTATAGGTTCTAATGACTCGAATGAGTACAATGAACAATTGTACGGAGAAATAGAGTGGGCCAGTAAATCAGAATGTCTTATAATGGGGGATTTTAACTTCCCAGATATTGACTGGAACTTGTGGGTTGGTCACTCACACACTAGTCAGACTTTTGTGGATTTATTGGATGATTGTTTTCTGCAGCAGCATGTTCGAGAGGCAACCAGAGAAAGTAATACTCTTGATCTGGTTATCAGCAGTGATCATTCGTGTATTAAGAATTTGCAGATAAAAGAACCACTAGGTGGCAGTGATCACAGTGTGCTGAAGTGGGATTTACTCAAAGAGGTAACTACCGTCAGGGGTAAAGGAAAGGGTTTTTGCTTCCGTAAAGGGGAGTACAGTGGTCTCAGACAGTTTTTAAATTCTGTACAGTGGGATCGACTGACGATGTTACAAACAGTAAATTCTAAGTGGGAAGCATTCAAGGAATTAATCGTGTAAGCTACTAGACTTTTCATACCGATGAAGAAATATTGTTCAAGGTTTAGGCCTAAATGGTTATCAAATGAACTAATGAGACTCGTGACAGAGAAGAAAAATGCATGGGATGCATATAAATTATCAGGCGACGCAGAAGCCTGTAGCAGATATAAGCTAGTCTGTAATCAGGTCACAAAGGAGGTTCGGCAGGCAAAGGCGGATTACGAGAAATCTTTGGCAAAAGATGCTAAGAAAAACAGCAAGGATTTCTTTACTTATATAAACTCTAAAAGGAAGGGGCTGAATATGATTGGTCCACTTGACATCGATGGTTCGACTGTTGATGATCCTGCTCAGATAGCAAACAAACTGAATGAGTATTTTGCATCTACATTCACACGTGAGGAATCATTACAGTTTGAAAATGGAAGAGGGTTATCAAATTGTAGCAGTGTGCTTAATGATTTTGTAATAACTGAGAGCAAAGTGGAGGAGAAATTGTTGAAGTTAAACATAAGAAAGGCACCTGGGGCGGATGGGATCTATCCAGTTATATTAAAGGAGGCGGCAAAGCAACTAAGCAAACCCTTAGCCATAATTATGAGAGCATCCTTGGATTCAGGGGAGGTTCCCACGGACTGGAGATGTGCAAATGTATCCCCAATTCACAAAGGAGGTTCGAAGGGTGACACAAATAATTACAGACCAGTTAGTTTAACTTCTGTTCCGGGTAAAATAATGGAGTCACTGGTTAAAGATGCATTGCAGGATCATCTAGACAAGACTGCAGCAATAATTCAGACACAGCATGGGTTTGTTAAGGGAAAGTCTTGTCTGACAAATTTGATTGGTTATTATGATGTGGTCACAAAGGAACTGGATGCAAAAAATAATTTTGATATCATATACTTGGATTTCAGGAAAGCTTTTGACACTGTTGCGCATGGAAGACTACTGTACAAATTGGAGCAGAATGGTATTAAGGGTAAGTTGCTACAATGGATAAAAGGATGGTTAAGTGGGAGAAGACAGAGGGTGGTAATCAATGGGTGCTGCTCTTCGTGGACTAATGTTATTAGTGGAGTCCCACAGGGTTCGGTGTTGGGGCCACTGTTGTTTTGTATATTTATCAATGATATTGATGAAGGTATATCAAGCTTAATGTCGAAGTTTGCAGATGACACGAAGGTTGGCAGGGTTGTTAATGACAGTAATGGCAGTGTGCTACTGCAACAGGATCTAGATAATTTGGGCAGATGGGCTAAGAAGTGGCAACTGAAGTTTAACCTTGACAAATGCAAAGTACTGCATATGGGTAGAAGTAACCCCAGAGAAACGTACCAACTGTGTAGTACTACACTTAAGGTGGTAGAAAATGAAAAAGACCTGGGAGTAATTGTGCAGTCAGATATGAAGTTTTCTGAGCAATGTAGACAGGCTGCTAGGGCAGGTCATGGGGTTTTGTCAATGATATATAGGAATTTTGCTAGCAGGGAAAAGGAGGTGATTGTCCCTCTGTATAAGGCAATGGTCAGGCCACGCCTTGAGTACTGCGTACAGGTCTGGAGGCCTCATTTTAGGAAGGATGTAGATTTGCTTGAGCGTGTACAGAGAAGAGCAACATGATTGGTGAGGGGAATGAAGGGATCCTCTTACCAAGAGAGGCTTAAGTTCTGCAAATTGCAGTGGCTGGAGACTAGGCACCTGCGCGGTGAACTGATTGAGGTCTATAAGGCCTTGAATGGGTTGAGCACGCTGAATTCTGATGGGATCCTCCCACTTGTTCAGAATACGAACCTACGGGGACATAAGTTCAAATTAAGAAAGGATAGATGTAGAATAGATGTGCGGAAATTTGCCTTTAGCCAGCGGGTGGTTAATTGCTGGAACAAACTTCCATCTGTCGTTGTGGAAGTTGATAGGTTAAATAAATTTAAGGAGGAACTGGACAGGCAATTGGAGGGTATGGTGTGATTTTTTTTTTTTTTTTTTTTTGGCTGATGCTGCATAAGCTCCTACACTGCTTTCTTGCATCAAGTGCCACTACTACTACTACTACTACCTCTCGTGTTTGGGGTTCTCATAAAAAAAAAAAAATTAAAAAAAATAAAAATAAAAAATCTTTAGGTTAAAGACTGCAGAATTTTAAGTCTAATGTCAACAAATATCTCTAGTCTTCTCAACCTCCAATCCAAGCATGGTACTAAGTATTATAGGTTCTAATACCTCCCGTGTTTGGGATTTTCATAAAAAAAAAAATAAAAAAAAAAAAAGATTAAAGAGCCTTCAGTGGCAGTGACCATAGTGTATTGATATATTATATTCAAAGAAATAACTATCAAGGGGAAGAGAAGGGATTTTGTTTCTGCAAAGGTGATTACAATGGGCTGAGACATTTTGTGAACTCTTTTCAGTTGGATCAACTGATGTTGTTAAAAGAATGCAAATATCAAATGGGAAATGTCTAGAGAAGTAATCATAGAGGCCATTAAGTGTTTTACACCACCTAAGAGTTACTGTTCAGGGCTTAGACCAAAATAGATGTCAGATGAACTTATGTGCTTGAGAAAGAGAAGAAAAATGAATAGGATGATTACAAATTATCAAGGGATACAGAGTCTTACAATAAGTATAAACTAGCGTGTAATCAAGTTACTCAGGTTAGGCAGGCTGAGGCTGATTATGAGAGGTTCTTCGCCAAGAGCGCAAAGAAAGCAGCACAGAATTTTTGTGTATATTAAGTAGAAGGAAACGATGAATCACATTGGTCTGCTGAATAAGAATGGTACAACTTCTGATGATCCTGTACAGATTGCAGATGATACAAAGGTTGGCAGGGTTGTCAAGGACACTACTGACACTATGCTGCTGCAACAGGATCTGGAAAGGTTGAGCAGATGGGCTGAGAGGTGGCAAATGAAGTTTAACATTGACAAATGTAAAGTACTACACATGGGAAACAGCAACCCCAGAGCAACGTATCAACTCTGTGGTACTACACTGACAGTGGTAGAGAATGAAAGGGACTTGGGGGTGGTTGTGCAGGCAGATATGAAGTTCTCTGAGCAGTGCAGACGGGCTGCAAGAGTAGCTCATGGAGTATTGTCAATGATATACAGGAATTTTTCCAGCAGGGATAAGGAGGTGATTATTCCATTGTATAAGGCAATGGTCAGGCCACACCTAGAGTACTGTATACAGGTCTGGAGGCCTCATTTCAAGAAGGATGTAGAGCTGCTGGAACGAGTACAGAGAAGGGCAAAAGATTAGTGAATGGAACAAAGGGGTGCTCTTACAAAGAAAGGCTTAAGTTTTGCAAATTACAGTGTCTGGAGACTAGGCACCAGCGAGGTGATCTGATAGAGGTGTATAAAGCCTTGAATGGTTTAAGCATGCTCAATGCTGATGGGATTCTTCCTCTAGCTCAGAAAAATCACCTGAGAGGGCATAAATTCAAATTGAGGAAAGACAGATGTAGGACAGACGTGCGGAAATTTGCCTTTAGCCAGCGGGTGGTTGGTTGGTTGGTGGAACAGATTTCCATCCCTTGTGGTGGAGGTTGATAGCCTAAATAAGTTTAAGGCTCAGCTGGACAGGTATTTTGAACGAACAGAGGGGTGAAGTGGAAGGTGGTTTTTTTTTTTTTTTTTGGCTGATGCTGCATAAGCTTGCTTTCTTGCATCAAATGCCTCTACTAATGCTAATGCTAATTGCTGATAAACTAAATAAATATTTTGCATTAGCATTCACACAGAAAGAAGTATTCGGAATGGGGTTAGCAGAAGTCTATCTAATGCAGCTTGGGAGTTAATTGATTTTATAATAACAGAAAGTGAAGGTGAAAGAGAAATTTCTGTAACTAAAAGTAAAAAAGGACTTGCAATTGATGTAATCTATCCAATTGTGTTAAAAGAACCTGCAAAAACAGCCAACTTAACCTTTAGCCATAATAATGAGAGTATCCTTAGATGCTCTCATTATGGAGATGTGCAAATGTATTTCCTATTCAAAAAGGTGGTTAAAAAGGTGAAGTGAATAACTACCGACCAGTAAGTATAGTGTCTGTGCCATGGAAAATAATGGAATCACTATTTTAGAGCAAGTTACTCCTATGGATAAAGGCATGGTTAAGTACTAGAAGTAAAGAGTGGTTATAAATGGTCAATGCTCTACATGGGTAATATGATGAGTGGAGTTGCACAGGGGACAGTGTTGGACCCCCCCTTACTGTTTTTAAAATTTATTGATGATATTGTTGGAGGTGTTTTAAGTTTAATGTCTAAGTATGTGGATGATACAAAAATGACAATAATCATGGAATATTACTTCAAGTGAATATAGATAAACAAAAGCAAATGAGCTGGAAAATGGCAGCTGAGGCTTACCAGTGATAAATGCAAGGTACTGCATTTGGGTAGCAGTAATTCAAGAATAGAATAAATTCAAGTGGCACTATAAGAGTTCTGTCAATAATATACAGCAGGCCATCGTTATAACGCGGTTTGCTTTACGCTGATTCGCTATAACACTGTTCTTATATTATAACCTGTATCTGACTATAACGCTGTCACAAATCACTATAACGCTCTTTTACAGATTGCATTTTTGGCATATTTTACGAAATTGTTTCATTTGATGGAGTTGATAGCTTGAAAATGAATAGCAAAACAGCATTAAAACATTTCCCATGCCGGCTTGAGAAATTTTCCCACGCTCAGTGAAATTTTCTCGGATGCTAATTTAATTGAAGTACAGTGACTTGTTACATAGTTCCGAGATCAACATTTTAAAAAATGATCAAGTATATTGCTTGTAATATTTGCGTTATATGCATTTATCCGAAGTCTAGTCATCACTCAGTACAGTATTAGACATTGTGCGTAACGCACAGTTTACTCGAACATTGTATCATAATTAATGCAACCAACGCAGTTACATTTTCAAAGAGTTAATAATGGCGGATAAGAATGAAAAAGCAACAATGTCTAGCCGCAGTACAAAAACTATAAACGTAAGAAAAATACTGAATTTTAAAATTAAATTAGATGTTTTAAAGCGAATTGATTCCGGTCAATGACAAGCAGATGTGTGCCATAATTTAGGACTGGCAAGTTCAACTGTAAGAACAATTATAAAAAATAAAGAATTAATTTTAGCAGCAGGAAAGACAGCTGTTCCACTGCAAGCAACTAGGGCTAGGCCAGCTATTAGGATTGAAATTGAGAGACTTTAACTAATTTTATTGAAGATAATATCCAATGCAGAATTCAGTTAAGTTAAATGTTATATATAAAAAAAAAAAAAAAAAAAAAAAAAAAGAGAGAGAGAGAGATTAGCCTATATGATGATCTGAAGAAAGCCCACCTAAAAAAAAAAAAAAATGTGGAACCATTTAAAATTAGTAAGGGCTGGTTGAATAGATTTAAAATCCAGGGAGAAGCCAAAAGTGCAGATTAAGGAGCAGACACTTTCAAAAAAGAACTTGTTAAAATTATTGATGAGGGGTATTATGTGTTATACTTCTCAACAAGTTTTTAATATAGATGAAGCAGGACTTTTTTGGAAATGAATGCCTAAAAGAAGTTTCATATTGAAAGAATAAAAAAACATGCCAGGTTTCAAAGCGGCGAAGGATTGGTTGATTTTATTGTTGGGTGGTAACGCTGCGAGGGATTTAAAATTAATACCCCTTTTAGTTTACCAGGAAGAGGGCCAAAGTACAACCCAAAATTGATACATTTTTCATGATTAAATTCATCAATTAAATTAAATCAATTAAATTCATGATTTTAATTGGAATTTTAAGGTTAATTTTGACACGTAAGTAGTTATCACATAATTATATATGTATGGAATGCAGAATATGTACACATATTTGAATATTAAATATTTTGACCGACATTTGTGCATCTTTTCACTACTGTTTATTATTGATTAGAAAATATCCTATGGCACAGACCGCAACTTACAAATACATATTTTACCTTATGGGAATGCAGTGCTTGTTTATCCCGGATTCACTTAGCACTGTGTTTTTCTGGAACGAATTATCAGCGTTAAGCAGGGGTGACCTGTACAGGAACTTTGCCAGTAGGGACAAAGAGATAATCCACCCAATGTGCAAGACAATGATTAGGCCTGAAATACTGCATACGTTTTGAAATCTGGGAAACCTCATTTCAGGAAGAGGACAGATGTGTTTGGGAAGGGTGCAGGGTTGTTGTTGTTGGTTTAGTTTTATTGGCGCATCAGCAACTAAGGCTATAATGCGCCAAAACCTTGTCATAAAAATGGTAAAAATCTTTCAGTGACCTAACGAATTAGGTCACTAAGTCAGGGTATAAAAGCCACGTATAAACTGTAAAAGACGAATATCAGTAAACAAGGTAAAAATAATAAATCTTAAAATAATAAGATTTTTTAAATATGATTAAAAAGGTTTACTGATTTCAGGAAACTAAAAATACCAGACACATGGTCATTGTTGGATAAAATCTGACTGAGTGTATAAGGCTCAGTCAGATGGTTAAAAGCGATAAAACGAGCATTACTAAAACTGGAATAGTTACATAAAATATGTTTAATGGATAAAATGGTGTCGCATTGCTCGCACATAGGAGGATCATCCGCCCTCAGCAGAAACGAATGTGTCAGATGACTGTGTCCTATGCGGAGTCGGGCAAGAACAACTTCCTCGCTCCGATTCCTGCGCAGACTGGACTGCCATGTTTGTATTAGAGGCTTTATTTGGTATAATTTATTTGTTCTCTCTCTATGCCATAGTTCTTGCCATTGGGAATATATCTTTTGGTGTATTATTTGCCTGTAGTCTGTATAGGGGACTGACAGGCAGCAATTGTTAGTGGGAGCTGCTGATTTGGCTGCAGTGTCAGCCAAATCATTTCCCTTTATCCCAATGTGGCTAGGAATCCAGCAGAAGCGGATATCAAATTTGTATTTATGAAGAGAATATATCTTCTGCTGAACCCGAGAGAGAACTGGATGACAGTTGTGTCTCAAAGATAATAAAGCCTGTAATACACTCAAAGAATCAGAATATATTATTGACCTTTGGCATTGAGAAGTTCGAATGTGATCCAAGGCTAACTCTATAGCATGCAGCTCTGCAATGTATATGCTGGATTCAGGAAGGATCTGCTGAGATATTATAGTGTCCCGAAAGACAGCAGCAGATCCTACGCACGATTCAGACTTCGAGCCATCTGTGTAGACGGGCAGGAAGTCGGAATACTCAGCTCGGTGTGCGGAAAAGAGCTGATGGTAGACAGATGACGAGGTTTCAGATTTTACCCATTTCTTAAGGGAGAAGTCGCACAATGGAGTATGAGCATGCCAGGGTGGAAGGGTCTCTTTTGGTGTTTGTGCAACCTTGTCTACCATGATGTTAAACTCTCTTAGTAGCTCTTGGACACGAATACCAAAAGGTCGATTGGCAGTCTGACGGGTATTGTACAAGTTTTCCCAACGTGGCTCAAAGACAGATGTCCACGTAGGATGGTCTGGCAGGGATTTCAGCTTTAAAGCATAGCTTAAAGACAACTGCTTACGTCGAAGGGATAACGGTGGTTCGTTTGCTTCGACGTATAAGCTCTGGACAGGAGATGTTCGAAATGCTCCAGTAGCGATACGGATAGCCTGATGGTGGACGGGATCCAACCATCGAAGGACACTGTCTCTAGCTGAGGAGTATACCTGGGCCCCGTAGACCAATTTGGATCGTACAAGTGCACGATAAATACGTAGTAGGGTGCACCTATCTGCTCCTCAACGCGTAGAGGAGAGAGAGCGAAGAATATGTTCAAGAAAGGTCAACTTTTTGTCGAACACAAGTCAAGAATTTGCTTGACACTACTGGAATAGCATTTTGTCCGAGCATTAATTCAGGTTCAGGATGAAGATTACGCTTACGACAAAAATGTACACAAACGGTCTTCTCCGGCGAGAACCTGAAGCCATTAGCAAGTGCCCAGGAATTGAGTCGATCAACGGCTTTCTGCAGTTGTCTTTCAATAACCCTCATGTTGCATGACTGACAAAAAATGCTGAAGTCATCAACATAGAGGGCACTGTTTACAGTTGGAGGAAGTTGTTCTGTGATGGAATTTATTTTGATGGCGAAAAGCGTGACACTTAAAACTGATCCTTGTGGTACTCCCTCCTCTTGGCTAAAGGAACGAGAGAGTGAGGATCCCACACGAACTTGGAAAGATCGATTGGCTAAAAAGTTTTGAATAAACATAGGAAGATGCCCTCTAAGGCCTAGGCTGTGCAAACTTTTAATATGCCAAATCTCCAAGCTGTGTCATACGCTTTCTCCATGTCAAAGAACACCGACACCAAGTGTTCGCGTTTTAGGAAAGCATCCCGGATGGATGTTTCCAGTCTAATAAGATGGTCCAAAGTGGACCGGTTCCTTCGGAAGCCGCACTGGATGTTGGAGAGAAGGTCATTTGATTCTAAATACCAGATTAAACAAGAATTAACCATTCTCTCCAGGATTTTGCACAAACAGCTAGTCAGAGCAATGGGACGATAATTTCTAGTGACTTTTGGATCCTTTCCTGGCTTAGCAAAAGCAAGAACGGTTGCCTTGCGCCAGGAATCCGGAAACTGCCCTTCGATAAAGATTCTGTTATACAGAGTGAGCAGATAATCCATAGATTTTGGTGAAAGATGTTTAATCATTTCATAATGGATGCCATCTGGTCCAACAGCACTTGCTTTGGAAAGAGTGAGGGCTCTTTTCAGTTCGTGTATAGTGAATTTCCCGTTATAGGGACAGTCACTCTTACACTTAAAATTAAGTGCCTGTTTTTCTATTTTATGTTTCAGGACCAGGAACTCTGGGGAATACGAAGATGTTGCACAGATGTTAGAGAATGTTTCCCCAAGAGAGTTGGCTATTGCAGTTGGATCTGCAATAGCGCATCCATTATAATCTAGGATTGAAGTAGGGTGGGATGTATGTTTTCCCTTCATTTTCCGGATTTTATCCCAGACTACCTTAGAGTTGGTAGACTGGTTAATAGATGATGTAAAGCGGATCCACGATTCCCTTTGACTCTGACGGTGGATGTAGCGTGCTTTGGCTCGTGCACGTTTAAACGCTAGAAGGTTGTTCGTGGTAGGATATCGGCGGAATATCCCCCACGCTTTGTTTTGAGCCTTTTTTGCTGCTGTGCATTGGGAATTCCACCAAGGTTTGGGAAATGGTGGAAACCGGGCAGATGTTTTTGGAACAGCATTCGCAGCTGCTTGGACCATAACCTCTGTGATGTATGTTACTGCATCATTGATAGGCTCCTGACTGACTGTATTCAGGTGGAAATTTGCCTGACGTTGGAAGGCAGTCCAGTCAGCCTGATCAATTTTCCACCGTGGTAACCTGAAGGGAAGACATGGTCTCCCACTGTGTAGCGAGGTTATCACAGGGAAGTGATCACTTCCGAATGGGTTCTCCTCCACTTCCCAGGTGAGTGAGGGGAGTAGAAAAGGGGAGCAGATAGAGAGATCAATGGCAGAAAAGGTACGGGTAGGCATGTGGAAGAAGGTGTTTGTTCCAGTATTTAGAAGGGAAAGGTCATTGTCATTGAGCGTGCGCTCTACGACTCGTCCCCTTGCATTAAGGTTAGCACTACCCCACAGGGTGTTATGTCCATTAAAATCCCCGAGAAGTAAGAAAGGGGGAGGCAACTGCGTTACAAGATCATCAAGGTCTTCCTGGGAGATGTCAGTCCCAGGTGGCAAATAAATAGAATAGACGGTTAATAAAAATCCCCCTGAAAGGCGAATTGCAACAGCCTCTATGCTGGTTGTAATGTGCAATGGCTGAACTGGGGTCTGGTTGCCCACAAGGATAGCCACTCCTCCATGAGCAAGACCATCCGCAATTCTATCCTTTCGAAAAATTGCGATGTTGTGCATGGTGGGATCATCATTTGCCTTCAGATAAGTCTCCTGCAAGCAAAAGCAAACTGGCTCGTACTTTTGCAGGAGGGCCTTGATGTCATCAGTATTTTGCCGGAATCCACGACAATTCCATTATAGGAATTTAGCCATTATTTTGGCTTGGTGGGTCCGTCAGGCAGCTTCCGAGGTGCTGAGGGCTTACCTTTTTCAGTTTTGGTTTTATCCTTCCTGGGGAAGTACGGACGCTGACCAGTGTCCATTTCCTCCTCAGCAAAGAGCTCCAAAACTGAATCTTCGTGTACCTCCTTCTGCTCGACCTCCATGTTTTCTTGGGTAGTAGGAGGTACTTCACCTTTCTTATTTTTTTCTTTGGTGATTGCCTTTGTTACTTCTGGAGCATTAGGAGGTACAGATATCGGCGTGGCAGGTGATTGGTCCTTCTGTACAGGTTTTTGGGAGCTTAAAAGATAACGTGCGATGGGCGTAAATGATTCTTTTGGAGGGATGGACATGTCTGTCTGTGTTCCGATGGAACACCTCCCTGCTACCTTCTGGGCATAGGTACGTTTGTTGATGTTGAGCGGTTTCACCGCTTTCCTTGCCTCCTGGTACGATATGTTTAGCTCTGCCTTCAGCCGTTGTATTTCTTTTTCTTCTTTCCACCTCTGGCATGCTCGTGAGTAGGCCGGGTGTTCTCCCTCACAGTTAATACAGGTGGGTTTTGCGGCTGAACATGCTGTTGTTTCGTGGTCCTTTGCACCGCATCGGGGGCATGCAAGGACTCCACGGCAGGCCATTTGAGAATGTCCGTACTTCTGGCATTTAAAACACCGTAAAGGGTTCGGAACGTACGGACGCACTGAACAGTTGATGTATCCAGCTTTAATCTCATCAGGAGGTTTGGGAGAGTTAAAAGTCAGGATAACACTCCTGGTTTTAACAAGTTTCACATCCCTACGCGCACTAATTCTCTTGACGGCTATAACTCCCTGAGGTTTCAGTTCCAAGCAGATTTCCTCCTCGGTTACGTCGAGAAGGTCCCATTCCGAAATGACACCTCTCGATGAGTTTAGTGTTCTATGTGGTGTTACTGTTATGGGTATTCCTCCGATTGATGTTGCACGGAGTAGCTGCTCAGACTGCCTGTCAGTTTTGGTTTCAATTAAGAGGTCTCCAGAACGGAGCCTCTTAACTGATTTGGGTGACCCTACTAACCTATCTAACCCTTTCTGTATAAAGAAGGGTGACATTTTGCCAATCGGTTTTTCATTCGTCGAGTGTATAATTAAAAATCTTGGGACAGGCCTTGATGATGATGTTTCAGTTCGCTGTCTCTTTTTCGCAATAATATCTGCCTCTCCGTCTGTATTTTCAGATAGGGGCCGGGTTGGGGCCCCTGAAGAAATAAGTTTATCAGGATTCATAGAAATTTTAAATTGTTTAGTGCCCGGGCTCCCCACCCACCATGGAGCCCAAAGGGACGCCCACTACCTGGCATGCAATAAATGCGCTCGGGAGTGGAACGCCAGGGCTACCCAGACACTATACCCGCACCGCCGCCAGCCTGAATCCTGTCCCTCGGACCATGAGGGTAGGGGTGTGGCATTGACACGGTTGACCCTCGCAGGCGAGCCTACTAGCCGATTGATCCTAGCCAGGCCTTCCAGGACCACCCGTCTTGTCGAAGCAGGGGCCAAAGTGGTGTATTGAAGCTGGGCCCCTCAACCACCAGGATCCCCCTTTCTGAATTTACACGGGTCGCAGCGCACGGCAAACACGCAGGATTCCATTGATGTAAGCCTGGAACCTGGGCTGTGGGCGTTAGATCCCAGTGATGCTAGTCTGGAAGTCCAGCAGCGTCACTGGAAGGTCCCCTCACCACGTACAGGTGCCCACGTCGAGGGGAAAAGGGTGCAGGGAAGAGCATTGATATTACCTAGGGTGGGGTTGTGGGGAAACAAAAGGATTTTTAGATTAGAGGTCTGTAAACTGTAGTCTCTGGAAACTAGGTATCTGCATAGTGACCTAATTGAAATGTATAAGGCTTTAAAAAGGTTAAGTAAACTAAATGCTGATGGCACCTTTACTCTTTCTCAGTTGAAACACAAAAGGGACAAAAATTTAAACTGAAAAGGATAGTTGCAGATAAGATGTATGGAGATTTGCATTTAGCCAAAGTAGCCTTTTGTTGGAATAATTTTCTACCTAGTATTGTAGAGGTGGATGGTTTGAGTAAAGATGTGGACAAATTATTGGAAGAGATGGGAAAATAAAAATATTTCCTCCCTGGCTGGTGCTGTATAATCTTTACTTTCTTGCACCATGCTGCCAATACTAATACTAACGTCATAGCAATGTTGGTGCCTATCAGTCTCCACACTACTCTTCACACAAATGGTTGAAAAGTGGCACCCCTGAGGTTCTTGTATTTGATTACTCTGCAAAAATGGAAAAAAAAAAAAACTGAACATAGTCAAACTTTTACTGCAATAGTTTGACTATAATTAGGAACCTAGCAAAAAACTTAGATCATTCTAAATTAAAATCATGTACACAATATGTATATTTTATAATTTTTCTTTAAACACAGAAAAGTGTTCTGCAAGCAAAGGATCATTTAGTCGACTGTTTCCTGATGTGTGTGTGTGCGTGCGTGCATGCATGCATGTATTGGAGTATATAAATATATTGCATATTAATCATTTAGTTCACTTAACTAATTACATATACAAATCTGGTGTATAAGTGTTTCTATTACTTAGTTTTGAATTAGTATTAACAACTCATGTTATTCCTTTCATTGTGTGAAATGGAAGTTTCACATTCAGTCATCTTTTTTAAGAGACATCTTACCAAAATACCGATCGCCAGGAAGGCTGAAAGCAATAACACTGCTCAACAGCTAAAATGTTTCAGTAATAAAATTATAAATTTTGACTAATAATAATGTGTTAAATATGAACATGACAGTTAAAATGGATTATTAATTCTAGTTTTGACACTTTCACTTTCAGCATGTTTTTGCTTGATTTTTGGGAAAATTTGGCCTTGAGGTACAGTTTGTGTGGCAACACTGCAGCCATTGGTGTGCTGAGTCACACCATTTCCTATCTAGATGCGTCAGTCAGTCTGAGCCAGGCATGTGTCCATGCTACACTTATTTTCAACCGAGGAAAATCTTAAAATTTAGAATGATGCGTAAATGTGTCAATAGTGCAGATAATTTTTATTATGTTTGTGGTGAAGTGACATTTGTATTACACAAGCACGCCAGTACTCCAATAATAAAAACGCATACAACTGTAATTTTGGCTGCAAGGTTGGAGACTAAGACAAAGGCTAGGCACCGCAAATTTCCTGCAATACTTGTGCTTCTAATCTCCAAAGCTGGCCAAATCACAAAGTCTGGTGTATAAGTGTTTCTATTATTTAATTTTGAATTAGTATTAACAACTCATGTTATTCCTTTCACACAACATATTCAGTTATCCTTTTTTAAGAGACACCTTACCAAAATATCAATCACCGGTAAGGTCGAAAGCAATAACTATGGTCAACAGCTAAAATGTTTCCGTAATAAAATTATAAATTTTGACTAATATTATCTACACACTTATGCTCAATGCCTTTTGGCATTCCAATCATATGGAAAGAGTCTTCAGATCACACAATGGACTTATTTTTGCATGGTACTACCTCTTCAGCAGGAGATTCCTGAGAAGAAAAAGTGGACCTTATGCTACCTGAATATACCATCTGCTATCCAAACAGTACCCCACAGAGAAGGGCTTCCCGTTTGTGAGCCACCAGCTGAACATTAACATTAGCATTAGCATTAGTAGAGGCATATGATGCAAGAAAGCAAGCTTATCCAGCATCAGCCGAAGAAAAAAAAAAAAAACCTCCCATTTCACCCCTCCATTCATTCGAAATACCTGTCCAGCTGAGCCTTAAATTTATTTAGGCTATCAACTTCCACAACAAGGGATGGAAGTCTGTTGCACCAACCAACTATCTGCTTGCTAAAGGCAAATTTCCGCACATCTATCCTACATCTGTCTTTCCTCAATTTGAATATATGCCATCTCATGTGATTATTCTGAGCAAGAGGAAGAATCCCATCGGCATTGAGCATGCTAAAACCATTCAAGGCTTTATACACCTCTATCAGATCACCTTGCCAGTGCCTAGTCTCCAGACACTGTAATTTGCAAAACTTAAGCCTTTCTTCGTAAAAGCAACCCTTTGTTTCATTCACTAATCTTGTTGTTCTTCTCTGTACTCGTTTCAGCAGCTCTACATCCTTCTTGAAATGAGGCCTCCAGACATTACTCAAGGTGTGGCCTGACCATTGCCTTATACAAGGGAATAATCATCTCCTTATCCCTGCTAGAAAAATTCCTGTATATCATTGGACAAGACACCATGAGCTACTCTTGCAGCCCATCTGCACTGCTCAGAGAACTTCATATCTGCCTGCACAATTACCCCCAGGTCCTTTTCATTCTCTACCACTGTCAGTGTAGTACCACAGATTTGATACGTTGCTCTGGGGTTACTGTTTCCCATATGTAGTACTTTACATTTGTCAATGTTAAACTTCATTTGCCACCTCTCAGCCCATCTGCTCAACCTTTCCAGATCCTGTTGCAGCAGCATAGCATCAGTAGTGTCCTTAACAACCCTGCCAACATGTTTTAGAATCTGATGAAGAGTCAAGTGATAGCTGAGATAAATCACCTGAACCCTCCACATCAATAGCTTCTGATTTTATTTCCAATTTCCCTCTCTGCAGAGCCACACAAAATTATACAAATTGAATTAAATGATCTTATCAGAGATCTTGATTTACCAAAAAATAAGGCCGAACTTTTAGGCTCAAGACTTCAACCATGGAATCTCTTTAAAGATAATCTTAGAGTCTCTGGTACCAACAAAAGGATTTAATCCAGTTTCTTTGAAATGAAAAGTAACCTTCTTGCCTGCACTGACATCAATGGTTTAATGGACTCACTAAATATTAACCAAAACCTTCAAGACTGGAGGCTTCATAGATTCTTCTAAATTGAGTTTAAAGTTAGTGACTTAAAAGTAACTGCCATCTTGTTAGAAATGCAGCAGAGAAACACAGAATTTTGCTGTTTTCTTTGCAAATGGGATGGTAGAGCACGGTCTTCCTCGTTACACAAGAAAAGATTGAGTGTTTGCCTTCAAGGCAAACACTTGATGCAGGAATAAAAATGTCCATTATACTCCACTAGTTGAGACAAGCAAAATCCTGTTACTTCCCCTACACATAAAATTGGGACTTATGAAACAATTTGTTAAGGCTATATATCAAGATGGACCAGCTTTCAAATACCTGAAGTAAAAAATTTCAAGGCTTAGCAAAGCCAAAATAAAGGAAGGCATGTTCACTGGCACACAGATAAGGGACCTTCTCAAGGACGAACGGTTTGACCAGATCCTCCATGGTGATAAGAAAGTGGCCTGAGATGTTTAAAAATAAAATAAATAAATTTTCTGTTTATACTCCGGGACGACCAAACGGTCAGAGGAGTTCACAAATAGAGAGAATACAAGAAACAGCACCATATTCAGCAGTCACGGGCTTGAACCCCGGTCACTCAAGGCACGTGTACTTATGCACACGCGCGCCTGACCACTAGGCTACGGCGGCCTAGTTTACAAACTTTTAGCAACAAACTTTCAGGGAAACATCAAAGCAGATAGATATAAACAGCTTATGAGAAATCTTCTGTCACCATATGATACATTAGGTTGCAGCATGTCATTAAAAATACACTTTCTTTACTCCCATTTGAATATTTTCCTGAACAATTCTGGCACATAAAGTGATAATGTATAAGTGAAGATTGATGCAATAAAGCGTCATACGTTTAACAGTGCAAGTATTCTATATAATATTGGTGTAAATACACCATAGAAAACCCTTAAACGAAAAAACTACGTTTGTAGTTTGAAGGGACATCATTTTATCTGTATCTCATATTGTGCTCCTCCTTCACAACGAGTTGCCATGTATTGCACTACCTCAAATAAGTAACGCTTCACTAAAAGAGAAGACTATTGTTACTTATTCTTGGTGGGCACCACCACCACCCAGACGGCACCATTTCAAGGCTTGTTGGCCCTTCATCGGTGGGTGGACAGGCACCCTGGTATTGCAGACATGACAATCCTGTTGTGAAGATAACCACACAATATGTGTGATTATCTTCACAACTGGCTTGTTGGCCCTTAACAAGATGAAGGGCCAACAAGCCTTGAAACTTCTCGAAGTATACTCATGGACGAAGGGCTAAATTGAGTTACTGTGGCACCGGTGGGCAGTAAGGAAATTTTACCATCAACAAAGATATAAAAGTGGGTGGTAGGAATTAAAAGGTTGACGGCCCCTGATATAAGATATATTAAAACATTACAGTGGAGGTTTTATTTATTCCATTTTAGGCCTGCATAACATATTTTACAGAATATAAGACACAGCAGGTTTCAAAACTTGAGCAAATTCATTTTTTTAATGCTGATTTCTCAACCCAACACATGCAAAACAATACAGAAAAAATACTTGGATCAAAGAAACAAAAAAAAAAAAAAAAAAAAAAAAAATCGAAAATTTGTCGACCAGTATAATATTATTCTGCTCCATAAGATAATTAGCTGTGAGAAATTTTCAGAGGATATGATTCACTGTTTACATGCAATATAAATGACAACTGAACATCACTTACCAATGTGGGAAGTATTTGAATAAATTTCTCTTTTTGGAGTTTCATAAAATTTCTTAACAGCCAATATGCATCTTCTGAAGATGAGCACATCTTGGCACATGCAGAGGCTATTACTAGTAATTTTTCATAATCAGGTTCATTCCACTACAAGGAAATATAAGGAAATAAACTATAAGGAAATATAAACACATTATGGGTGATAAAAACTGCTTTTTTACCAGTTTATGATAAGATCACCTGTTCAAACAGGTATTTTTAATACCGTCAATTCCAAAAGACTGTTCCCACTTACAGCTAATTTGAAAAAGAGTGTTATTACTTTAGCACTATATTCAATCCTCAATATCCTAACAAGTGTTATGTTAAAATCACGATGCCCACTTCATTTCTTCCATTTATTAGCACACAAGAAAAATTTTAAAAGTTTTCTTCAAATCATTTCTGGCCAAGTTACTTGGTCTCAAGTGAAATGTGTTTTCCTCGAAAAAGGTTTCCCTGAGTTTCTGATTCCATAAAATGGATGATGATTTGTTGTTTTATGGTACATTGGTATATTAAGCCATTGTATAAGTATAAGTTCAAGACAGTTAACAAGTGATAAGTAACCTAGAAATAGTTTACCATGTCAAAAATAGATATTAGCATTAAGTAAAGGCACATGATGCAAGAAAGCAAGCTTATATAGCATCAGCCAAAAAAAAAAAAAAAAAACACACCTTATTTCACCCATCCACTCGCTCCAAATGTTTGTCAAGTTCTGCCTTGAATCTATTTAAGCTATCAACTTCTATGACAGATGGAAGTTTGTTCCAGCAATCAATCACCTGCTGGCTAAAGGCAAACTTCCGCACATCTATCTTACAACCGTCTTTCCTCAATTTGGATTTATGCCCTCTAAGGCGATTATTCTGAGCAAGAGGAAGAATCCCATCAGCATTGAGCATACTCAAACCATTCAAGGCTTTATACACCTCAATCAGATCACCTTGCAGGTGCTTAGTCTCCAGACACTGTAATTTGCAAAACTTAACCCTTTCTTCGTAAGAGCAACCCTTTGAATATAAAGAGAAACGCTAGACAATATACAATAGAAACATGCAACTAAATCTCACACACACACACACACAATTTTAAAAAATACAATTACAGTAAACCCTTGCTAATTCGGATTAATTGGGGGAAGAAGTCATCTAGATTATGCGATAGTCCAGATTAGTGAAGCAAAAAATAATCCGAAAAGGCAAAAAAAAAAAAAAAAAAAAAAAAAACTTAGAACACAATAAAATGAAAAATTTAATGATATAGATAGCGCTGATGAAAATAAATAAAAAAATATCATTGTAGAGCCTTTATTTAAAAACTATAAAATGACAATACATTTATCCATCGATAGATGGATAAGTAGCTTTATAGTCCTAGTCAAGCTCCTTGGTTTATTATGAATTTAGATAGCGATTTCGAGAGTTAATACTTAGTGTCCATAGATTTTACCGTTCGTAACTTGCCACCATTATTATAGGATACGGAATAGCATTAATGTATATCCTGAACTTGATAGCATAAGGTTTAATGCAAAACTAGATAGCAAAATATGTAGCACTATATTAGAAATCTGTTATTAGTATAGTATTATCAATTAATCAGCAAAATTTATTAATCTTATTAAATTTCACTGATAATTAAATTGTACTTAAACAGAATCATGACCCAGACAAGAGCAGCAAATCAACAAGCATGAAATAGCAGTAGTACTGTGATTCGGGGGAGAACAGAAGGGGGGGGGATTCTCCAACGCATCACAGTTTTAAAAAATGTGCAAAATGTGAAATGTTTGCAGACTTTCTAGAACAGGACATGATCTAGGCAAGGAGAATGTCTTTGTGTGTGCTAGGTGCAGAGACTGAAAAAATTAGGCGGCAACTCAGCATTCTGATGAATGTCTATGAGAGTTTGAGGTGTGAGGTAGATGCCCTTGAGGAAATTAATATGGGGGGCCCCCATCACATTCTCAGCTGCACAAATCAATGCCAGAGCTCACTCTTGTGCATCAAGCAACACAGTGGCAATCTACAAGGCAGAATGCACTGGTCCCACAGGAGCTAGGTGACTCTATTGTTAGGGAGATAGGGAATATACTATGCAAAAAGGATAGGTGGAACAAAACCAGGGTATGTCTGCCAGTGGCAAAAGTTGATGACGTTGTAGAGCAGATATCTTTTAAGGGCACAAAAGGCGATATTGTTGTACACTTTGGCACTAATGACATTAAGAGTAAGAGATCTGCAGATTTACTCAACAAGTACAGGTCAACATTGAAAAAAAAAAAAAAAAAAGTTGCGAGTTAGGGTTAAATTTGAAAGTGTCTGCAATTCTGCACAGACAGGAGAGGAGGGAGTATATGATGACAGCCTTGTCAGTCAATTCAGCCTTGGAGAGATTGTGCACAGCTCATGGGGTAGAATTTTTTTCAGCATGGTTAATGCTTGCTAACAGAAGGGACTGCTTCTACAGGGATATGATACACTTATATAGAAAGGGTGCAAGAATATTTGCTGATGCTATCAAGGCAGTGTTAGTTGGGTCAGAAAACTGTTCGCTTAGGGGATTCACAGACTAACAGTAGCCACTTGCAGAGGTGAAAGTGGTTCTTTCACTGCTTTTATTGAAATGCAATTGAGCAGCAGCCTGGAAAGCAAGGCAATGGGAATTTCCAGGACTGCTGGGAATCATAGTGGAACAAGTAAATACATGGGCTGTGTTAGGGTATCTAAGAGTAAGAACAGGTGCATGTATACACCTGTGTATACATGCACCTGTTCTTATTTGTGTGACATAATCTTTCACAAGGGATGCAAAGAAAAACAACAAAGACTTCTTTACTTATGTAAACTCTAGAAGGAAGGGGATGAATTAGATTGGTCCACTTGATGTTGGTGGTTCGACTGTTGATGATTCTAGAAGTATAGTAAATAAATTTTATGAAACTAAAGTGCTGATCAAGACATCAAAGGCAGATATTTTTGAGATATCAGAGTCATGGTGTCACACAGATAAAAGCAGTGCAGAATTGGAATTTGGGGCCTAAAAATGTGTACAGAAAGAATAGAGAAGGTAGGAAGGGAGGAGGGGTTATGCTGTTAGTTAAGAAACATAAAATCTAAGGAAGCGCATTCAGTTGGCATAGGTGGACAGTGCAATGTTGGGTCAGTTTTGTGTGACATAAGTACTGGGAGAGGGAAATGAGTGGGAGAGTAGCAGTGTGTTATAGGACAATGACTGTGATGAGTACAACGAACAATTGTGCAGAAAAATAGAGTGGGGCAGTAAATCAGAATGTCTTGTAATGGGGAATTTTAACTTTCCAAATATTGACTGGAACTTGTGGTTTGGTCACTTGCACGCTAGCAAGACTTTTGTGGATTTATTGGAGGATTGTTTTCTTAAGCAACATGTTAGAGAGGCAACCAGAGGAAGTAATACTCTTGATCTGATTATCAGCAGTGATTATTCATGCATTAAGAATTTTCAGATAAAGGAACCACCAGGTGACAGTGATCACAATGTACTGATATGGGATTTAATTAAAGATGTAACTACCATCAAGGGTAAGGGGAAGGGTTTTTGTTTTCATAAAGGTGACTACAGCGGTCTTAGACAGATTTTTAAATTCTATACAGTGGGATCAACTGATGATGTTAACAACGGTGAATTCTAAATGGGAAGACATTAAGGAATTAATCTTGGAAGCTAGTAGGCTTTTCATACTAAGAAAGAAATACTGTTCAAGATTTAGACCTAAATGGATGTCAGATGAACTAATGAGGCTCGTAGCAAAGAATAAAAATGTGTGAGATGCATATAAATTATCAGGTGACACAGAAGCCTATGGCAGATATAAGTTAGTCTGTAATCAAGTCAGAAAGGAGGTAATGCAAGCGAAGGCTGAATACGAGAAATCTTTCACAAGGGATGCAAAGAAAAACAACAAAGACTTCTTTACTTATGTAAACTCTAGAAGGAAGGGGATGAATCAGATTGGTCCACTTGATGTTGATGATTCGACTGTTGATGATCCTGTTCAAATAGCTGACAAACAGAATGAGTATTTTGTTCATATTCACACTACATTCACACATGAGGAATTCTGTAAGGAAAGGAAGGATAGAAGTTTACTAAATTCTTAACAGGGAGCTAAATGATTTTGTAATAACGGAGAGCAAAGTGGAGGAGAAATTGTTAAAGTTAAACATAAAAAAGGTACGTGGGGCAGATGGAATCTATCCAGTTATATTGAAGGAGGCAGCAAGGAAAGTTAGCAAACCCTCAGCCATAATTATGAGAGCATCCTTAGATTCAGGGGACTGGAGAGGTGCAAATGTATCTCCAATTCACAAAGGGGTTTCAAAGGATGACATAAATGCTGATGGCATTCTTATTCTTTTTTTGGATGACAAACATAAGGGGACATAAATTTAAATTGAAAAAGGATGGTTGTTGGATAGATCTGTAAAAATTTGCTTTTGGCCAGAGAGTAATTGACTATGCTGTGAAAGTGGGTAATATGAATACATTTAAAGAAGGATTAGAGAAATTATTACAGGTAAAGGACAGATGATGTGGGTAGTTTCCTCTTTCTCTCTCTCTCTCTCTCTCTCTCTCTCTCTTTTGCTAATGCTTTACAAGCTTTCTTCGTTGCATCATTTGTCACTACTAGTACTTGTAACATTTTCTGATACCTAATGCCCTTTCATAACTCATCATCTACCATCTGCAGACATCTACATGAATGTAACTGTTGAACGGCGAAGTTTGAAGTCCTTAAAATATTATACAACTTCTAATTTATGGCTAGCATAATTTATCAGCATTATTTCTTCTTTGGTAAATAATTAATAACTAATCAGATAATATGAATGATATGAAACTTTCATTTAATTACTAGAAAACTTAAAAAAGTCATCAAAGTTCATAAAAACATGTTATATTATAATAACGTGTTTTTATATTATACTATAATGAATATTATATTATTTGTTATAATAACTATAACTATATGAGTAGTGTTTATATAACATAAGTTTCCAAATGCTTACATTTATATCAGATCTATACATCAACCTTCCTTCTTCCAGCATAAACATTAATGCTAAAATGGTTGATGGTGGAGTATCACGGTTGATTTTACGCATTACTGAAAGAGACTTATTCAAATCTTTATACTGTTCCAAACGCTCACCGGCTACTGCTTGGTGGCATTGTGGTGTCTCGGGGAGTATACCTATATAAATATATCACATGAAATATCAGTACATTAATATGATGTAATGATTTATTCTGATTCATTAATGTGGGTAAATCTAATTTTGTAGATTTACCAAAAATTACTGAACTTTTTAACTTTCACACTAGGATCTTACAAATGGAACTTAAAATGGCTTGTGCACACAATACTAACTTTTCCATAATTAAGGATTTTGTGGAACCATTGGGTTCTACAAGATCCTTAATGAGACAGAAGGGGGAAATTATATGATCACTGACTGTTATATTTTTATATTTGTTTGTTTTTTTAAGGGGGGTCCATATTGTTAAAAAAAAAACCAAAAAAAAAAAAAAAAAAAAACCCCCACGAATGAGATATATATTAACAGTATCTTAATAAAAATTAAGAAATATCCAAGATTCAGAACTGTCTAGAGTACTGGCTCCAAAGTATAAACCACAGGATTCCATGCACTCCCATGTTTCAACCAAAGAATTCCAGAGGTTCTGCAAATGTTCTGATAATTTTTTATAACTGATTTTTCATTTAATTTGTACATACATATTATACTACTGTTTTTAAAATATAAAGTTCTATGGCCAAAAAAAGTTTGAGGAGCACTGGTCTCAACAATCTCGCACTGCAAGAAATTTCTGTTTTCTGTGTGAAGTTCTCACATACAGCTTTACAAGAAAACAGAACCTGTTCATTTTAAGAGATGATACATCCATATCACCTCTTAAAATGAATAGTGCATTAGTTGCAAATCATTGATTTTCTAAATTAATCATATGGGATGAAGTACCCATAGCTTCTGTTAATACACTTATGTAAATTAATCATCTACAGCAAGACACTGAAACACAGAAATATTTATTTTGATGGTAAGATTATTGTTCTTGTTGGTAACTTTTGTCAATTATTTTCAGTTATTCCTCATATCCATTATTAACTCTAAATATGAAAGCTAATTCAAATTAAATGGCATTAGCTTTCATATTGCAAATGAATTGTGTCTGTGTGCTGGTATAGATGATATAAAAAAAACTACATTTGCAATTAACCATTTAAGGTAACCTGATTTCACACAAATTTTGGAGATCTACTGCAACCAAACACACACACTTCATGAAAAAGTGGTATTGATAAATAAAAAATGAAGAGCGATGAACAGAATCAAATTATAAATAGACTACACACTAAATTCTCAATTTTATTAAAGTATAAATAAAATAGTATCTGAGAATGGTTAAGAAAAATTGACATAACTGATACTGTTTCCCCAACTGGAGTGGGGTTCTCAAAGCCTCCTCAAGCTTCTAGACTCCATTCAAAAGAATGACAGTCAGGTTAATTAATGACCCATCTTAAGTCTCTCCATCTGTTTCACAGAAGTTCAGTTTCTGTGCATGCCTTTTTATAGATACTTCCACAGGCACCATTCTTCAGAATTATCATCCGTAATTCACCCACTCTTTTCCAAATCACTCTGAACACACCATTCACTATCTAACTACAAACTACATCCATTCACTATCTAACTACAAACTCAGACAACCAACTTTTCTTCATTTAATCCTTCTACTTCTGTTTTCTGGAAAATTATCATCTGCAGAAATTCAAGTCATATGTCAAATAGTATCTTCTGTTTATCTTTTCAACCTTCAACCCATATAGTACTAAGTACTATAGGTTCTAAATATCTTTCATGTTTGGGGTTTTCATAAAAAGCTGACAAAGTGATGTCTATTTGGGTGGGGGGGGGACTCTAGGATAATTATTAGAAAAAGAACTACAGTACTACAAATATTTCAGTCCAGTACAACAAATATTTCAGTCCAGTACATTCAGACATTGAATATGCACAAAAAAACAAAAAAAATTAAAAGAGTAAGGTCTGGCAATATAGCAATGATGCTTCCACATGACAATGTGCCATCTGACTATGCATCAGGCATTAACAAGAATTTTGTGGCTGTGATTTGAAGTTGTTCTGCATCTTCCCTTAAAACAAATTTGGTCCCAGGAAACTTTTTCTTTTTTTATTCCCAAAGTTAATTTTTTAATTTCACTTTTAGAGCAACAGACATGACTCCAATGACAAGTTGGTGTTGGTTTTTATACATGCATTAGCAACTTAGGCTATATTGCATCATTCTATATGAATATTATGTGTGTAATGTCAAGTGTGTGATCATGGGCCATGTTGTATTGGCTGAAAAATCCAGAATAACTTGCAAGAGAAATCCACCTCCTTCCATCAGTGATTGCCTAGCTATAGCTTCAACTGAAGAGGACTTTGGAAATTCCTCCAGTTGACAATGGAAATCAAACTCAGATATCTTCAAATGAGTGACAAATGGTGAAATGTCTACACTGTAACAGAGGACTCCAATAAGGAAGTTAAAGCAACTCAAAAGATAGTTTGTCCCTCAGCTGAACGAATTTTAGTTGAACGGCACAGAGTGGAAAATAATTCTTTTTAACTACAAGTGTATTTTTTGTATTTTGATAATTTATCTCTATTCCTTCAAAAGCCATGAGATAAGAGGTGTTACTTTTCAGCCCACCTTCATTTTTTTTTTTTTTTTTAGGAGCATTAGCAAGTAAGGCCATATTGCTCCGGGATATGCGGTGGTCATTCCCTTGACCTTTCCACATCCTCCGTATTTGGTGGTGACGGGCTCGAACCCAGGTCTAATCAAGAAGCGTATGCTACGCACTGCTGCTCCTTCCCACCTGGCTACGGAGGTGCCCCCACCTTCATTAAATATTTCTCACCTGAAGTATATGTTCCAAATGGATGTATTAATATTTAAATGAATATGGAAGTGGGGGGGGGGATTTCCAAAACTACATCACTTCTGGATCCGAAAAAACACCCCACAGTGATTCCCCCACCCCTTTAATTCAAAGGTCGGCCAGAGTAGTAGTGAAAAACCAAAATGCCCAATGAAGATTTCATTCATTTTTAATCTTCTCAAAATCTGATTCCCATTTCTGATCAAATATCATGGCTAGCCCACCACTCTTTCTCCAATTAGAGAGTATCCCTAACATAACACTTCAGGACCTAACATAGCCCATTTGCAAGTTTTCTTTGTTGGTGTTATGATAAAGTTCCTCATCAATGTGAGTTTTTAATCATCTTTTATAGTATACAGGGGCATTTGAAAATTTTCTATCCCACCACAGAAAGAATGGTGAGTGCAATCTGAAAATGAATAGTTTTATGCTATAGTCACCTCTAAGGATTGCACACACACATGCAATGTGCCCTATCTTTTGTAGATCCCCCTAGCACAGAATCCACTTTCTTGGTTCTCTAACCACTCCTAAAATGTATGAAAGGATGACAAATAATGACATTATTTGTCATCCTTTCAAATATTTCTTCAGCGTGGAAAACAGGCAGTAATTCAGAGGCCAGATCTGTTGAACAGGGTGGATATGGCAACAATTCATAAACTAAATTCTTAACTGCCTTTATCATCTGCAGAAATATTTAATTTTTTTATTAAATTATAAAAATTTAATTTTAATTACTCATGAAATTTCATGAGTAATTAAAAAAAAGCAGGAAGAACAATATTTACCTTTGATAGATTTACCTTATCAAGGCAATGCTCTGTGTAAGTGTGCATACACAAGCAATTTTTTTGTTGTGGCAATTAAGAAGATGGAACGTGTTCTATTTTTGATGCCCTGAAACTGTTTTCTATATGAAATAAAACACGTTTGAATATATTTCCTGTGCATTGGTGATGAAACACTTGGTGTTTTTATCACAAAGTCCTGTCTGATGTAAAAGTAATTTATTTTGTGAGATGGAAAGAAGACAAACATCATCCCCACAAACACATAAAACAACAACAACAAAAAAATCTGCAGCCCAACAAGAAGTATCAGATAATCAAAGTTTCTGATACTCATTGAAATATATTTTTAAACATTTCTGTGAATAGTTTCTTAAATTATCATATTATTATTATTTTTTAAAAATTTGTTTCTTGCAAATATTTCAGAGTAAACCCTATAAAACAGTTGCATTGTAAATATAACGGAACAGTCATTAAAAAATATCTTATTTTTAATAATCAAATATATACTTGACATTAGTGATGTATGTTGCACATGATGAACTGGAATGGGTATTATGGTGCAATAAAATGTTATAATTTAAAACTTTATATATGAAAGAACTGATAATTCAGTTCTTTCTAGCATTAAGGGCAAGTTGTTACAATGGATAAAAGGATGGCTGAGTGGGAGAAGACAGAGAGTGGTAATCAATTGACACTGCTCTTCGTGGACTAATGTTATTAGTGGAGATCCCCCCCCAGGGTTCAGTGCTGGGCCCATTGTTGTTTTGTTTATTTATCAATGATATTGATGAAGGTGTATCAGGGTTAATGTCTAAGTTTGCAGACGATACGAAGGTTGGCAGGGTTGTTAATGACACTAATGATAGTATGCTATTGCAATAGGATCTGGAAAAGTTGAGCAGATGGGCTGAGAGGTGGCAACTGAAGTTTAACATTGACAAATGTAAAGTACTGCATATGGGTAGCAGTAACCCCAGAGTAACGTATCAACTGGGTGGTACTACACTCAGGATAGTGGAGAATGAAAAGGACCTGGGGATAATTTTGCAGTCAGATATGAAGTTTTCTGAGCAGTGCAAAAAAGTATGCAAGGGTAGCTCATGGTGTCTTATCAATGATATATAGAAATTTTGCTATCAGGGATAAGGAGGTAATTGTCCCCTTGTATAAGGCAATGGTCAGGCCACACCTTGAGTACTATATATACAGGCCTGTAGGCCTCATTTTAGGAAAGATGTAGAGCTGCTGGAACAAGTACAGAGAAGGGTAACGAGATTGGTGAGGGGGAACAAAGGGTGGTGTTACCAAGAAAGGCTTAAGTTCTGCAAATTGCTGCTTCTGGAGACTAGGCACCTGTGAGATGATCTAATTAAGGTGTATAAGGCCTTGAATGGATTGAGCAAGCTCAATGCTAATGGGATTTTTCCATTTGCCCAGATTACTCATCTGAGGGGGCATAAATTCCAATTGAGGTAAGACAATTGTAGAATAGATGTGTGGAAATTCACCTTTAGCCAGCAGGTGGTTGATAGTTGGAACAAATTTCCATCTGTTATAGTGGAGGTCAGCAACTTAAATAAGTTCAAGGTAGAACTCGACAAACATTTGGAGTGAATGGATGGGTGAAATGGGAAGGTTGTTTTTTTTTTTTTTTTTTTTTTTTTTGCTAATGCTATATAAGCTTGCTTTCTTGAATCATATGCTCTACTAATGCTAATGCTAATTCTTTGCTGGTCTAAGGTATTCATATTTAGTTTATATAATTATAGTAATTTTATTTATGATATTATAAAGTATTACCTTTCAGAGTAATTAATTTTTTTACTGTAAAATTTGTAAAACAGTTCTGGAAAAAATACAACTCCTGAATGTGCCCAATACTACTTTTTTCTTCATAAAGCATATACTATTTTTAAGGCCAGCATTGGAGGAGAGGGGTGAAAAAAAAAAAAAAAAACCATTTCCCAAATCTCCTGTTGTTGTTGTTTTGGTTTTTAGGAGCATTAGCAACTACGGCCATATTGCTCCAGGATATGCGGTAGTCATTCCCTGACCTTTCCGCATCCTCCGCATTTGGTGGTGATGGGCTCGAACCCCGGTCTAATCAAGAAGCGTGTGCTACGCACTGCTGCTCCTTCCCACCTGGCTACGGAGGCGCCTCAAATCTCCTGTCCATCGCTCTAATAGTTTGTCTAGTTCTATCTTGAATTTATTATTCAGACTACCCACCTCCACAAGATGGAAGCTTTTTCCAATAATCAACTACCTGCTGGCTGAAGGGAAAACTTCTGCACATCCATATTGCAAAAATCCTTCCTCAATTTAAATTTATGTCCCCATGGGTACATAGTCTAAGCAAGAGGAAGGGTACAATCAGCATTAAGCTTACTCAATCCATTCAAAAACTTAAAACACAATCAGATCTCCTCATGGGTTCCTAAGATTCCAGAGTTGGCAATTTGCAGGACTAAAGCCTATCTTGTTAAGGGCACCTTTTTGATCCCCTCACTAATCTTGCTCTCCTCTGTACCCGATTAAACAGCTCTACATCCTTCCTAAAATGAGGATTCCAGATCTGAATATTCAAGATGTGGCCTAACCATGGTCTTACACATTGGGATAATTACCTCCTTATCCCTGCTTTTAACATTCCTGTATATCATTGACAAAACAAGATGAACTGTCCTAACAGCCTACATGAAATTGATCAGAGGTTTCTTGTCTGACTGCACTACTCCCATATCTTTTTCATTCTCCACTACCCTAAGTGTGGTAACCACATAGTTGGCATGTTATTTTGCAGATTACTGCTACCCATGAGCAGTACCTTGCATTTCTCAATGTTAAATTTCAATTGCTACTTCTCAGCTCATGTGCCCAACTTTCCTAGACCTTGTTGCAATAAGCATACCCTGTTTACTATCATTAACTGTCCTGCTAACTTTCGTATTATCTACAAACTTAGACATTTGGCCTGATATGCCTTCATCAATTCCATTAACAAATATAGAAAACAATGCTGGGTTCAGACTCCACTAATAATCATAGTCCAAGAGAGTAGTGCCCATTCTTTGTCTTCTCCCAATCAACCCATTCCTTAATCCATAGTAGTAACTTGAGCTTAATGCTACACTGCTCCAATTTGTACAGCAGTCTTTTATGTGCAACAGGATCAGAGGCTTCCCTGAAATCCAATTATATAATAAAATTATTTTTTTGCATCCAGTTTCTTTGTTATTGCATTACAGTATCCAATCAGATTGGTCAGACAAATTTGTCCCTTAACAAATTCATGCTGTAATTACAGTATAACTGCAGTCCTGTCTAGGTAGTCCTTCATTCATTCTTCAATCAGTGATTTCATTATTTTCCCTGCAACAGAAGTTAAGCTAACAGGCTTGTAATAACTCATGTCACAGTGATCCTGCTCTGTGGACTGAGAGCATATGTTTGCACTTGTCCAGTTCATAGAAACCTCTTTTGAATTAAAGATTACTCTAATTTTTCCTCCTTTGCTGCCTCCCTTAACGTAACTGAATAAATCTCATCCACCCCAGGTGCCCTTTTTTTATGTTTATCTTCAACATTTCTCTTCCACTTTGCTATCAGTTATCACAAAATCATTCAGCTCTCTATTAGAATTCCATATACTCTTGTCATCTCCATCCCTAAAAAATTTCTCATGTGAGAATGCAGATACAATATATCTATAATTTCCCAGCAAGCTGAGCAGAATCATCAACAATTAAAGCATTCATATCTAGTGGACCAATGTGATTCATCCCCTTCCTTCTAGTGTTTACATAAATAAAGAAATGTTGCTCCTTTCTTTGCTAGAGACTTATTAACAACTGCCTTACCTTGCTTAACCTCCTTTACAACTCAACTACAGTCTAGTTTATATTTACTGTAGGCTTCTTTATCACCTGGTAATTTATATATATGCACATCATGTATTTTTCTTTTCTGTCATAAGTCTCATCAGACATCTGTTCAGGTCTAAACCTTGAACAGCATTTCTTAGAATAAAAAAAAGAATAGTAGCTTCTATAATTACCATCCTGAATGCTTCCTATTTAGAGAATTCACTGTTGGCAACATGATTAGCTAGTTCCACTGAATAGATTTCAGAAGCTTCTGAGACCACCATAGCCATCCTTTTGAAAACAAAATAATTTTCTCTCATCATCAACAGAAGTTATATTTTTAAGTATATCCCACATCAATATAGTATGATCACTGCCACCTAGTGAATCCTTTATCTGGATATTCTTAATGCTTGATGAGTCACTGCTGGTAATGAGATCAAGAGTAATGCTTTCTGCTTTTGCCTCTCAAACATCTCTGCCTTAGAAATGAGTCATTCATTAAATCCAGAAAATTTCTACTATTGTCCAAGTGACCAATCTGAAAGTTTCAGTCAATATCTTGAAAGTTTAAAATCCCCCATTAAAAGACAGTCTGATTTACTGGTCCACTATTTCTCTGTAGGGTTCTTTGTTATACTTGTCACAGTCAATCAGGACTGTAGCACACTCCAACTCTCATTTTGTTATTCCAGTGCTTGTCACACCAAACTGACTCAATAGTGCATTGGCCATCCATGTCTTTATTATTTAAAGTTTATTGGATTTTAATACTGTTTTGTAGCTCAAATTTGTAGCAGAGTTATTATTTGCTATTATCTAATTAAGTTTGTGAATTTTTTTCTTACTTGGACAAGGATTTTAATTAAAAACAAGAATCAAAGTAGGAGAGAATTTTGGTATTAATAACAGCAGCAAATGAAGCAAGAAAGCAAAATTAGACAGCATCAGCAAAAAAAAAAAAAAAAAAACTGTTCAATAGTTTATCTAGTTCACCCTTGAATTTATTCAAACTGCCTGCTACCAGTTTGTTCCAGCAATCAACTAATGGCTCACTGCATCAAAACTTCTGCAGTCACCCTTCTGTAGTTTCAAGTTATACTCTCACCCCATGTGTGCAGACTGTGCAAGTGGAAGAATACCATCAGAATTGAGCTTGCTAAATCCATTCAAAGCTTCAAACACTTCAATCAGATCATCCGTTTAAGTGCCTAGTCTCCAGACTAATTTACAGGACTGAAGCCTTCCTTGGTAAGAGCACTTCTTTGTTTCTCCCTCACCAATCTCGCTGGCTTTCTCTGCACCTGTTTCAGCACCCACACCCTTCCAAAAATGAATCCTCCAGACCTGGATGCAGTAATCAAGGTACAGCTTAACCCAGTGGTTTTCAACCTTTTTTTTTAATAATGGCACCCCTAAGTAATTTATTTTATTCTGCGGCACCCCTACTCAATTTTCTCCCTGTGTGTGTATGTGTGTGTGTGTGTATATATATGTATATATATACAGGGTGATTCACTACCAGTGCGACAAACTTGCAGGAGGTGTAGGGGGCACAAAGACGAATCGGAATCACATAGCATTGAAGGGTCTGAAATGCCTTCATCATGCGGTAGAGGACATTGAACGGGAGGTCGCGTGAACAGCAATTCCGCTGGAAGTCAGCATTTGCGAACCGGTTCCCGAGGCAGTAGGATGGACGAGTATTCAAACGTTGAACTGGCCGACATGCACCTCGCGTATGGAGCTGCGGACTGTAATGGGCACACCGAATAATTTTATTCTTTATATAGATGTACTAATAGTAAATTAATAAGAGGAGTTTACCTCAATATAGTACGTGGAACACTTCCGTATGATACCCTCCAGAAATTAAAACGGAAAAAACGAAAAAATCGACAACTTACCGGTACATTAAAGTAAAATATAAATAATTAAAGTAAATTATAAATAATTAAATAATCAATTTAACACAATTCAAAATCAATTCAAAACAATTAAAATTCAAATTAACGCAATTAAAAGAATCTAACGAAAATATTCAAAACGATTTTCCTTCCTGAAGCTGACAATGCTTTTCGACCGACTGTCGTGATCACAGGAATGAAAATTATCGAATCAGGCTAAACCTGCAACTTAAATAGTGATTATGTGTCTTCGCGCATGCGCGTAAAGGTCCACGCATCGGAGATCAAATATGGCCGCCGAACATTAACAGAATTCTCGTGTAATTTAATTTCAACGGTTTCTGCAATTAATAGTCGCGTATAATTACGTTGAACGTTAAGTATTTTGGCCTCGTTAAATAAAAAAGTATGTTTTTCGTTAATGGCATGAAAGGCTAATTCTGACGCTGCTGAACGAGAAGCACGAACGGAGGCTTCGTGTTGATTTACACGGATATTAAGAGAAAACCGCGTGGAACCCTGATAAGACGAGTCGCAATCACCGCAAGAAATGTTGTATACTAGATCATTAATTTGTGTTGCGAACGCCGAAAGAACCGAGCGATTGTTCAGTATAGTGTGTAACTTCCGTATAGGCCTAGCTATAATTTTAAATTCGGTATCTTTAAAGAATCTGTTAAGCTGTTTGTGCCACTGTTCAACATATGGGACAGAAATAAAGTATTTTTTGATATTACTATTGTTGATTGGTGCAGTATTTTGTATCCTATCCTTAGCTTGTACCCTAATTCGATTTATTGTGTTAATGGGATAACCCCTGTTCAAGAATCTGCTAGTTAATATTTGTATTTCTGAGTCTAAAGCAGAATCCGTCGTTGAATATTTATAGGCATTTAGAAATTGATTAAAGATAATCGATCTTTTGTAGGTGAACGGGTGGTAGCTATTATAATGTAGAAGCATACCGGTGTTTGTGGGTTTTCGATAGATGCTAAATTGTATTTTGTTCGAGTCCCGGGTAAGCGTGAAATTTAGAAAGTTTAATGACTTAGTATCCGTATCTTCCCTTTCCAATGTAAATTTGAGTCTAGAATGAATATTGTTAAACGAATGTAAAATATCTTGGATAGTACTACTATCGGTAATAACTAGAACATCGTCTAAATACCTCCCATAGTATGTGATACGGGGACGAAAAGGTGTCAAATGTATCTGCTCAATCGTTGAGAGATAGATCTCTGACATTAAGCCACTCAGGCTCAAACCCATTGGTAATCCAAAAATTTGTTTGTACACCTTGTCTCGAAAGGTGATGTAGTTAGCCTCAACTAATAGTTTAATTAAGTGAAAAATCTCCTTTATAGGCAGCTTCGTATAATTAATCGGTGTCGAGTTTTTATTTAACATATCCCAAATAATATCTAATGTGTATTCAACGTTTACATTTGTATATAATGATGTAATATCTAATGAGAATAAATTGTCATTGTCGCCGAGTCTACAGTCTTTAAGATTATTAAATAATGTATCGTAATTCTTAATCCCAAATTGTATAACCTGTCTAAAAGGTTTTATAATGTTATATACATGTGTGGCTAAGGCTGAAAATGCCGAGTTCCTGTAGGAAACAATAGGTCGAATCGGAAATCCAGGCTTGTGTAATTTTACCTGACCAAAAAGTGCAGGAATATTGTATGTTCTGGACTTCAATTCCTTCAACTGAACCATAGTAATGTAGTCGTTTTTACGATATGTGGTTAACGTTTTATTGTATTGATTTACCAAATTGGTAAACAGTGTCGGGTCCACTTCACAATAAGTGGAGCTATCAGATACAACTGAATCTAACTTATTAATATAATCATGTTTATCTAGTATTACCACTGTATCTCCTTTATCTGCCCTCTGTATAATAATGTCCTTATTTTCTCGAAGTTCTCGTAAAGCTGAACTGTCATGTGTATTCAATTTAGGAAGTCGTGTTTCTTTTATGTTATTCACTACTTGGTTAACTTGTTGAATAAATACATCTTTTTGTGGAACACTACGAAGTCCAAATTCAAAATCAATTACGCATTGTTTTTTTGGCAGCTTTCGAGGTGGTAAATTATAATTTAATCCTTTGGATAAAAGTGAAATCTGGTCCTGCGATAGTGTACACGAGGAAAGATTTGTAACCTGTTGATGTGTCGGTTCGTTGGATACTGGGTGAGGGGGTGTTCGTGAACTAGCCGACATATTCTGTGGTAGTGCGTTATGTGTCTGTGGGGGGGATGTCACCCAACTCGTGTGAACTTGGTCGCAAGCTCGCGACAATGTGTTAGAATTCGTATGAACGTGTCTTGAACTATTCGATAATGTTTGCAACTTATTAACGTGTCTGTTTTTTATTTCTGAGGCTTGTGCTTCCCGTCGCAAATCTATGGAGGTCTTCAATACAGACCAATCGTTCGGATGTAGATAATTTTTTAATTTATCGCGAAGCTTCCTAACCTGGGAAAGGTATTTTTGTTTATCCGAATATCGAGATTTTAAGGCAAGCTTAACAATATTACGTGATGTCGCCAGTGATAGTTGTTTTATGCCTGAAATTTTTTGATTTAAATTCACCCTGGCAAACTTCGGAACGATGTTGTTTTGAAGGCAATATTTTAGGAAAGAAATATGGTAACTTTGGGCCGAGTACCTTAGTGTAGATTTAATGTAATTTTGTACCAAGCCATTCAAAAAATCTCCCATAATTGTGTGTATCGATTGTATACTACTGGAGAGACAGGAAGTGAATGAAATAGTCAATAAGAGTATGAAAATTAATTTGATAGTATGAATCAGAGCTGTAATACTCAATATGTTCTACGTTGATAATGATATTAGTAAATTAATAAGAGGAGTTTACCTCAATATAGTACGTGGAACACTTCCGTATGATACCCTCCAGAAATTAAAACGGAAAAAACGAAAAAATCGACAACTTACCGGTACATTAAAGTAAAATATAAATAATTAAAGTAAATTATAAATAATTAAATAATCAATTTAACACAATTCAAAACAATTAAAATTCAAATTAACGCAATTAAAAGAATCTAACGAAAATATTCAAAACGATTTTCCTTCCTGAAGCTGACAATGCTTTTCGACCGACTGTCGTGATCACAGGAATGAAAATTATCGAATCAGGCTAAACCTGCAACTTAAATAGTGATTATGTGTCTTCGCGCATGCGCGTAAAGGTCCACGCATCGGAGATCAAATATGGCCGCCGAACATTAACAGAATTCTCGTGTAATTTAATTTCAACGGTTTCTGCAATTAATAATACGCGACTATTAATTGCAGAAACCGTTGAAATTAAATTACACGAGAATTCTGTTAATGTTCGGCGGCCATATTTGATCTCCGATGCGTGGACCTTTACGCGCATGCGCGAAGACACATAATCACTATTTAAGTTGCAGGTTTAGCCTGATTCGATAATTTTCATTCCTGTGATCACGACAGTCGGTCGAAAAGCATTGTCAGCTTCAGGAAGGAAAATCGTTTTGAATATTTTCGTTAGATTCTTTTAATTGCGTTAATTTGAATTTTAATTGTTTTGAATTGATTTTGAATTGTGTTAAATTGATTATTTAATTATTTATAATTTACTTTAATTATTTATATTTTACTTTAATGTACCGGTAAGTTGTCGATTTTTTCGTTTTTTCCGTTTTAATTTCTGGAGGGTATCATACGGAAGTGTTCCACGTACTATATTGAGGTAAACTCCTCTTATTAATTTACTAATATCATTATCAACGTAGAACATATTGAGTATTACAGCTCTGATTCATACTATCAAATAGATGTACTAAGTAAACATCAATTATAGATCACCAAAAAATTAAAAAGATACTGTACATCTTTTTATAATGAAATAAACATAAATTTTAAAAAAATAATAAGTTTAAGTAACTTAAACCCAAATTACGTGGCACCCCTGGAATGTTGCTTAAGGCAATGGGTTAATTACTTCAGAATGTCAACCATTCTGAGAAAACCTGTTTCGATTCACAAACTGTTTGAAGAAACGGGACCCATTCGGAAGCGTGCGAAATTATGCCTGTACGAAGCTGTAGATGAAGTCGTTTTTAAGTGGGTAAATTTGATTTGGCAAAACATGCCGATATCAGGGCCATTAATAAAAGAAAAGGCTATGGAGTATGCATCTTTTCTGGGGCATAAAACATTCTAAGCCAGTTCTGGTTGGCTGGACAAATTTAAAAAGTGCCATCACTTACTCAAAAAAATTATTTCTGGTGAAAGTGGATTTGTAATTGAAGACTGTACCCATAGAAAAGAAACAGTTTTGAAAAAAAATATGGAGGACTACAAGCCCAAAGACATTCAACATTCATGAAATCTATTTTTCAGGTCTATTTTTTAAAGGTTTGCTGAACAAGACACTGGCTTTTAAAGGTGATAAATGTGTTGTAGGTGGTAAAAATAGTAAGGAGAGTCTTCGGTGGTGGAAATATGACTGGTAATGAAAAATTGAAGCGTTTGGTAATAGGCAAAAGTAAATAACCCCGATGTTTCAAAGGAGTAAAGTCATTAGAGTTGGACTACAGCTACAACAAAAAAGCTTGAATGACAAGTGAAATTTTTGAACAGTGGATTTTAAATTTTGATAGAAAGATGATGAAAGAAAACAGAAAAATCGCTTTGATTGTCGACAACTGCCCACCTTCAACTCAGTAATTTCGAAACTTAGGAGTGTGAAGCTTGTTTTCTTCGCTCCGAATACCTCACACAAACTGCAGCCAATAGACCAAGGCATTATCGAGAATTTGGAAATGCACTACCGAAGGCGCATACGGAAAAATATTATACTGAGAACAGAAACCAACCAACCTATAGATTTGCAGATGTGCATATCAGAGTTGGCAAAAGTTTGGAATCAAGATGTGATGGAAACAACGATTAAGAATTGTTTTTCAAAAGCAAGTTTTGATAAAATGCCAATTAACAGCGATGAGAGGGATGAACTACTAAAAGATATTGGGCAATCTTGGGAAGAACTCCAAGTGAAAGGTTTGATCAGTGGAGAAATTGTTCTTGAAGAATCTTTAGGAGTTGATAACGATGTCATAGTAGCTGAATATCTGAGTGACTCCAATATTTTGAAAGTATTCAAAGAACTAGTGACAATATCAACAATGAGTTGGATGAAAATGTTTCAAATGTTGGCAGCATTTGAAACTTTGCATTGAGGCCTACAGTGTGAAGAAAATATATTTGAGTGCTTAAACGAATGCCAACATTTTTATGAACGATGCACAGTAAAATCCAGTATTTTAAAGACTAAATGCACAAGCCATAATGGGTTGAAATTAACTATATAATATTGGTGTAAATACACCATAGTTTACCCATAAATTTAACTACATAAGTAGTGTAAAGGCATCATTTTATTTTATCTCATATTGTGGCGACGTTCCCTTCACAACGAGATACCATGTATTGCACTGCTTTGAATAAATAATGCTTCTCTAGTAGAGGAGACTATGGTTATTTATTCTCAGTGGGCACCACCAACCAGAAACATTTCGGAGCTTGTTGACTCACTCATCGGTGGGCGGGCAGGTACCCTGATAATGCAGACATGCCATCACAGTTGTGAAGTTAATTCTACAATATGAGAAATGCCAAATGGTGAAAATAATAATAATACTGTATTTTAAAGACTAAATGCACAAAGCATAATAAGTTATGGGTAGAAATTGACTATATAATAATTATTAACTAACTATAACTATATAATATTTATTTATATAGTAAAATCCAGTGGACAACAAAAAATAACTAAATGTTTTACGACATAATTCTTAAAAGTGTGCTATCAGTGTAGATCATATCAGTGTAGATACACCATAGTGTACCCATAAATTTGAACTATGTATGTAGTGTAAAGGCATTGTTTTAATTGTATCTCATATTGTGAGTGCCTTCACGAGATAGCTGGTATAGCACTACTTCGAATAAATAACGCTTCTCTAGTAGTTATTTATTTTACTGTTATTTATTTTCAGTGGATACCACCACACACACTATCGTTCTGAAGCTAGTTGTATATTTGTGGGATAATAACTTTACTATCCATTTGTCCCTATTACACTTAGAAAAGCAAAAAAGTAGAGGGAAAGTTATAGTAGGAGAGGAAGAAGAAAAGAAACAGTGTAGAAAAATGAAAGGGACTAACTCCTTAAACTTACACCACTCAAAAACTCAGACTCCTCAAATAAGCTGCCCCAGTGGGGAAGACTATTGTTACCTATTCTAGGAAACTCCGGGCAGCTTAAAGCACCCCCTGACGGCACCATTTCGAAGCTTCATTGTTGGTGGATGGGCAGGTACCATAGTAATGCAACATGCCATCACAGTTGTAGTTATTTCCACAATATGAGAGATGCCAAATGGTGAATAAATAATAATGTATTAGAAGACGAAATGTACAAGGCATAATTTCTTATGGATTTAGTAATTAACTATATAATATCAGTGTAGATACACCATAGTTTACCCATAAATTTGAAAAACATATATAGTATTTTTTTTTTTTTTTTTAGGAGCATTAGCAACTAAGGCCATATTGCTCCGGGGATATGCGGTGGTCATTCTCTGACCTTTCTGCAGCCTCCGTATTTGGTGGGCACGGGCTCGAACCCCGGTCTAATCAAGAAGCGTGTGCTACGCACTGCTGCTCCTGCCCACTTGGCTATGGAGGCGCCTATGTATGTAGTGTAAAGGCATCGTTTTAATTGTATCTCATATTATGGGTGCCTTCACAATGAATAAATAATGCTTCTCTAGTAGAGAAGACTACTGTTATTTGAAGTAGTGCAATACCAGCTATCTCACTGTGAAGGCACCCACAATATGAGATATAATTAAAACAATGCCTTTACACTACATACACAGTTCAAATTTATGGGTAAACTATGGTGTATCTACACTGATATTATATAGTTAATTACCTAAACCCATAAGAAATTATGCCTTGTGCATTTTGTCTTCTAATAACTAATATATTATGCACATCAAGTAAGTGGTAATTTCTTAATATGTGATACAGTAAACCCTCGATTCAACGGACTAATAGGGGAGAAGGGGTGTCCATTAATGCTGAAAGTCCGTTAAATCAAATGTAACCTGGCGGGGCTTTTTTTATTGTTCTTAATGTAAAAAAAAGCTTTAATACAATATACAGTACTGTACAATATAAAATTATGTTGCAATTTGGCCTTTGATTTACGGATATCAGAAACAGTTTTTTTTTTTTTTTACAGCGTAAATTTTACAAACACGTGCTACTGAGACGCCTTGTTCTAATTTCTAAATTAGCTCTAATTTTTGTGCCACATTTAAGTTCACACACTTTCTTTTAACTCCTCTATCACTTGATGGCATTTTAAATTGTAAGGATTGCAAAATTATTTAATAAATAAAGTCACAATTTAGAAATCACAGAAACACTCTGCATACAACCTGACCGCACAATAACTTGAGGCAGACTGAGACCGAAACAAAGCGAGTCGGTAGACCTGCAGTTTAGAGTCCCGAGTCACGTTAGCTCGCAAGTCACGGCCTGCTCTTATCTGTAACCTGGGAAAACAGCTATTTGAACACGTTTTCAGAAAGAATAAAAAACAATTTCCTGAATTTGATTATAAAAATAAAAGTAGGTAATATCAAAACAATAATGGAAATAGGTAATTATTATTAATTTTTTAAATTAGTAACAACACTGAAGTTTTGTACAACCTAAAAAAAATAATATGGTAGAGATTAATATGTACATTATTGTATTATTATTTGTCCGGTCCATTAAATCCGAAATCCATTATATCGGGGTCCATTAAATTGAGGGTTTACTGTATTAATAAATGTATTGTTTTAAAATATTAGAAAATTTATTCATTCCCACTTATTTCTGATTTATTTCCCATATTTTACTATATTTCTGAATGTTGAATTACAGTATTTTTCATTGTTGAATAGGTCATATTTCTTTATAATGAAATTTCTGTATAACGAATTTTTTCAGGCGAATGATCAATTTGGTTAAACGGAGGTCCGACTGTATACATATATATACATACTATCTTCAAAATCATTAATAGATATAGAAAACAACAATGGGCCTAAGACTAATAAGTGGGGGGACTCCACTATTAACATTAGTCCACAAGAGCACAGTCCACAGATGACTACTCCATCTTCTTACACTCAACCATCCATTTATTAACAGCAGTAACATACCCTTAATGCCACACCACTCCAAATTATACAGCAGTCTTTTATGTGCAACAGCATCAGAAAATTTTCTAAAATCTTGAAAATATTATATCAAAATTATTTTTAGAATTCAGTTCTTTTATTACTGCATCATACAATACCCAATCAAATTGGTGAGACATGATTTTCCTTTGGGGACTCCTTGCTATGACTGCAGTATACTGCATTCCTGCCTAGATGGTTCTGTATTACTTCTTTAACTAGTGACTATTATTTTTTCTGGAACAGAAGTCAAGCTAACAGGTCTGTAATTACTCATGTTACCCTTTGACCTGGCTTTATGAATTGGGGATACATTTGCACATCTTCGGTCCACAGGGAACTCTCCCGAATCCAAAGATGCTTTCTAATTATAACAAATGGCTTGCTTACCAACTCTGCTTCCTCCCTTAACATAACTGGATAGATCCCATCCAATGCCAGTGCCTTTATATTTAGCTTCAACAATTTCTCTGCCACTTTCCTCTCAATTATCACAAAATCATTTATCACCCTGTTAGAATTTGATAAATTCTGCATCCCCTAAATAACTGCTCAGATGTTAATGTAGATGCAAAATACCAATTCAGTTTGTTAGCAACCTGAGCTTATCATGAACAGTTAAGTCATTGATATTAAGTGGATGTCATTAATATGATTTATCCCCTTCCTTCTAGTGTTTACATAATTAAAGAAGCCTTTGCTGTTTTCCTGTGCATTCTTTGTGACAGACTTCTAATTTTCTGCTTTAGTAATAGTATTTGCCATAGAGCACAAGGAAGCCATAGGCTTTCATTGCACTGGCAAAAAAAAAAAAAAAAAAAAAAACAAGTAGATAAGAAAATACAAATTATATCCTTCCCTCTTCACACAGGTAACTATCCAGTTGACCTCAGAATTTATTCAAACTGTCAGCCTCAACTACCTGTGAGGGCAAGTTGTTCCAGCAATCAATGACTTGCTGGCTAAAAGAAAACTTCCTACAATGTAATTTAAACCCCAACCCCTGTAATTTGAATTTATTACCCCTAGTTCTGGAATTCTTTATAACAGTAAGAATTCCACCTTCATTCATTTCTAATCACTCTCAGAGCTTTATAAACTTCAAACAGGTCACCTCTGAGGTGCTTGGTTGTCAAGCTCTGTAGCCCACACATAACTGGGTCATATGGTAATTCTCCTACTCATCTCACCATTCGAGTTACCTGTCTTTCAACCCTTTCAAGAAGCTCAATGTCTTTTTTCAGATGAGGTCTCCACACTTGAACACAGTACGTATTCCAAATGTGGTCTTACAATTGCCTTAACACAGTGGGATTATGACCTCCCTATCTCTACAGGATAATGTTCAAGACAGTAATGATAGGACACCATGAGTTTTCTTGGCTGCCTGTTTACACCATTCAGAAAACTTCATATCTTCCTGTATCATAACTTCCAGATCCCTTTTCTCCTCCATTGTTTTTAATTCAACCTCACCAAGTGTATAATTTATTTGAGGGTTACTATTCCCCAAGTGCCTTTAGCAGCATTAAAACATAACTGCCACTTCTATGACCATCTTTGAAGACTGTTCAAGTCATCTTGGAGTGCTGCTTGGCATTAACAGCTCTGATCATTAACAACTCTGCCAATTTTTATGTCATCTGCAAATTTTAACATCGTGCCTTCTATTCCTTTATCAATGTCATTTATGAAAATGAGAAACAGCAGTGGTCTGAGAATCAATCATTAAGGGATTCCACTCCTTAGGGACCAAGTCATATGCTTTTCTAAAATCCAAATAAACTCAAAATTGTTCCTAAATCCAGCTAATGAGTAACTGTGTAAAAATAGCCTACTAAGTTAGTTAACCATTATTTAGCATTAGCCGAGGCATAGGATGCAAGAGAGCAAGCTTATATAGGATCAGCCAAAAAAAAAAAAAAAAAAACTTCCCGTTTCACCCAACCATTTACTCAAAAAGTTTGTATTGTTCAGCCTTGAATTTATTTAAGCTGTCAACTTCCACAACAATAGATGGAAGATTGTTCCAGCAATCAACCACCTGCTGGCTAAAGGCAAATTTCTGCACATCTATTCTACAACTGTCTTTCCCTAATTTGAGTTTCTGGCCCCTCAGGTTTGTAATCTGAGCAAGAGGAAGAATCCCATCAGCATTGAGCCTGCTCAAATTCAAGGCCTTATATACCTCAATCAGATTACCTCGCAGTTGCTTAGTCTCCAGATGCAGCAATTTGTAGAACTTAAGAATTTCTTGGTAAGAGCACCACTTTGTTCCCTTCACCAATCTCATTGCCCTTCTCTGTACTCGTTCTAGTAGCTCAACATCTTTCCTAAAAAGAGGCTGCCAGACCTGTATGCAATACACAAGGTGTGGCCTGACCATTGCCTTATACAAGGGGATAATCACCTCCTTATCCCTATTAGCAAAATTCGTATACATCATCAACAAGACCCCATGAGCTACTCTTGCAGCGTGCCTGAACTGCTCAGAAAACTTCATATCTGACTGCACAATTATCCCCAGGTTTTTTTCATTCTCCACTACCATGAGTGTAGGACCGCACAGTTCATATGTTACTCTTGGGTTTCTGCTACCCATATGCAGTACTTTGCATTTGTCAATGTTAAACTTCAGTTGCCACCTCTCAGCCCATCTGCTCAAATTTTCTAGATTCTGTTGTAGTGTACCGTTCTTACTGTCATTAACAACCCTACCAACCTTCTGCCACTTGGACATTACGCCTGATATACATTCATCAATATCATTGATAAATACAGAAAACAACAATGGGGGACCAACACGGACCACCTGGGGAACTCCACTAATAACATTAGTCCATGAAGAGCAGTGTCCATTGATTACTACTCTCTGTCTTCTCCCATTCACTCATCCATTTATCCATTGTAGCAACTTGCCCTTAATTCCATACTACTCCAACTTGCAAATTAACTTTAGCAATTTCTCCTTCACTTTTCTCTCAATTATTACAAAATCATTTAAAAAAAAAACTCCTTGTTACAGTTTGATAATCTGGCATTCTCCTCCCTTAATAACTCCTGATGTGTGAATATAGATGCAAAATACTCATTCAGTTTGTCAGCTACCTCATCATGATTATCAATCATCGAACCATCGATATCAAGTGGACTAATCTGATTCATCCCCTTCCTTCTAGAGCTTAAATAAATAAAGAAGTCTTTACTGTTTTTCTTTGCATCCTCTGTCAAAGATTTCTTGTACTCTGCCTTTGCTTGCCTAATGTCCTTTGTGAGTTCCTTACAGACTACCTTATATATATCATAGGCATCTTTGTCTCCTGATAATTTATAAGCATGCCATGCATTTTTTCTTCTCTGCCATGAGTCTCATTAGTTAATCTGACACCCATTTAGGCCTAAACCTTGAACAATGCAGTTGTGCCCCCCTATCTGCTGATTCAGTTACCCACGGAAAAAAACCGAAAAAACTTAATACGTAGTACTCGTGTGTCCAATACGATGCTTCCCTTTATTTTTTACTATGTCAATTTTAAATCGAATAGCTTCCCTTTATTTTTTACAATGTCATGTATGGTTTTGTCACCAACATTATAATGGTTCTTTAGAGATTTAACAAATGCACCGTTTTCAAACTTTTGAATAATTTCAAGTTTTTGTTTAATTTGAAAGCACAACTCTTGCTTTTGCCCATTTTCATGATTTCTAAACAAAAAATAAATAAATAAAAAAATAGTTACTATAAAAAAAAAAAAAGAATAAATTCAGACATCCCTGACATCAATAACGAAACGAAATTTGTCCTTTTCCGGTGCGACAGAACATAACAATTGATGAAACGCACTAAATCAAACTAAACATTTGGTCTTTTTTTTTTTTTTGAGCGGTAGGTGTGAAGACAGCGGGGGTTACAGAATAATAGGTACACTAATCTCCCAATGACAACTTATAATGCCGGTTCTTGTCGCTTATTTACGACTTGCAAAATATCTCTTGTAAATCTATTTTAGTTATTACTTGAATTTTATAATTTCTGGTTGATTTTTTTTTTTTTTTTTTTTTGTTTATTTGGAGTCTTGAAGTGTTCCGGTTAATCCAATCCCGGTAAATCAAGAGTCTGCTGTACTTTATTATTACCATATTTAATGTTGGTAATGTCTTACTGTGTGTTTAATTTATCAATTAACCTTATTATATATATGTATATACAAAAAAATTACATTATATATGGGGTCAGCAGGTGTTCGCTTATATCTGCAGTTTCAGCCATCCACGGTAGGTTTTGGAACGTATCCCCCGCAGATATGGGGGTCTTACTGTATTTCAGTAGGTGGCATGAAAAGCCTTGTGGCTTCCAAGATTAATTCCTTCAATGCTTACCATTTAGAATATGCTGTAACACATCAGTTGGTCCCACTGTATAGAATTTAAAAATATCTCTGAGTCCACTGTAGTCACCTTTATAAAAGCAAAAAACCCGTCCGTTTACCCCTGATGGTAGTTACATCTTTGAGAAAATCTCACAGCAGTACACTGTGATCACTGCCACTCAGTTGTTCCTTTATCTGTAGATTCGTAATGCATGAATAATCACTGCTGATAATCAGATCAAAAGTATTACTCCCTCTTGTTGCCTCTTGAACATTTTGTCAATTTTGAACATTAATGCCCCTTGAACATTCATTTGGCTGTAGAAAACAATCATCCAATAAATCCACAAAAGTCTTGCTAGTGTGCGAGTGACCAACCCACAAGTTCCAGTCTATATCTGTGAAGTTTAAATCCCCCATTATAAGACAATCTGATTTACTGGTCCACTGTACAGTTGTTTGTTGTACTCATCGGAGTCATTATGCCTAAAACACACTCCTACTCTCAGCTTTGCTTTCCCAGTGCTTATGTCACACCAAACTTACTGAACACTGCCCTGTTCACCCATGTCAACTGGATACACTTCCTTAGATTTTGTGTTTCTTAACTAACAGCATCACCCCCTCCTTCCCTTCTATCCTTTCTGTACACATTGTACTTCCCAAATTCCAATTCTGAATTCCTTATCTCTATGTGACACATCTCTGATATCCCAACAAAATTCACCAAAAATGTCTTCACCAACACCTCAAATTCATAATTTATTTACTATACTCCTAGCATTGGTGTACATGCAAGTATACATGCACCTGTTCTTACTCTTAGTTACCCATGCATTTACTTGTTATATGATGACTCCCAGCAGTCCTTGAAATCTCCAACACCTCACTTTCCAGGCTGCTGCTCATTTCAATAAAAGCATCGCAAGAATCACTTTCACCTCTGCCTACCGTTAATCTATTAGTTTGTGAATCCCCCCCCCTCCCAAGCTAGCAGTTTTCTGACCCACTTAACACTACCTTGATAGCATCAGCAAATATCATTGCATCCTTTCTATTTAAGTGTATCCTATCCCCATAGAAACAATCTCTCATGTTAACAAGCGCAGACCACAGTGAGAAAAATTCTACCCCACGAGCCTTGCACAATCTCCCAATTCACCCTTAACAAAGCCATGTTGTGTCCTTCAGATGCCATATCTATCTAAATGTCCCTGGATTGCACTCTTAATCATTGCCTCTAAGATTTTTCCTACCACTTAAATCAGACTAACCAGTCTTTAGTTACCAACTTCACTCTTCGAACTGCTTTTATGTATTGGCAATACACTGACACTTCTCCAATCCAAAGGAATCTCCTGAGTCCAAAGATGCCCCCACAATTAACCTCAATGTTTCAATACACTCCCTTGTGCTCTCCCTCAAAACTACAGAGTATATGCCACCAACTCCGGGAGCCTAACTTGCCTTTATATCTCAAAAGTTTTTCTAATAAACGATCATCTCTAATTATGACATCACTAATTTCATATGGCTCAGCCTATTTCGCACAGGATCTTCTCAGCACAAAGGGTCTTTCGTCAGTAAAGATCGAAGCAAAGCACCTATCCAATTTATCTGCAACATCAGCTGGGTTATTTAAGATTTTCCTATACCTAGTTCACAAGGGTCCACTCTGATTAGCTTTCTTCTTTGTTGTTTTCCCACCATGAAAAATTCCTTGTCCCCATTCTTTGCTATCTTAGCCAATGCTTTCTCATACGCAGCATTGGCACCTCGCTGATGTTATCTGTGGTACTATTACATACATACATACATTAACAACTTCATCCCATGTGTGCCTCCAGGGCACGAGGCCCATATGCATTGTGGTATTATTACAGATCAACTTGTACCTGTTGTAGGCTTCAATACTTTTAATCCCTCTTAACTGTCCTATGCTCTTTTTCTGCTCTATTTGATCATCCAGTTCTGCATTCATCCACTTCGACATCCTCCTGCTGCAATATTTTATTAAAGGTATGTATATATGCGTTTGTGGCTTCTGTGATTTCTGCTTTAAAAGAATTCCATAATTCAAATGTATTGGCCATCCCAAGGCAATCTGCCCAATTCACAGGTACCACATAGTGCCTTAAACTGTCAATGTCTCTTCTACTGAAGTTATAACTTGTGCCTCTACCTTTAACTGCTGCAACAGTTTTCTTCATCTTCCAACTGACGATTTCATGATCACGTCCTGGCAATGGTTCCTGTGCTTTAAGCCCTGTGATTTCATCTGATTCATTAGTAACGATGAGGTAAAGAATATTCTCACCCCTAGTACTTTCGTTAACATGCTGGTACAAATAATAATCATCTAGTTTATTTAAAAAAGTTTTTGCCCATGGTGAATTTCTCTCCCACTTATTCCAATCAGTCTGGGGTGGATTAAAGGCCAGATAATAAGACATTCATGCTTACCTACCCATTCCATCTGCATATAAAGACTGTCATTATATTCTACACAATCTTCTGATCTGTAGATTACTTCCACTCGCATTGTTTCTATGCTTCCACCTAACCCACAACCAGGGGTGTTCCTAGGGTATATGGCACCTGGGTGCCAATTGCAATTTGGTACACCCCTTTAAAATTTTCTTCATATGTGTATGTAAATTTCAAGTTTTCAGGTGCCCCTTGAATGTTGGTGCCCGGGTGCAGTGCACCCCACCCCTGCTCTCACACAGAATCTATGCTGGCAGACATAACTTCAGACCCAGCGAAGGCTCTTTTCACACTCGGGCTGCTTTTGATAAGAAGCATGATCCCTCCACCCCTTCTGTCTTCCCAATCTTTCCTAAATATATTATACACACCATAGTGGAACTCGTTATCACTAATTTCCGGGTAGCACCGCGTTTCTGTTAGACCTATTATATCAGCATTAGTGTTCCTAACTAGGAGTTCAAATTCAGCCATTTTATTGACAACACTCCTTTATTACTTTAGGCACAGTTGAGACTAAGTAATCTTCTACACTTTACAATGCTGACACATCCATTGAAGTTATTTAGGTTTGTATCCCAAGCTTTATCTTCTCCCTGATTTGAAACATTGGTACCCACAGAATAGCAGCATGCCTTATCTTGCCTAACTTACTTTGTGATTTGACTTGCAGACTGGTTTATATTTACTGCAGGCTTCTGATAATTTATATGCATCCTATGTATTTTTCTTCTTTGCCATGAGTCTCATTAGTTCATCTGGCATTCATTTAAGTCTTACACTAGTAGTTTCTACGATTACTTCTCTGAATATTTTTCATTTATAATTTGCTGTTGATAACATCACCAGTTGGTCCAATTGTACTGAATTTAAAAACTATCTAAGCTGTAGGCATCTTTACAAAAGCAAAAGTCTTTCCTTCTACCCTTGATGGTAGTTACACCTTTAAGAAACCCACATAAATACACTGTGATCAGTGTCACCTAATGGTTCTTTTATCTCGATATTCTTAATGCATGAAGAATTGCTACAGATAATCAGATCAAGAGTATTACTTTCTTTTGTTGCCTTTTTCTGCTTTCTCTTCTTGCTGTTGTGAACAGTCATCTAATAAATCCACAAAAGTCTTACTTGTGTGTGTGACCAACCCATGAGTTCCAGTCAACATAAGGAAAATTAAAATCCACCATTTTAAGACATTCTGATTAACTGTCCCACTATTTCTCTGTATAGTTGTTCATTACACTCATCAAAGTGATTAGACCTGTAGTAGAATCCTACACTTTTGCTTTTTCAGTGCTTCTGCCTTCAAGTATTTACACACACGCGCATGCACACACGAAATGTATTTTGTCTCCAGTGCATTTATTGTGGAAATATAAGGACTCTAATATTCTTTTGTATAATTCTATGGATGTAGAATTATTATTACTAGTGTCTTCATAGTTGCAAATTATAATTTTATAATGCAATAATATGAAATGATTTCAGAATAATTTTATAGCACAATTCATACTGGTTTACTGACTGGTCGTAGTAGTAGTATATTACTACTTATGTATTCTTTAGTATCACTGTGACAATATTGAGAAACAACACTGTAGTTTTTAATTTACATTTGCAGATAAAATCATGCCTAAAAGCAAAGTGTACAGAGCAGTAAGAATTATTTAGCTTGGGAAGAGGTAATTACCAAGGACAGTTCTTTTACTTATTAGGAGAATTGTTCTTGATAATCAGGCCTTTTCATTTGTACTGCTTCTGCACATGAAGCTACAGAAGATGCCTTTACATGTGTTTGCTTTAGATGGAAATAATGAGGAAATTAAGCAAATTTTTTTTTTTTGTTGAGCAAATTCTTAAGAAGGATGTAGAGCTGTTGGAACAAGTACAGAGGAGGGCAACAAGATTAGTGAATGGAACAAAGGTTGCTCTTACGAAGAAAAGCTTAAGTTTTGCAAATTACAGTGATCTGATTGAGGTGTATAAAGCCTTGGATGGTTTGAGCATGCTCAATGCCGATGGGATTCTTTCTCTTGTTCAGAATAATCGCCTGAGAGGGCATAAATTCAAATTGAGGAAAGACAGGTGTAGGATAGATGTGCGGAAGTTTGCCTTTACCCAGCGGGTGGTTGATTGCTGGAATAAACTTCTATCTATCGTTATAGAAGTTGATAGCGTAAACAGATTTAATGCAGAACTAGACAAACGTTTGGAGCGAGTGGATGGGTGAAATGAGAAGGGGGTGAGTTTTTTTTTTTTTTTTTTTGGCTGATGCTATATAAGCTTGCTTTCTTGCATCATGTGCCCTTGCTAATGCTAATTCAAGTTCTTGAAGAAAAGGGTTAATACCCTTAAAGGCATTAAAATAGGGAGCCCATCAGGGGCTCACATCTGGTAAGTATGGGCTTGGCAAACCTAGGGTTCTGAGCTGGATATCATCATTCTTCTCTTTCTTGGTGATTCCCTTCTACTTCTCTCTCTCTCTCCCCTGCCTCTATTTCTTAGGGTAACATGGGAAATTTTTTTTTTTTTTTTGGCTGGTGCAGTGCAGCATAAGCCTCAGGCTTCCTTGTACCATATGGCTAATAATAATAATAATAATAATAATGGGAATAAATGAATTATTTCCATAATCAAAATAACTGAATTATTTTGAGGATTTACTTTGCAAGAATGAGGTAATGGTGAGAAAAATCCGAACATTCAGGGTTAAACTTTAAAGTATCTGCTGAGGCATAAGACAAAGGAATATTGGAGAATAAGGGGCCCTGGAAAGATTGTGCAATACTCACGGGAGTGAAAGTTTTCCCAGCACAGCTAAAATTTTAATAGGAGGTTAAAAGTACAGCTATGCTGGGAAACCTTTTTTACAGGGATAGAATACACTGAAATAGAAGTGCAAGAATATTTGATGTGATACTGAGGTTTGTGAAGATGTGAATATTTGATGTGATACTTAGATAATAATAATGTGATATATTATTATTATCTAAGTGGATCAGAACATTGCTGGTTTTTTCTGAGGGGGAGTGATATAGACTAATTGACTTAGGTGGCCAAGTGCAATATTGAGTCAATTTGGTGGGAAGCTACAGGTGCCTTTGCATGTGTTACAGAAAGCAAAAATGTGTATTATTGGCCTAATGATGTCAATGGGTACAACGAACACTGTACAGAAAAATAGAGTGAGCCATAAAACAGAATGTCTTATAATGGATGAATCTGAACTTTCAGATATTGATTGGAACTTGTGAGTTGGTCACTCACAGACCAGCAAGATTCTGTGGATTTATTGGATGACTGATTTCTACAGCAGCATGTTAGAGAGGCAAAAAGAGGGAGTAACACTCTTGATCTGATTATTGGCAGTGATTAGCATTAGTAGTGGCACATGATGCAAGAAAGCAAGCTTATACAGCATCAGCCAAAAAAAAATAAAAATAAATAAATAAAATAACCTTTCATTTCACCTATCCATTTGCTCCAAAATTTTGTCCAGTTCTTCCTTGAATCTATTTAAGATATCAACTACTATGATAGATGGAAGTTTGTTCCAGCAATCAACCACTTGCTGGAAAAGGGCAAAATTTCCGCACATCCATTCTGCAACTGTCTTTCCTCAATTTGAATTTATGACCCCTCAATTGTGTAATCTGAGCAAGAGGAAGAATCCTATCAGCACTGAGCTTGCTCAAACCATTCAAAGCCTTATACACCTGAATCAGACCACCTTGCAGGTGCCTAGTCTCCAGACACTGCAATTTGCAGAACTTAAGCCTTTCTTGGTAAGAGCACCCCCTTATTCCCCTCACCAATCTTATTGCCCTTCTCTGTACTCATCCATAACTTCTATAATTACTGCCCTGAACACTTCCTATTTAGAATTTTCAGTTGCTAAGAACATCAGTTGTGCCCACTGAAAAGAATTTAAAAACCATTGAAGCGAATGTGTGAATTTAAAAACCATATCTACGACCATTGTAGTTACCTTTATGAAAATAAAATCCCTTCCCTTCAACTTTAACAGTAGTTAGGTCTTTAAAAAAATTACACATCAATACACTAAGATCATTGTCATAAAGTGGTTACTTTATCTGAAGATGCTTAATGCATGAGGAGTCACTACTGATGATCAGATCAAGAGTATTGCTTTCTCCTGTTGCCTCTCCAATGTGCTGATATAGAACAGAAAATAAGTTCAGAAAAGTTCTGCTGCATGAGTGACCAAACCACAAGTTCCAGTCAATATCTGGAAAGTTAAAATACACCATTATAAGACATTGGTTTATTTACTATTTGTCTGTATAATTGTTCATTACACTCATCACATATTTCTACTTTCATTTTTATTTTCCCAGAGCTTATATCACACCAAAGTGACTTAACATTATACTGGCAACTGCCTTAGTTTTCAGGGGAGTGCAACTTAGCTTTTCCTGATCAACACTTGGTAAGTTTTCTAGTAAGATATAAACACGAGACAGAAACCACATTTTTTATCCTCAATATTTTTGCCTCATTAGATGGTTTGCTAATGAGATTTGTTAAAAGTGACCAAAAACACTTTTTGCCCAATATGAAAAATAATTTTTAGCTATAGTTTGTTTCTAATATTATCTCTATGTACTGAATGCGAATATGAGCTGGTCCAACCAGCTTATATTCACATTCAGTACATAGTACAAGTACAAACTAATTACAAAAAAAATTTATTTATTTGTTCTTACACCATTCTAGTGTGCAAGGGCAAATCTGTGAATGAATTCCCCAGCTTCATCTGATGACATTTTGCAATAATAGCATGAAGAAATATCACCTGAAAACAATCTTATCAGTTATTAAATACCATCCTACTATGCTGGGTCAGCTATTATTCACATGTAATTCACTGTACTAATATTGGGAACATAAAGAAATAACAAAATTTTTCCCCCTGAGATATAAAAGTATTTTTCCTTACCTTTAAGAAGTTTATCTTATTAAAAGTAACATTTAAAAAAATGAAATATTATATGTATGGGATGGAGGGGGAGATTGAAAATTTTTTTTTTTACCACAATGCAGATCACAAAAGGGTTTCATGAAAGGCTATTGCCAATCTGTGTTGTGACTCTTATGCATTCACAGAAAATTTAAGGTTTGTAACTATTTCTTTTCCTTTACAAGAGGATGTTGAAGTGTGGAAGATGAATGAAGATGGCAAATGTAGAGAGAAGCAAGCAAATACAGTAACTGATTACCTTCATTTAAAGGGAATGTCACCAAAAGAAATACATGCAACAAACATTATGGGAATCCCGTCCTTCATATGCCATAATTTTAAATTCTGCAACCCGGTAAAACTGGATTGTAGAATTTAAGCATCGATGAGACAGTGTTGAAGATGTACCCCGCAATGGGAGGCCTGTTACTATGTCAATACCTGCAAACGTGGATACCATTTGTGAAATGATCATGCAAGATTGCAGAGTAACATTAAAGCCATTGAAAGAACATTCAACATCTCCCATGAGCAAAAAGATATTGTAGAGAATGTTTTAGGAATGAAGAAGGTTTCTTTGAGGTGGGTCCCTAAAGCACTGGATACAGATAAGAATGGAGAAAAAGTGAGTTGTCATGAGATTGTGCAGCATTTTGAAGCTAATGAAACTCTGTTTTAGGGGGGTGGCATGTCACTGTGGATGAAACGTGGGTGCGCCACTTCAATCCTGAAACAAAAGAACAATCAAAACAGTGAAAGCATCCCCCTCCCCTTCTTCAAAAAAACAAGTTTCCGGTGCAGAAGATGGCTGGGAAAGTCAGCATCCGTCTTCTGGAATGCAGGAGAAGTGATTATGGTTGATTTCTTGGAACGAGATACTACTATCAATGCCAAGTATTATTCTAATCTACTGAGTTGTTTCCACAAGGATTTGAAGCTCAATACGTGCGATATTGCTCAGAGTCATCTTGCATCAAGACAATGTACCGGCACACACACAACTGCACGACTACAGGTTCAAGCTATTAAAGCATCTGCCCTACTTACTGGATTCGATTCCATCAGCCTATTTTCTATTTCCAAAACTCAAAAAATTACTTGAAAGGATAGAAATTCGAAAATGACAATGCTCTGTGGATGCAGCCAACTGTTTTGAGTCAAAAATCTTCTCAACATGTTATTTAAACTGATTACAAAAATTAGTGGATTGTGCCAGAAAGTGTATTCACTTAAGGCGAGGGAAGGAGGAATATACTGAAAAATAAATGGGTTTTCACAACTTTCCAGCATTCCTTCTACAAGGGGGCCAGAAACTTTTCAACCTCTCATCATATATTCTTCTTTATTAATTTTGTATGAGCTCCAATTTTTATGCTGGAGAACTTGTGGTAAGCATAAAGCATTAATAAAAATAAAGGAAAGCTTTTGATACTGTTGCACACAGAATACTGCAGTACAAACCAGAGCGGTATGGCATCAAGGGCAAGCTGCTGCAATGGATACAGGGATAGTTGAGTGGGAGACGGCAGAGAGCAGTAATAAATGGACACTGCTCTAAGTGGACCAATATTATTAGTGGAACCCAAAAGGATTTGGTGCTGGGCCCATTGTTCTTTTGTGTATTTATCAATGATAGTGATGAAGGTATATCAGGCTTAATGTCCAAGTTTTCAGATGATACAAAGGTTGGCAGGGTTGTTAATGACACAAAAGACAGTATGTTACTGCAACAGGATCTAGAAAAGTTAGGCAGATAGGCTGAAAAGTGGCAACTGAAGTTTAACATTGAAAAATGCAAAGTACTGTATATGGGTAGCAGTAACCCAAGAGAAACGTACCAACTGTGTGGTACTACACTGAGGGAGGTGGAGAATGAAAGGGACTTGGGGATAATTGTGCAGTCAGATATGTAGTTCTCTGAGCAGTGCAGATGGGCTGCCAGAGCAGTTCATTGAGTTTTGTCAATGATATATAGTAATTTTGCTAGCAGAGACAAGGAGATGATTATCCCTTTGTACAAGGCAATGTTCAGCCCACACCTTGAGTACTGCGTACAGGTCTGGAGCCCCCATTTTAAGAAGGATGTAGAGATTCTAGGATGAATATATATAAGGGCAACAAGATTGGTGAGAGGAAGAAAGGGGTGCACTTACGAAGAAAGGCTTAAGTTCTGCAAGTTGCAGCATCTGAAGACTAGGCACCTGCGAGATGATCTGATTGACGTGTATAAGGCCTCGAATTGTTTGAGCAGGCTCAATGCTAATGGGATACTTCCGCTTGCTCAGATTAAGAACCTGAGGTGGCATAGATTCAAATTGAGGAAAGACAGTTGTAGAATGGATGTGCGTGGAAGTTTGCCTTTAGCCAGTGGGTAGTTGATTGCTGGAACAGACTTCCATCTGTTGTTTTGGAAGTTGATAGCTTAAATAAATTTAAGACTGAACTAGACAAACATTTGGAAAGACTGAATAGGCGAAATGGGAAAGGTTTTTTTTTTTTTTTCGCTGATGCTGTATAAGCTTGCTTTCTTGCATCATATGCCTCAACTAATGCTAATGCTAAATGTTACTTTTGGCATTTTGTTATTAGTTTTATCGAGAAGTTATGCCAGTTTCATTGACTACTTGAGATTTCATTTGAGTGCGTGTGCAAAATGCCATATTAGCATTCTAAAAAGTATTAAATCAAATATCAGCTTAATGTTATATGGATAAGATATTTACATCAAATTAGCATTAGCATAGGCATACGATGCAGGAAAGAAAGCTTATATATCATCAGTCAAAAAAAAAAAAAAAAAAATTCCCATTTCACCCATTCATTCATTCCAAATGTTTGTCCAGTTCTGCCTTGAATTTATTTAAGCTATCAACTTCCACAACAACAGATGGAAGTTTATTGCAGCAATCAACTACCCGTTGGCTAAAGGCAAATTTCCACACATCTATTCGACAACTGCCTTTCCTCAATTTCAGTTTATGGCCCCTCAGGTTTGTAATCTGAGCAAGAAAAAGAATCCTATCGGCATTGAGCCTGTTTAATCCATTCAAGGTCTTATATATCTCAATCAGATCGCCTTGCAGGTGTCTAGTCTCCAGATGCTGCAATTTGCAGAACTTAAGCCTTTCTTCGTAAGAGCACCCCTTTTTTCCCCTCACCAGTTTTGTTGTCCTTCTCTATACTCTTTCTAGCAATTCTACATCCTTCCTAAAATGACGCTTCCAGACCTGTATGCAGTACCCAAGGTGTGGCCAGACCACTGCCTTATACAAGGAAATAATCACTTCCTTATCCCTGCTTGCAAAATTCTTGTATATCATTGACAAAACCCGATGACTGACTCTGGGAACCTGTCTGAACTCCTCAGAAAACTTCATATCTGACTGAACATTTACTCCCAGGTCCCTTTCATTCTCCACCTCCCTGAGTGTAGTACCACACAGTTGGTACATTTCTCTTGGGCTACTGCTACCCATATGCAGTACTTTGCATTTGTCAATGTTAAACTTCAGTTGCCACTTCTCAGCCCATCTGCCCAGCTTTTCCAGATTCTGTTGCAGCAGCATTAGCAAGGGCACATGATGCAAGAAAGCAAGCTTATATAGCATCAACCAAAAAAAAAAAAAAAAAAAAAACAACACACAGACCCTTCTCATTTCACCCATCCACTTGCTCCAAATGTTTGTCCAGTTCTGCCCTGAATCTGTTTAAGCTATCAGCTTCCACAATGACAGATGGAAGTTTGTTCCAACAATCAACCACAGACTAGCTAAAGGCAAACTCTCATTACTATGATTAACAACACTGCCAACCTTTGTATCATCTGCAAACTTTGTTTGATATACTTTCATCAATATCACTGATAAATATACAAAACAACAATGGGCCCAATACTGAATATTGGGGGCAGGGCCGCTGCGACCCTATGTGCCAGTAAGCAGAATCAAACTTGCTGCCCCAAAATATTTGGATTGAAAAATAAAATAAGGTATAAATAACTATTATTAATTTATTGAAAATGAAAAGAATTACAACATATCTCACATATAATATAATGAAACGAACAAAAATAAGAAATTCGTTGTGAATTTCTGGAAATAAACTTTAAATTCTAAATCACAGTAATCATACCCACAATAATAAAATAAAATGAAAATTATACAAATTTATGTTTCCTTGCTTTAAGATGTTCAAATTTATTAATTATTTCATTTATGCTTATTTGTTCCAAAAGATCATTTTCTATTGAAATTATTGCCAAATTAGAGATTCATTGTTGAGACATTGTCAATCATAAATAATTTTTTATTAATTTTAATTTTGAAAAACTCCATTCACCTAAGGCAACTGGTAAAGTTAGAAAATTTCTTAAAGCAACTGCTACATTTGGAAAATGTATCTGTAAAATCATTTTTAAAAATATATTGTAAAACTTCTAAGTTCTTCAGATAATGTTAAACCATCAATATTGGACTCATTACGATCAATGTCACTTAATATGTAAATCTTTGCAATGATTTAATAAACTGTCATCTGACCATTTTTTTAATTAGGAAATATAAACCATTTTAAATATTTCTATATGTTCTTTCATATTTGTAAACCTTACAGTTAACGTGAAAATTGTTGTGTCCATAATTTGAAAGAAAAATTTAATTTTGAAATTTTGTTGCAGATCCTGAATAGCTTCATCTCTGCTTTCATAATCGAAATAACATTTTTTCAATCTTTTCCTTACAGTGCTTCTGAAAACGAAGCTTCAATGCCAATGATAATAGTCATATTATTAGCCCAATTGACAATTTTTTGAACGCTTCCTCTGTTCTATTTTCTTTAAAATACTCCGTGATATTTTGTAGACATTCAAGAACTTCGTGTATATCAGAATCCCACCTTTTTTTTTTTAAACATTTTACTTACACTATTAATTTTATTTAAAATATCATGCCAATTTATAACTGAAAAAAGAAACATATTATTTTAAGGCTATTGATTTAGCACGATTCCTTGTATCCATATCTTTATTTTCGTCTTCAGTGATTATAGCAAAATATTTAGCTTCTCCAATCATTTCTAGTATTTTATATGTAATATTTTGTGAAATTATTTCAATAATTTCATTTGTATTTGATTACCCAAACAATGCACAATATTTTTCCATTCCGATTTCTGAATATGGAGAATGTGTCCTGCCATAACTGAATCAAATTCAGCAATTGTTTCAGAAAGTTTTAAAAAGCTATCGTTATCATTTTCATATAAATCTTTTGGGGATCCCTGAACGCTATACATTGCCTTGCTAAAAATAGTATCATATACATTATTCTGGCTGAAATACAGAACATTGTTATTTTTTATTTGGTTTTTAGGAGCATTAGCAACTAAGGCCATATTGCTCCGAGATATGCGGTGGTTATTCCCTGACCTTTCCTCTGCATCCTCCGTATTTGGTGGTGACGGGCTCGAACCCCGGTCTAATCAAGAAGCGTGTGCTACGCACTGCTGCTCCTTCCCACCTGGCTACAGAGGCGCCTATATACAGAACATGGGTATCTCTGTTGTGGGTGTGGCCGAAGAATGGAGTGATTGTCCGGTCGAGTTCTCTGATTGGCTGATTATTGGGAATGCATAATTTACCTCATTTTGTGTTTCCGATTGTTTGATTTTATGCAAATTCACTTCTGACTTTAGTGGGAAATGCGAAATTATCGTGCTGTAGTTTAGTTGTAGTTGTGCTGTCCTCAGTTATTGTTATTCCATTTGCAAAAGGATGAATGTAAGATGAGTTTTTTGTTTTCAAGTTGTTTCTTGACAATTTGATGTTTTTTGCAGTTATTATATAAGTTGTTAGTATCAGGTTCTCTTTATATTAGCAGAGGTGTGGGAGCAGGAGCCCCCCCAGAACAAAAAAAAAAAAAAAAGAAACATTTCTGTTGACATGCATGAGCAATTCTCATTGTTAATGCATGTGAAATTGTCTAATAATATAAGGGCGAGAAGAATCAGTGGTTATATGTGGTGTTAATTTTTGTTAGCTGTTTAAAACAAAATTGCCGTTTTCTTTTTCTTCATTTCAGCTCTGCCATATTGTGATATTCCCCAGTAACATGCAGGAGAGGGGGAAAGCAGTGAGTGGGAGATGCCTTCACGTCCTATCATTGCCTTCTTTCTCGCCGAAGTACGGGGTTGTTCCCATGGTCTGGTATAACCCTGCAAAATATAAATATGAAACACGGATCCAGATAAGCAAATTAACATAACAAATCCCTTTGGCTCTTAATTCGCATTTAGCAGCACCAATTGCCTAAATGCCAGAGGCGCAAACAATGCATTCCCAGTTAAGTCTCTCATAATCCGTTTGTTATATGGAAATTTTCTTCATTCTACGGAAACTATTTTAAATGTAATTACCAATGGGGATTCAAAAAATATTGCTAAATAGAAAATTTCGGTGAAACGTTCATTAAACAGAGGTCCGACTTGTATATGTCAAAAATTTTTTGGTGTCCTCCTGAACTTTTACAGTAAGCTTACCTCGCCTACCCACTTGCGGTGGCCCTGCCTGGGGTACACCACTAATAATATTAGTCCATGAAGCAAATTACCATTAGATTTACCACTAAAGCCAACTCCATCTCTGCTTCGCATCAGGTAATCACACTCACCCCAAATCTCTTCAAGACGGTCATGTCTTTGGAACGGATCTATCTGGAGTGCAGCGCATACCACTTCAGACCACTCACAGCGTTGGTGGTCTGAAGTGGTTGACCAAGTGCTTCCTCTGCCTAGGATTTGGACACACTGCCCAGTATTGCTCCCACAAATCTCCCACCTGTGGATACTGCACTCGCAGTGGCCATGTTCATGCTGAATGCCCCAATAAGGATGGGGCACCTAATTGTGCTAACTGTAAAAGGAATTAAAGGGAACACAGCCATTCTGTGAGGGACAGTGCATATCCGGAATATCAATGAGCTTTAGACCAGGCAAGACTAAGGACTGCTGATGAATAAACACCAAAAAGCCTCCTTCCATTTCCCAATCCCACAAATAGAACCTCCAGCCCTCAGCCTTCAACTTCTCTTGTGTCCTGCAATGGACACCAGTCTAGGGCAGTAGCAGATGAAATTAGACGTGCAGCAGAGAAAAACTCCATAGACATCATCTCTATACAGGAACCATATGTTTCAAGACCTCAGACGGGAAACACTTCAAAGATCCAGAAAACTTTAAACCCTTCAAAGATCCAAAGGCTTCTTTATTCACCATCGAGTCATCCAACCCACCCTGGATGACCCAAAAACCTGCATTGTAGTAATGAATAAAAAGCTGGACATCCTAGTGATCCATGGCCTGTGCACGAAGTATGCAACCTGTATTCAGGTAACGTATGCCTCACTTTCATTTTATCTCATCTCTTTATATTGCCCACCATCTCATGACATCGAGGCATCACTCAACTACCTAGATCTCGCACTGGACTCCTTAGGGTCCAATATGGTTATAATCACCTCAGATGTAAATGCCAAATCCACCCTCTGGCAGTCGCCAGTTACGGACTCCAGAGGTCTTCTGCTTGAGGACCTGATCTCCATTCGGAACCCAACCATTCATAACAAACAAAGTCAATGCATCACCTACTGCAGTGTCATAGTGAAATTCAACATCGACATCACAGCCACCACCAATGACCTAAGAAACTTGACTTGTGGCTGGACCATCATTCGGATTGGATCCTAAGCGATCATAGAGTGATACGTTTCCACATCAGCATGCACACACACCTAACCGAGCACCTCATATTGCACCCACTGGGTTTGTCAGGTTCTCGACTAAGGCCATTGACTGGGCAGCGTTTGACTCTTCCATACAGAGAGATTTTCCAGACCTACCCTCACTATCCGATAAGAGTGCAGCTGACCTGACAGATCTGTACCAGAGCTCACTCCAATTAGCTGCATATCACTCGGCGAAGATTGCAGGGGTTCTTCCACTGGACCTCTTTGTAGTTTATAGGAGACTATGCTACAGAATACGGAGGAGGATTCCTGCAGCAATCCTAGGCATCCACCTTAACTTAGATACGGATGTGAAAAGAGAGAAACTGCACTGCTATAATGAGCTAGTTCATATATGGCAGATGTGATGGGTCACAACCAATAAGGGACTAGTCACGAAAAACTTCATACTGCATGTTACCTTTGCAATGGCAAAATCTGTTTCGAAATGGTTTACTCTCATGATGGACACCTCCTATCTAGTCACAGGACATGGGGTCCCCAATGAGAAATTGTTTCAATTTAGAATTTCAGAGTCAGAGCTTTGTTTCTGTGGAGGAAAGGAGAACTGGTCCCACATACTCTTCGACTGTGCAATATATATAATGAATCCAGAGAAAAGCTGAGGAATTCTCAACTCCACTGTAGTTGAGGAGAATCCATATCCAGGGATTCTCCTAAACTGCAGTGGAACAGCTAATTCAAACAGCAAATAATCTTGCAGCACTCCAGGCCTTTGCAAAAGAAGTTTTTGCTCGAAGGAAGGTGCTTATTCTGGGGGCGAACGCGGTTCTGTCCCAAATCAATCAAGTCTGAAGGTAAAATTGGACAATAAGATTCGTTTCACCAAGAAGACCTGGACAATACTTAGAGTTTAATAGTCTGTTTTTGATGTTAGAGTTCTTGATAGCCACAATTGTTTAAGTTATGGATGAGTTGCTGGTGTAAACTTTATGCTTTTTTTTTTTTTTTTTTTTTTTTTTAAATTAATTTATATATTTTATGTTCTTACAATGTTGTATTTATTTATTTTATGAAAGATGTAAGATACTCAGTTGAGAGTTGTTAGGCGGATTTGAACTTATGTTCTGGGTGCTGCCTTTATTTTTAATAAAAAATAAAAAAAATAAAAAATTAGTCCACGAAGAGCTGTGTCCATTGATTACCACTCTCTGTATTCTCCCGCTCAACCATCCTTTTATCCATTTTAGCAACTTGTCCTTAATGCCATACTGCTCCAAATTTGTACAGTAGTCTTCCATGTGCAACAGTATCAAAAGCTTTCCTGAAACCCAGGTGTATGATATCAAAATTATTTTTGCATCCAGCTCCTTTGTGACCACATCATAGCATCCAATCAAATTGATCAGACAAGACTTCCCCTTAACAAACCCATATTGTGTCTGAATTATTACTGCAATCTTGTCTAGATGAACCTGCAATGCTTCTTTAACCAGTGACTCCATTATATTCCCTGGAACGAGGTCAAACTAACAGGTCTGTAATTATTTGTGTCACCCTTTGATCCCCCTTTGTGAACTGGAGATACATTTACACATCTCCAATTCTCCACTTTGCTTTCAGTTATTACAAAATCATTTAACTCCCTGTTAGAGTTTGATAAACATCTGGCCCTCTGCTCCTTGAATAACTCCTCATGTGTGAATGTAGATGCAAAATACTCATTTAGTTTGGCAGCTATCTGAGAATGATCATCTACAGTCAAACCATTGATATCAAGTGGACCAATCTAATTCATCCCTTTCCTTTTATAGTTTATATAAATAAAGAAATCTTTGCTGTTTTTCTTTGCATCCTTTGCCAAAGATTTCTCATAATCTGCCTTCTCTTGAATAACCTCCTTTATGACTTTATTACAGACTAGCTTATATCTACCATAGGCTTCTGCATCACTTGATAATTTATATGCATCCCATGCATTTTTCTTCTCTGCCACAAGTCTCATTAGTTCATCTGCCATCTATTTGGGCCTAAACCTAGAACAGTATTTATAATTTGGAAAAATTCTGGTGAGTATGGGCTTGGCGCACACCCACAGTCCTGAGCTAGATATCATCATTTGTCTCTGTCTTGGTGATTTCCTTCTACTTCTGTCTGTCTGTCTGTCTCTCTCTCTCTCACAGGGTTACTCAGAAATTTTTTTGGCTGGTGCAGCATAAGCCTTGGGCTTCCTTGCGCCATATTGCTAATAATAGTAATAATAATAATAAAAATCCAGTAGCTTCCAAGATTACTTCCTTGAATGCTTCCCATTTAGAATTTGCTGTTGGTGACATCATCAGTTGGTCCCACAGTATGGAATTTAAAAAATCCCTGAGACCACTGTAGTCACTTTGACGAAAGTAAAAACCCTTCCCTTTACTCCTGATGGTAGTTACTAGGGCTTGCAAACCGGTTTTATAAAACTGGTTTTCATATTGAGTTGTTAAAACTGCAACTGAGCTTCTAAAACCGGATTTGAATATTTTCTTAGTCCACTCTCGAATATAGTTTTTTGTTATGCACATATTCTTTTGTTTGTTTGTCTGGATCGTTCAACTGCTTTATGTTTTAAACATGCTTAAAACATAAAGTGCTTGGGGGAGTGACGCATAGTATTGTGCTTTTGTTATCTTCAATATTTTTATTTAAAATTGTCGGTGATATAAATTCCTACTAATTAATATTTTCATGTTTGTTTAATGTTTTAAACATGTTTAAAACATGTTAATGTTTTAAACATGTTTTTTATTTTATTTTATTTTACGTTTAGGTACGAATCTCATGGGCAAGTGGCCCAAATCTAGGAGGGGTACCTTTTATCTTCCCACCTGTATCATGGCACAATGCAGGTGTACTCATTTACGACTGAGTGAGTCGGAGTGATAGCGTAAAAGAAAATGCTCAACATTTCTCCGTTCCATCTATCTTGGAACGGAGAAATGTTGTTGGAACGCGCCTTATTGATATAAGTTATGGAACGCGCCTTATTGACTCACTAGAAACAGATTCGCTGGATATTGCATCAAATTTCAATTGTAGAAAGTTTTTTGCTTCTTTATTCCTATTAAATTTGCGAATAAATGTTCTCCAAAAAGCAGCTTCACCAAATTTAGCTTTTATGTAATTTTGAAAATACAATAGATTTAATTGGAGAAAAAAATTTGCAAGTAAATAAATAAAAAATTTCTTTCGTAAAAATTTTGAAACTTGCCTCGTTTAGACTCTTCATTCAGTGCTTGGGGGAGTGACGCATAGTATTGTGCTTTTGTTATCTTCAATATTTTTATTTAAAATTGTCGATGATATAAATTCCTACTAATTAATATTTATTACTCTTAATATATCAAAGATGAAATCAAACATATGGAATTATTTTGCTCGAAAAAGCAAAGATGAAGCACAATGTTCGAAATGTCAGAAGATAATGAAGTCGTCTGGAGGATCTACATCTCTGATGTTGCATTTAAAGAAAATGCATCAGATTGGCATTAAACAAGGTAACAGTGAACCTCCCGTACAAATGGTAAGAACATTAGAAAACTTTATCGTTAAAAAATCTATGGAAGAAGAGATTTCAAAATTAGCTGCTTTAGATGGATTTTCTTTTAATTCAATTGCCAAGATGCGTTTATACAATCAAGCCTTTACCTTCAGAGAAATAAATACGATAAATTACCACCAGCCTCAGTGAATGGAATTAAAAATATGGTTCTGAATTATTATAAAACTAAGAAAGAAGAACTCATTCAGCATTTCAAAAATTCATTGGTTTTGGATGCACGGTATTCATTGACTCTAGACGAATATACGTCTATACAAAATAAAAGGTATATGAATATAAATGTGCATTCAAAAGACAATCGTTGGTCGTTAGGTCTTATTGAGATTAATGGTTCACTTGATAGTAGAACAGCAAATTGTGAATGGACACTTGAAGGAATTTGGTTTGAACTTGGATGAGGATATTGTTGCCTGCACCACCGATGGAGCAGCAATGATGATTAAGTTTGGAAAGCAAATTATGCCTAATCATCAACAATGTATAGCCCACTATATACATCTATCAGTTATAGATGTACTTCATGAAAAAGCAATCAATTATGGTGCTACAGTCTGAGTCTCCCAAAGACAATGAAAATAACGAGAAAGTAGTAATGATGAAGAAGTTGAAGAAAGACAGCAAGGCATGCTTTATCAAACCGACTTTACCGATGAGCTCATTTATTTCTTCAATCCAATGGCCAATATTGCACAAACTATTAACAAAGTCAGAAAAATTTGCAAGCTTTTTCTAAAATCGCCTACCAAAAATGACATATTACAAAATTTTGTTACAGCAAAATTTAATGGGAAAGAATATAAACTTATTAGATTGCAAGACTAGATGGGATAGCACATTCTATATGATTGAGAGATTTTTGAAATTGAAAAATTGCATTCCAAATGCTCTATGTGCAGTACTGTCAACTGAAGCTGTGTCTGACGATGACTGTAAAACACTTGAATTGCTATGGGAAACTTTGCGACCAGTTGAAATGATTCTGAAGGCTATAACCTCAGAAGATACAGACTTACTTAAAGCAGAGTCTTCAACAGAATTTCTGCTTGCTAAGCTTGATACAGAAAACCCATTTTCTTTAAAGTTTCACCACAGCCTTTTGCAGCGTTACAATGCAAGACAAAATTGCCAAACTGTGGCTTTGCTGAGCTATCTACACAACCCCAAAAAGTTTAGGAAAGAAGATTCAGGTTCAAGAACTTTTGATTTTCCAAGTAAGCAAGTTTTGAAAAAGCATGCTGAAGAGATTTATCAGAGATTATTTGCAAAACATTCCGAAGGAGTCTTAGCATTGAATGAAGAAACTGAAAATAAACAACTGTTCTTTTACAAGAAAACAAGGACTCGTCTAGTTCCGATGTTGGAGATATACTCTTGCGAGAGTATGATAGTGTAATAAAGAGATTAACTGAAGAGCCATCAAAATATCCGAGTGAACTGGAAATCTGCAAAGAATTTAAAATTTTGGAGACAACTAGCAGTAGAAGTGAAAAGCTGGAGAAAGTTTATAGAGCACTGCTGACCATTAAACCAACAAGTGTCCAATCTGAGAGAGTGTTTTCGATCACTGGTCTCTTTAACACAAAAATAAGGTCAAGTCTATCAGGAAAAATTCTAAATATACTGTGTTTTTTAAAGGATCATTTTCAGAAAAAAAGCTGAGCAATAAATAGTAAAGTAATTTCCCCATGCTGTTTTTTTTCACATTATTTTTATTTATTTATTATTATAGGGCTTATTAATTTTTTGTTTACTATACAAGAAGATAGTTTTTATTCAAAGGATTTGAATACAATTTGTAATTTTGTATAATCTCAAGCTGGTTACTTTTTTGGAGCATTTTAATTTTTTTATTTTTTTTACTATAAGAGGTGATAGATTTTGTTTAAAAGATTTGATTATGATTTGTACAATCTACCCAAGATAAAATAAATACCTGTGTTATAAGCTTTTAATTATTTCCCCTAAGTCTGAGAAAATCGGTTTTAAAACCGGTTTTAAGAGTAAACTTCGGTTAAACTCGGTTTTGAAATTTCTCGGTTTTATGCAAGCCCTAGTAGTTACATCTTTAAGTAAATCCCACATCAGTAGACTGTGATCACTGCCACCTAGTGGTTCCTTTATCTGTAAATTCTTAATGCATGAATAATAACTGCTGATAATCAGATCAAGAGTGTTACTCCCTCTAGTTGCCTCTATAAAATGCTGCTGTAGAAAACAATCATCCAATAAATACACAAAAGCTTTGCTAGTGTGCGAGTGACTAATCCACAAGTTCCAGTCAATATCTAGGAAGTTAAAATCCCCCATTATAAAACACTGATTTACTGGCCCACTATTTCTCTGTATAACTGTTCATTGTACTCATCAGAGTTGTTAGGCCTATAACAAATTCCTACCCTCATTTTTGCTTTCCCAGTGCTTATGTCACACCAAACTAACTCAACATCGCACTGTCCATCTATGTCAAGAAGATGCACTTCCTTAGATTTTATGTTTCTTAACTAACAGCATAACCTCCTCCTCCCTTCCTATCTGTACACATTGTTCTCCCCAAATTCCAATTCAGCATTCCTTATATCTGTGTGACACCATGTCTCTGATATCCCAACAATATCTGCCTATGATGTCTTGACCAGCACTTCAAATTCAGGCGCCTTCATAACCAGGTGGGCAGGAGCAGCATGGGCTCGAACCCCGGTCTAATCAAGAAGCACGTAGCATGTGCTTCTTGATTAGACCGGGGTTCGAGCCTGTGACTACCAAATACGGAGGATGCGGAAAGGTCAAAGAATGACCACCGCATATCCCCGGAGCAATATGGCCTTAGTTGCTAATGCTCCTAAAAACCAAATAACAAACAAACAAACTTCAAATTCAACAAATTTATTTACTATACTCCTAGCATTGGTGTAAATGCAAGTATACATGCACCTGTTCTTACTTTTAGTTAACCTAACACAGCCCATGTATTTACTTGTTCCATGATGACTCCCAGCTGTTCTTGAAATCCCCAACACCTTGCTTCCCAGGCTGCTGCTCATTCCAATGGAAGTATTGCATGTATCACTTGCACTTCTGCCTGCGGCTACTGTTAATCTATTAGTCTGTGAATTCCCCCTAAGCTTGCAGTTTTCCTACCCAACTAACACTGCCTTGATAGCATCAGCAAATATTATTGCACCTTTTCTATTTAAGTGTATCATATCTATTTCTATTTAAGTGTATCATAACTATAATTTCTATTTAAGTGTATCATAACCACACTGAGAAAATTCTACTCCATGAACCTTGCACAGTCTCTCCAGGGCCGAACTGATTGACAAGGCTCTCATCATATACTCCCTACTATCATGTCTGGGCAGAATTCCAGACACTTTCAAATTTAACCCTGACTTGCAACTCTTTTTCAACATTATGTGTACTTGTTAAGTAAGTCCGCAGATCTCCTACTCTTAATGTCATTAGTACCAATCCATACAACAATATCACCCTTTGTGCCCCCCCTTAAAAGATGATATCTGCTCTACGTCATCAACTTTTGCACCTGGCAGACACACCCTGGTCCAACTCATGCTATTCAATCTATCCTTTTTGCACGATATATTTTCCATGCCCCTGACAACAGAGTCACCAACAATAACTTGCTCCTGTGGGACCAGCACTTTCTGCCCTGAAGATTGCTGCTGTGTTGCCTGATGCACGAGTGAGATCTGGCATTGAGTTGGGCAGCTGAGAGCTTGATGGGCCCCATTTTTATTCCTTCAAGGGCATCTACCCAACTCTCAAAACTCTCATAGAAACATCTCATCTCAACTCTCAAAACACCCATCAGAACGTTGAGTTGGCCTAATTTCTTCACATTCTCTGCACCCAGCACACACAAAGACATACTCCATGGCTAGATCATGTCCTGTTCTAGATAGGTCCGTGAAATGTCACATTTTGCACATTTTTTTAGACTGCCAGAGAATCGCCCGCTTTGGTTCTCCCCCGAACCACAGCACTTTCACTACTTTGTGAATGCGGCTTTGCTGCTCTAGTTTGGGGCTTGATTTCCATTTAAATACAATTTAATTAACAATCAAAATATCAATCCCTCTGCACTGCATCTTCAGCACAAGAAGATGCAACCTTGAACTGGTCTTATGTCAGTATTTTAAACTTTTCAAAACCTTCCTTACCTACAGTATTTGATTTTATCTGGTTAGCACCAAAGCAGTTAAGGTGTTAGTATATTGTGACTATCTGTGAATACTTAGGGTGACTTGCTCATCTGCTGAATGGAAAAAACCATGTAACCTTCACTTAAGGCTGACTAGCACAGCCATTAGATTAAAAAAAAAAAACAAAAAAAACCACAAAAATTCATCATCTCAACAGGATCCAAACCCTTGCATTTTCCACATACTGTGTGAAAGAACACTGTGTTAGCCACAAGGGGCTGCCCATATGATAATATCTGAACTCTTGAGTTCAGAAGTTTGTTTTGTACAATAATAATTAATATTCAGATGGCACACTTGCTTCTTTAATAACACTTACCATCCCTATTTACATGGTGGCTACTTTTTACTTTGTAAAAGAACACATCACAAACCAGAAATAAATTCGTACCGTGCTAGTTAAGAGGGCTCCACATATGGTTTTATCAGGAAGAACGCAGATTTCATAAGTTTTTTTTTTCACTATCATAATTAATATTTGGATTGAATCCTCTGTAAAGCTTATTTAAAACAAGTGTGTATAATGAATATGTTTTGTTAACTCTGAGTACTCCACATGTGGTTGTATCCTGATGAGCAGTAATTTCAAGTTTGTTTTTGCACTATCATCAATCAATATTCATTTGTGGCATCAAGTGAATACACGGTTCTTAAGCCAACAGACTGCAGCAAAAAGTTAGATAAAAAGATTGGGCAGTATAAATCTTAACCAAATACAAAATTAGAAGCTCCACCAATAGGTCAAAGGTTAATATCTCTAAAAGACTGCTTAGCCCTGTTACAGACATGAACAATGAATAGAAGGGTGAATACAGCAAGTATTAAATTAAAATTTGTAAACTAACTAAGTGTTAAATAGCAAATATATAGCAGATTCACGAATGTGGCACTTTCTTGGGGTGGGGGAAGCCAGTTCATGCATGCTGTTACATGTATGGTTTTGTTTGTCTCAGTTTGCCAATCAGTATTACTGTGTATTGTCCTTTGTAAAATCTCATTTTTGTGGTCAAAAGTAAAATTTGGAATAATGAATACAAGAATGCAAAAAATTCTTGCAATATGTTCCTCACTTCAAATGGAATCTGATTTAGAAGTTGAAGGTTGCAATCACTTGAATGACTTTAAAGCTTCAGATGACAATAAAAATTATGTACCCTCCGATGACGATAATTACTATATGAAGTTTTATAAATGAAGTTTATAAATAAAGTTTTCTGAGCAGTGCAGACGGGCTGCAAGAGTAGCTCATGGTGTATTGTCGATGATATATAGGAATTTTTCTAGCAGGGATAAGGAGGTGATTATTCCCTTGTATAAGGCAATGGTCAGGCCACACCTAGAGTACTGTATACAGGTCTGGAGGCCTCATTTCAAGAAGGATGTAGAGATGCTGGAACGAGTACAGAGAAGGGCAACAAGATAAGTGAATGGAACAAAGGGGTGCTCTTACAAAGAAAGGCTTAAGTTTTGCAAATTACAGTGTCTGGAGACTAGGCACCGGCAAGGTGATCTGATAGAGGTGTATAAAGCCTTGAATGGTTTGAGCATGCTCAATGCTGATGGGATTCTTCCTCTTGCTCAGAATAATCACCTGAGAGGGCATAAATTCAAATTGAGAAAAGACAGATGTAGGATAGACATGAGGAAATTTGCCTTTAGCCAGCGGGTGGTTGGTTGGTGGAATAGACTTCCATCCCTTGTCGTGGAAGTTGATAGCCTAAATAAGTTTAAGGCTCAGCTGGACAGGTATTTCGAACGAACAGAGGGGTGAAGTGGAAGTGGTTAGTTTTTATTTATTTATTTATTTTATTTTTTTATTTATTTATTTTATTATTTTTTTATTTATTTATTTTTTTTTTTTTTGGCTGATGCTGCATAAGCTTGCTTTCTTGCATCAAATGCCTCTACTAATGCTAATGCTAATTACTCATCACTTATGGCTTCAATGTGCATGTACTTGTTAAAAATCATCCCCAGTTTAAAAACTGTTAGACACATTTTTTTAGCCAGGCCATTCAGAAATGGAGTGTGACTCAATGCACTCTAAAGTTGAGAGAAAAGCCATGTACCTGAGGGATGGCTCCAAATAATTAATGGTGCAAGATTGAAACCTACACCATTGTGTGTAGATATCATGCAATATGATGACTTTTACAATTTTACTTTTTTTGCCAAACAACTTAAAGGTGCTGTTCCTTGGAGAAAAGTCTGCTGCCTTGAATTCCAAAAATGACAGGACGGGCATGTCACAATGTTTCACAAAACAAACTACAAAGATGAATTTATAACAGTAAACCTAAAAGGACCTAAAGGAAGATCCAGCAATGAGAAACATAACCTTCTCAAAGGCCTATAATGAGGAACTTCATATATCTCATGCAAAGCTTAAAGATTTAGTGAAAATGTGGCAAGATTTATTAATACCGAAGGAGTAGCACAAATTTAAAAGCATCAGTAGAATTAGGGGATAATTTACCAGCACTGGGATTTAAGTGAAGAATCTGAATATGAAGAATATATTGAAAATTAATTTATACCAATTTGTATGTTATTGTAATTAAACACATTATTAATAATTTTTTTCATTTATTTATATGTATATATTATTCTAACCTCATTTTATTAAAAAATTATTCATTTCTGACCAAGTGGATGTATTCAAATTTTTTTTTTCATCTTTTCAATTCTTTATGAATCTGACAAAATTTCAAACTTCACAATGCCAAAATCACCAAAGTGCTTTTTAAGCCCCTACATAATGGCAATCTTAAATTACCAATATGGATTAAAAACAGCATCTTTGGAAGATACTTATAAAACAACATTTAGTTAAAAAAAACTAAAAAAACTTGATTTTTCCAAAGTCAAAGAATCTTTAAATGCGTTTTTCTCAAAACTATCTTTTTGCAGATTCGTAGTTATGGCATGGAATCGACGATATGTAGAGAGAGTGGAAGAAGAATTTACTATTCAATTTGAGCTATTTATGTCTTTGTAAAAAAAAAAAAAAAATTTCAGTAAACTTGCCAAGTTTCATATTAGTAACTGTTACTGATAGGGAGGGTTTAATGTCTGAATTATACAACTTAGCAAGGATGACTAAAGTTATCATTTCAATGGAAACACAGAATTCCACATCGAGGGCTTAGTGTCAGATGGCATTAACTACAAAAGTGCATTTTTGTTTTGAGACAATTTTAGTTTAACTTTATACAAATAACAATGCATACCATACCATAGAGATGCATTTATTATTATTATTATCATCAATTTATTTATCTGTTGAAGAGACACCCCTGGGACAGCCATTGGCTAGAAGGGTGAGAGTTACATTCTAAGGTGTGAAGCAGACCCATGAGCAAAAGGTTACAAAGTTCATGGGACGTTCACCCTGAAAGGTTGAATACAGAATTTTGGAATACATGAGTAATTATGATTTTATAATAGAATATTTACATTTTTGGCATCTTTGAACATCACAGAATATTTAAAATTTTGCCATCACCTTAGGTTGGCATCTAGAGTACCGAGAATATATAGTTAAAAGGGATCAAAATTAAATGCAGTTTTTGAGCCGAGTGGCTGTGCACTATAGTTAAAGGAGACGATAGGAGTCAGCAAAGACTGGCAATCTGTAGGCTTTTTCGTTACAGAGCTTTTCTGGTTCAAGTCTTAGTTGATTGAAGAGCTATATTGTGTTTGCTGGAAAAAAGCGACTTAGACTGTCCAGGTTTTTTAAGTTGCTTTGAAGAGAATGTCTTGTTTCAGCAATTATGGTGGCTTCTCGACGAGAGTGAAACAAGCCGTCAATACTGGGAGAATCTAACCTAGTAGTTTACATGTTTTTTCTAGTTTCTCTAGTAGTTTACACATTAGCTTGGACTATCTTTCCGGTAAATCAAGAAAATGTTAAATGACTTTTTCTTGGTTAATTACAAAAATGTTTACCACAAAATGATTTTGTAGTTAACGCTGTCTGACACTAAACCCTCGATATAATCATGGCATTCACCTATGAATGTTTTGGATAGAGTAATACCAGTCCAGTGGGAGAGGCATATAAAATGTAGGGTTTAAGCATTTTGTTGAAGTTTTTAATGATGAAATTAAAAAAAGTGAATGGTTGCAGTTACTGTTTTAGAGAATAAGGTGCATGGTTGAACTTATTACCCATATGATTACAATAATGAACAAAAGTAAATTTAGAGTCACAAAACACTCCTAAATTTTGGGGGAAATCATCTGAGAATCCAATGAAGCCAAAACTGAAAAAGAGCATGTTTAAAAAATTTAATATAGGAGGAGAACTCTTGAAGTGTGTCAAAATACTTTTCAGATGGAGATAATGTGAGTTCGTTCAACCACAAGAGGAAAATCAGAAGTTGTGATAACCTTGACATCTACATAGGAAAGGACATATTATCATAACCTATAACTTGTATGACTGAAGAAAATGTTGCAGTAAGGCTGAGAGAGGAATAGCAGATAACGGACCACTTTCAGGAATGCTAGCTGAAAAAAGGATCTCTTAACATTCTGGACAGGTGTAACAAGAGTTCTAGCAAAGACATTTTCAAGAACTTTTAAACAATCTCCAAATATGTTAAAATGGTCTTTCAAAGTGGTATGAAGTAATGTTATGCAAACAGCATCAAAAGCAGAGTTCTTTTAATGTTGATGCACACGACATAAATTTGTTGTTTAAAATTTAGTGCAATAAGAATCAGAAAAGTTTATAATAAGTGAATCATGATCATGGACTGACCAGGAACACCATAATAAGTGTGATCACAATACATACAAAAGAAATGTTTGAATAATATTGGAAGAATATGTGGACATGTTAGGTTGTGTTTGTTATGTTATTTGGTTTTTAGGAGCATTAGCAACTAAGGCCATATTGCTCCGGAGATATTCGGTGGTCATTCACTGACCTTTCTGCATCTTCCATATTTGGTGGTCACGGGCTCGAACCCTGGTCTAATCAAGAAGCGTGTGCTACGCACTGCTGCTCCTGCCCACCTGGCTACGGAGGTGCCGATGTGGACATGTGTATATGTAAAGGGCGGCTCCTAGAACGTTTATTCAACTTCATCTCATATCTCTGTGAAGAACAGTATCACTAGAAATGGGCCAGATATGTGTGTGAAGTCGGTTTGTGTGTATTATGCGTGTGTTCTGTTGTTCTGTTCTGGCCGCATGGCTACCCAGAAGCATCAGCCACCTGGACAGAAGATTCTGGGTACTCGTCCACACCACGGGAAGGTGGGCCAGTCCATGTAAAGCACATACTGTCTCAAGAGGGACTCTGACCCACCTGATGTTGTCAGAAGGTAGGCCAGGATCCTCTGGGGGCCCATTCCAGAGGGAAAAAAAAAAAATAAGATTACCCATGGTGCTGGATCATCATCATCATCATCAGCCATTTTCAATCTACTGCAGGATGAAGGCCTCTCCAGCAACTTTCCAGTTCCTTCTGTTTTGAGCACTGGCCATCCATTTACTACCAGAGAACTCATGAATTTCATCTATCCATCTCCGCCTTTGTCTTCCAGGTTTTCTTCTAGCTCCTCTTGGGTACCATTCTGTTATTTTCTTAGTCCATCTGTCACCATGTCTTCGAGCTATGTGTCCTGCCCAAGACCATTTTAGTTTTAGTTTTGATAAGAATGTCCTTTACTTGAGTTTGCTGCCTAATCCATGTGTTTCTCTTCTTATCTAACAGTCTGATTCCCAATATAATTCGTTCCATTCTTTGCTGTGTAGTTCTCAGCTTCTCTTCCATTCTTTTGGTGAGTGCCAAAGTTTCACTTCCATAAGTCATCGTGGGGAGTATACATTGGTTCATTATTTTACGTTTCAGACAAACTGGGATATTGCTCTTCAGTATGTGACTATATTTCCTGAATGCTATCCATCCAAAATTTATTCTTCTTTTGACGTCCAGCCATTTATCATTATTACAGCTAATAACTTGTCCCAGATAAATATATGACTCCACCTTTTCAATTACTGCTCCTTCAATCATTATTTGCCTTTCTGTGGCATACTTATTCATTATTACTTTTGTTTTACCCATATTCATCTTTAGTCCAAAATCCTTACTAACTGTGCATAACTGATTAAGATTTTCCTCTAATTCTTTGGGATCGTGGCTTATGACCACAATGTCATCTGCAAATCGTAAATGGTTTAGGTACTCTCCATTCACATTGACTCCTTTCTGCGACCAGTCTAATCTTCTGAAAGTTTCCTCAAGGACAGCAGTAAACAGCTTCGGAAATATTGTCTCCTTGTCGAACTCCTTTCTCAATTTTAAATTTCCTACTGTCTTTGTCTAGTCTAATAAAGGAGGTGCACTCTCATATATTTTCTTCAAAATCATAAATATATGGGGTATCTATGCCTTGTCTTTTCAGTGCCCGAAACATTGCCTTATGCTGTATGGAGTCAAATGCCTTTTCATAATCCACAAATGCCAGGCATAATGGTGTTTTATATTCATTTGCTTTCTCCATTAGCTGTGATATTACATGAAGGTGATCCATAGTTGAGAATCCTGTTCTAAAGCCAGCTTGCTCTTTCGGTTGATTCTCATCAAGTATTCTTCTAATCTGTTAGTAATTACCCTTGTGAACAACTTGTAGATGTGGGATAACAAGCTAATTGGTCTATAATTTCCAATTTCTGATTTATCTCCTTTCTTATGCAACAAAACTATGATTGCATTATTCCACTGCTTAGGCGCCACACCTTTTCTAATGCACTTTGTGAAGAGCCTTGCCAGTTTTTGTGTTTTGTCTCTTCCTCCCAATTTCAACAACTCTATAGTAACTTCATCTTCCCCCGGGGCTTTCTGATTCTTCATTTTCTTCAATGCATGTTCTACTTCATCAGGAAGAATATCGGGTATGTCGTATGTGTTGCTACTTTGCAATCCATCTTCCCCACTGCTGGCATCATTCCCTCGCTCCTTGTATAATTCTCTATAGTAGTCTTCTGTTATTTGAATTATGCCTTCTCTGCTGTTTATAAGTACACCATCGCTATTCTTCAGTTTCAGTATCATTTGTCTTTCTGTATTACTGCTCATGGCTGCTGATTTAATTCCTTTGTTTTCCCTTAATGCTTGTTCTACTTTTCTTTTGTTAAATCTTCTTATGTCCTCTCTGAGTCTCTTTCTAATGGCTTTGCATAACTCAGTATACTTAATTTTCTCGCTGTCAGTGTTTTTCTTGCTCTTCATTTGTCGTCTTTGGTTCATCATGACAAGTGTTTCTTGAATAATTTTTTCTTCTTTGGATTTCTTTTTCCCTATAGGTTTCTTGGGCTTTATCACTTTCAGAAAGTTGTAATATTCCTCGTCGATATCTTGGTCCTGAGCAGTCTGCAGAAACTCAAACTTGTTCTTAAGTTCCAGTACATACTTCGTTTTCTCCTCCTCTGTTATCTCAAAGACCTTTGTATTATTTACTCGAGTCAGTTTTTTCCTTTCCTTTCCTACATCTATATCAAGTGTACATCTTACCATTCTGTGATCACTTCCAACATTTACCTTATTCAGGACGGTAACATCATTCACAATATATCTTCTGTTAGTGAGGACGAAGTCGATTTCATTAGTTGTTAATCCATTTGGACTCTTCCATGTCCACTTCCTGTTCACCCTTTTCTTGAAAAAAGTGTTCATTACTGACAGTCCTTGAGATTCTGCAAATTCCACAAGTCTTTCACCTCTTTTATTTCTTTCACCAATTCCAAAATTTCCTATAGTTCCTCTTTCTGCGCTGTTTTGCCTTTTTCCAACCTTAGCATTGAAGTCCCCCATAATAATAGTGTAGTGTGTTTTCTGCTCATCTAGAAGACTCTCAATTTCAGTGTACATTTCTTCAACCTCTTCTTCATCATTATTCGATGTTTGTGCATAAATCATTATAATCTTTAGCTTGTACCTCTTAGAAATCTTGAGTATTAGTCTTGACACCCTTGGTGATGTACTTTTGAATTCCAAAATGTCGTTTTTAAAATCTTTATGGACCAGAAAGCCAACTCCACCTTCATTCCTTTCACTGTTTCCATTGGTGTACAGCATATTTTCACTTGATAAACTTATAAGTGATTCATTTCTTCTTCTTGTTTCAGCCAAACTGATGATATTCCAATTCACATTTTCTAATTCCTTTTCCAGCTCTAATATCCTGTCATCACCAATGAGTAATCTTACGCTATAACAGGCCAAGTTCAGTTTCTGTGCATGGCAGCCTGGTCGTACCCAGATATTCTTAGCACCCTCTGCTTTCACTCTGATCCTCTCGCTGCCGTAAGAGCTGGGGACTGAGGGCCATTTGCTTTGTCGTGCTGTCATATGCTGGAGGATTTGGTCTTTTCCTCTTCACGCTGACCAGGCGTCTTGAAGAGAACCACTCTACATGTTCGTTGCCACCTAAGTGACGTAACAGGGCTTACCATCGAGAAGGTATGCACGAGTGGATTTTAGGGAGGCAGGCCAACCAGACTTCTCCTAAATCTTCTGTAATAGAGAGATATTGGATCCATCAGTGTTTTAGGCTGAGTGTCTGATAAAACACACAGGATACCTGTTCACCTCTAAGCCCCCTCTAATAAGTTCCCCTCTAATCTAAGGTGCTGGATATGGAACTGGAATTCATAGAAAATTAAGCAGAAGAAAATAAAATAAAACATTTATAAAAAAATAAAATAAAATAAAATAAATTAATAAATAAAAAAATTAAAAAATATATTAAAAAAAAATCAATAATAATAATAAATAAAATAAGTAAAATGGAAGAAGGTAGTAGTGCTGCTAAAAAAAGTGGTGCTATTTTTTTTAATATATTAAATAAAAAAAAATTAATAAATAAACAAATAAAAGAAATTAGCGGTGCTCCTAAAAAAAAAATATATATATAATAATAAATAAATACATAAAGGAAAGAAAGTGATGCTACTAAAAAAAAAAAAAGAAAACCAGAGAAAGAAAGCACTTATTTTGTCTGCAAGCCGAGGAAAAATTTCACTTCTTGAGGATTTGAGTTTATATATTATTAAAGGGGATCTAAACAGCTATGCATCAGCAGGACTATTGTGCTGCATTCTGTTGAGATCTGTCGACAATGAACGACTTCGAAGAAATACACCTTGAGCGAAAGCCTGCAGAATGAGATATGACTCCGAGCTTTGAAGCAGAGATGACTCCTGTCCTGGTTGAAAATTAGTAAGTGCATGAAGAGGAAGTCTGAGATCATCATACAGGGAGCAATGAAACAAGATGTGATTCCAACTCTCTGGTGATCCACACGAACAGAGGTCTGTTTGTGATAAACTGAACCTAAAAAGACTCTGGTTCGTCGATCCATGTCCTGTCAACAGGTAGGACGTGAATATGTCCATGCAGAACCACAATTGAACACATTTATCAAGGAGAAATGAAACTTGTGGTATAAATTTTCTCGTTGTTGCACCAACAGGAGCTGTTGTTGTTGTTTTTTGGAGCATTAGCAACTAAGGCGATATTGCTCCGGGAATATGCGGTGGTCATTTCCTTGACCTTTCTGTATCCTCCGTATTTGCTGGTGACGGGCTCGAACCCCGGTCTAATCAAGAAGCGTGTGCTACGCACTGCTGCTCCTTCCCACCTGGCTACGGAGGTTCCTCCAACGGGAGCTGTATCCCATCGAGACTGCCAGATGTTAACTAACTCATTCCACAGTCTCCTTCCTTTTTTAGCATCATCTTGAAGGTTGATGGTTATTCCAAGAAATCCGGTCTCAATGTGGTTTTTCAGTTTGTATAAAAATCCTCTATAAGTAACTTGCAAGTCTAAAGGTAATGTTCCGGATAGTACTTGCAGAGCTTGCATCGAGACTGTCCTGCATGCCCTAACTAAACACCGCAAGATGGTTCTCTGCAATGAGGCAAGTTTTACTTTGAAGTGTTTGAGCCGTGCCCTGTGAAACCATGCACCGGCAGCATACGTGATTAGAGGGAGGAAAACTGCATTGTAATAGATACTTAAAGTTTTTCTGGAGAGCCCCCATTCAACACAGGACACCCTAACAATTGCACCAGTAAATCTACGTATTTTAGATGATAAGTTTGTCAAGTGAGGAATAAAATTGAGACTGGAATCAATTACCACTCCTCGAACCTTGTACTCTTTAACTATGGGGAGACGAATGTTGTTGATCTTGACCAACGGAGGATGAGAGATATCCAACTTTGATCCAAGAATTATCACCTTTGTTTTGACAAGCTGATTTTAAGCTTATTGGAAGAATATATCATTTAAGTAGGTTAAGAATGAATTACAACATATATAGGTTGAATACCTTTCAGATATTGTGGATTTTCACATTTTGAAAGTGGCCAATTCGTACATGACCCATTCAAGAAGAAAGTAGTTAGATGACAGTGCAATACTGAAAAGTGAACTAAAAGTTTATGTACAGTGTAGTCCGGTTATTTGGGCCACCGGTTAATCGGAGCAGCCGTTTATTTGGGGCAAATCTTAAAAAACAGAAACCAATCGAGAAAATAGCCAGGACTTACTTCACTTAATTGGGACAGCATGCCGATTAATCGGGGCAGGAGACCGCAGCACTGGAGATTACCCTACGATTGTCTCCGATGGTACCACGTGGTTCGGTCGAAATTCTGGAGGTCATAACCATAAATAAACAAAAACAATTAGCAGTCACCTGTTTATTGGGCTTTTCTGTTAGTGAAATCTATCATAAATGGATAGTAAACTCGATCTTACTGAATTTGCGATAATATGACAGCTGGAATTCTGTGGGTTATTATGGCGAAATGTGTTTACACTTCCATGAAATCTTCAATCATATAAAAAAATTAATTTTCAGATCTTCTCTTCATTACTATTTTTAAAGCTTTGTAACTCGTTAGTCCGTTCTCACTTGCAAATATCGTGTTACTTGCAATTTGTGTGTGCCGCGCTCTTTGTTATTGATTGCTTATCTTTTTACTGTTTTAAATTTTAACCCCCACCCACAAATGTCAGTGAACAGAAATGTCAACTAGTTCATATGTACATATTACAGTACGTATTAATTATTCCGATTATCACATATATTCTTCCGATTTTCACATATCATTTAATTTTTTAATTGGTAAGGTAATAAAGGGTAAATTTGTGCTTAATATATCTTTACTTTTATAGCCTGTGGATAGTATTCCTCCTATTTTCTCTAATTAGAATCGCTGTTTAATAGAATTAAAATTCAATTCACAAACGTGATCACAATGACCGGTGCTTACTACACATCGTATAGTGAACAGTACTTTATTATGGTGAGTTCATCGTAACGTGATTTGATTGTACAGTGAACCAATTGTAAAAGGGAGGGTTACATTGTATTTTTAACTATTTATGTGAAACTTTGGATAACTGGGGCAGCCGCTTAATCGGGCCAAAATGCACTAGTCCCGATGTGTCCCAAATAACCGGAATGGACTGTATATAAGTACCAGATATTTTTATGAAGAATATCTGAATTATGAAGGAAGGTTATTTGTGCCAACAGTGCCTTTCAGAGGTAGGGAATTAAGTGTAATTTTCGGCAAGTCTTTGGAGAGATATATACTGCTCAAATTACTGATTGGAAATGGATTATCCTGAAGTTTAATAGGACAAGCAACATTTAGATAAATCTCAAGATGTGCTCAATTCATTATATAAGTTAAACCATGAGAGAAGATATAACTTCTTATAGTATAGATCCTTGAATTAGTTTTAATATTTGAATTTATATAATAATTTTAATTGACATCTCGCTTACGTTTATTAAATTCTTTCTGAGACCACAAAAGAATAAGTTGGTTAATGCATGCAATGTATTACATTTCAGGTGCATTCAAAATTTCTTAAATTAATTGAATTCTTTTTCTGTGATTAAATAGCAGTGAAAAAGTCAATATAGTTATTTTCTTATCAATTAATTACTAAGATTATCACTTCATACAATGCTTAATACAACTCTATAGTTTTTTGTTCTGCACAAGCAACACCACATTCATAAGTCTTAAATAATACATGTAAAGATTGCAAGGACTGTCTAAAGCTAACAATACTGTATTAAAACTATGTTTAATTGATGAATTCGTTTTTTACATTCAAGTTGTATGGACAAAAATAGCTAAAAATTTTTTTTTTGTTAGTTGTTGGCGCAGCGGCTTCTGTGGCCATGTTGCACCTTCCAAGGTTTCTGCATTCTCTACTCTGATCCAAAACCAAGGCAAGATTCGAACACCCGACCTTTGAGTTGCCAGGGAGGCACTTTACCCAACTGGCTAGCCCGGTCGGCATATCTAAAATGCAGTTAAGCATATGATGGATGACTAATCGTGAAACTGCGTGGTTTTCTTTTTGTGTCATTGAGGAGGGGGGAAGTGCTTAGTTTTGACTGGTAGGTAGTTAATTAATGTTACTGTACATATAATTTTATGTGTTTCTTGTTCTTTCTTTCTTTATGTGTTTGAATATTGAATGTGATCATGAAAACTTAAAAACGTGATTTAAAACTTGAGTTTAAACTTGATGGCTAGTTTGTTCACACCTTAAAGTTGAAAAATAAGTTGATCTTTTTTCTTTTTAAGTAGTTTTTTTTTTAATTTAGTGTTTTCATTTTTTAAAATTTATTTTGTAATATAGATGTTGGTGAATCCAGGGTTTTTATATGATTTGGAAAGTGTGGGGCAAAAGGCTGTGGCTGAGTGGTGTACAAGTGTTGGTCTGATTGCCTGTGAGTATGAATGTCCTTGTGGGAGTCACATGGAATTTATTGAAAGGAAGCATGTAGGAAAAGTGGGGTCTGGGTGTGGCAGCCCCAGAAAAAAAAAAGGGGTAAAATGCCTGGCCGTCCATTTTCTCTGATTACAGCTTGCTTCCAGCTGTAGAAGCAGTGTGTGGCATTTGGCTTGTTTCTGCCAATCACTTTTGGCACTAATCCTCGCCAAGGTAAGTCACGTAGTTTCATGTTTATGTCAACCTCGTATGCTTAACTGCATTTTTACTGAAAAAATTAAGTATTGTCCGATTTATACTTGTCTGAGTATAATGAAATTTGGAACAGATCGACAAATATTTTTAAAGGCTCAAATATAAAACTTTATGAAAATTCATCCAATAGGAGTTAAGTTATTACTTGTGGATAACCGGACGGAGAGACAAATGGATGAAAAATGGGTAAAGATAACATGCACTTATGTACACATACATACATATACACAACTATAATAAAATAAAACAAATAAACAATAAAGGGAACTCCTATATAGCCTCCTCCTATACACTTTTAACATATTACTATATATATATATATTTATATATGTGTTATACTCCAGTTTCTGGGTAACACTTGTCTCTGCATCGTGGGTGTGCAAAGAACAGTGATTGTATGGTTGAGTTTTGTGATTGGGTGATTACTGCGAACGTGTAATTTTTCTTTCTGATTATTCGATTGGATGTAAATTCTCTTCTGATTTGGAGGGAAATGCAAAATTATCATTTGCACATGTGTTGTTCTTGTTTAGTTGTCGCCATTGTGCTGGTGCTGTTGGACATAGGTGTTATTGTTGAAGTTGGTGAGGGCAAGTTTGGTAAAAGGAAGTGCAATAGGGGTAGAAGAGTGAATGGATGGGTAGTGGGTGTTTGGTAGGGTTGAAAGAGGTACATCATGTTGTTTTTTCAGGGTTGTTGAAAATCGGAGTAAAGAAGTCTTCCTAGATATCGTTAACACTTCCATTTTATCTGGTACTACTACAGTATCAGATTGCTGGAAGTCTTACAATTGTATAGGTGATGAAGGGTTTCAGCAGATAGCGGTTAACCACTCGTTTACTTCAGAGATCCCAAAACTTGTGCAAATTTTTATTACTTATTATTTTATTATTATTAGCCATATAGTGCAAGGAAGCCTGAGGCTTATGCTGCACCAGACAAAAAAAATTTTCTAAATTACCCCAAGAGAGAGAGAGAGGAGGGGGGGGGAATCACCAAGAAAAAGAAGAATGATGATATCCATCAGGACCCTGGGTGTGTCAAGCACATACTCACCAGATGTGAACAGTATAGAGGGTTCATGGGGTACTACTGAACGGCAATTGCCATCTAGAAAAGTCAATGGTCAGTTTGACTCCTACCTCACAGAGTTTGTATGGTGGCATAGGTATTCTGGCAGCAGTGACTTAACGATGGCTTTTATCAATGGAATTTGTGAATTATACCGCCCAGGGATGGCAGAACTGATGAGGTGAGTTTTCTTGTATTCAAGTAGTCATTTTGCTTAGTGAAAAAAAAAAAAAGTTAGGTTTATACATTACTTCGGGAGGGATTCAAGCAAACACCTGTCATTGGCCACAGCCAGGACTCATCAGGTGTTTTCTTTGTGCTGAACTCCAGTATTTGGGTACCCCTTGTCTTCGTGTCATGGGCATAGAATGGAGTGATTGTACTGTAGAGGTTTGTTGTTTGTTTGTTATTTGGTTTTTAGGAGCATTAGCAACTAAGGCTATATTGCTCCGGGATACGGGATATGCAGTGGTCATTCCCTGACCTTTCCGCATCCTCCGTATTTGGTGGTGACAGGCTCAAACCCTGATCTAATCAAGAAGTGTGTGCTATGCACTGCCGCTCCTTCCCACCTGGCTACGGAGGCGGCACTATAGAGGTGTGATTAGGTGATTAGTATGAATGTGTAATTTGTCTTTCTGATTGTATGTAGATTTCCTTCTGATTTGGAGGGAAAATGCAAAATTATTATTTGCATTCAAGACATTCTTGTTAGGCGTCGCCATTGTGCTGGATATTTTTCTGTGGTTGTGCGCTTGTGATGTTGGATATTTTCTGTGCTGCCGTGTGGTGTTATTCTTTTGCTTAGGATGTTGCTTGTTATTGCCATTGTGTTGCTGTTGGATATTTTTCTTTGCTGTGATTTCATGAGGGATTCAAGCAAAAAACAGTCACTGGCTATGGCCAGGACTCACGAGGTGAGTTTTCTTTGTATTGAAGTTGCCATTGTTGTTTAGTGAAAAAAGGTTAGGTTTTTACGTGACTTCAAGAGGGATTCAGGCAAAAAACGCACTTGTTTTCAAAAATTTGCATTTTAGGGTTGTTGAAAATCGGAGTAAAGAAGTCCTCCTAGACTTCTCTACTCCGTTAATACTTCCATTTTACCTGGTAGTAGTATAGTGTCGGATTACCATGGCTTTTATCAATGGATTTTATGAAGTATACCAGCCTGCATGTGAGGACTGATGAGGTGAGTTTCTTTGTATCGAAGTAGTCATTTTTGTTTAGTGATAAAAGGTTATATTTTTGTGATGTCGGGATGGATTCAAGCAAAAAATGGAGTTGTTTGTAAAAATTTGTATTTATTTTCATTTATTTTGGTTCCGTATTGCCATTTTCCTTTTTTTGTTTAGGCTGGGATGGATTCTGAAGTCATGTGACTTTTCTGACGGGGGGGGGGGGGGGCAGTGAGTAGCATCTGTCAATCACTTCCTTCTTCCTGTCTTTTTGTCAAAGCATGGAGTGGTACCAAGATCTAGAGATCCATCTTTCTTTGTATTAAAGTTGTCATTTTTATTTAGAAGAGGTTAGGATTTTACAAGACTTCATGAGGGATTCATGCAAAACACGCACCTGTTTTTAAAAATTTGTATTTATATTCAGCTATTTTATTTCCGTATTGCCGTTTCCCTTTTGCTTTATTTAGGCTGCAACGTATTGTGATGCCACGTGACATTCCCATGTCACATGCAGGCGAGGAGGCAGGGGAAAGCAGTGTGGTACCTGCCAATCGCTGCCTTCTTTCTGTCTTTTTCGAAGTACGGAGGGGTGCCACAATCTGGAGTTTTACCTATATATGTATGCATAAGCACCTAAAAATGATAGCCATAATCAGAACAGAAACGTTTGTATGCTCAAAATCATTTTTCTTCTAATTTAGAAGCGTAGATAACTGTGGGTTCGCCATGCTTTAGAGAAATTTGATGGGGAGGATGTCATTTTTGATAACCACGCTTCTTTAAAATGAGACCACCTATCCCCGTTTACATGCGGCTATTATTGTAACTTTGCAGAAAAAAAAGGTCTAAACGTCAGCTGAAATGACTACAACATTCGAAATTCTGTATAGGTATCCTTACCTAGAAGTAACTTCCACACATATTATCCGATACATTGATGGAAGCGAAAATCTTAAACAAAACTGTGATAATTTTGAAATATCAATTGGTTTATCTTTCAACAACATTTCTAACGATTTTTTTTCAACTCCCCGAAAACCAACTTTATCATAATAATAAGAACGAAAATTTCTGCTATCATCTGCCATATTTTAAGTTGATGCTAATGCCATCTGCTGGAATTGTTTAAATAAATAATACGCCAACATATTCTAGCAAAAGTAACATCATGGAAAAAAAAAAATCAAAAAAAAAAAAAAAAAACCTATAAAGCCCAAGGCTGCCAGGTGAGTTTTCTTATTCATTGTAATCGAATTCTCGCATCTAATATATTCTTCAAGAGACATTGATTAGGATCACTTAACATAATGTAAGGACGTGAGCTAATTCGATGAACGCTAGGGGCTCACATCTGGTGAGTATGGGCTTGGCAAACCCCGGATCCTGAGCTGGATATTATCATCCTTCTTTTTCTTGGTGATTCCTTTCTACTTTTCTTTCTCTCTCTCTCTCTCTCTCTCTCTCTCTCTCTCTCAGGGTAACTCGGGGAATTTTTTTATTTTATTATTTTATTTTATTTATTTTTTTTTTTTTTTGGCTGGTGCAGCATAAGCTTCAGGCTTCCTTGCACCATATGGCTAATAATAATAATAATAATAATAATAATAAACGCAGCACCAGTCGATGCGTAGCTAAATTCGTCTTGGTGCAATGCGAAAGAGCATAACTTCCAAAAGTGCCTGTGGTGCTAGTGATACAGTGTGTGAAAGTTCTGATGTTCAACTGCCTACTTTGCACCCGCGAAGTGAGGTGAAAGAAAGGTAGATTAATAGTGAAGACAGTCCACCATGGATTTTAGCGAAATTAGGGTAAGAAAGGGGATTAAAAGTCTCAGGAGCAGGTGCTCCTGCGCGAACCCCATTGGCCAAGCCCTCTGTGTGTGTGTGTGTGTGTTCATCCTGCACCCAGCTGAGTGTCAGCAGTGATCCAACACCCTAAAGTGGGTGCCAGCATGTGTCCTCTTCATTAATGATTCGCAGTATAGTATCGGTAACAAGGATTTACATTTATCCTATCCCCATAGGAGTTAACAGGGAGTGGGGAGTATTCTGAATTGTACCAGCAGCGTTGAGTTTGGCACGCTTTGTGATGAAGACAGTCTTGGCAAATCGAGTGAAAGCAATATATGTATCCTCATCATTTAGTAGAACTTGCTCCTAATTGCGAGGAATTTCTCGGATTACTCTAAATAGTTATAACCGGAGATTTTCATAGGCAGGGTACTCGTACATAACGTGGACCCAGGACTCCACAATGGCAGTAGGATGTGACTCGATACCCATTGAGTTGTGTTTTTGCTGGATGATCCATGTTCTGTTAATAAAAAAGGTTGCTTGAAGTCTAGGTGAGTACCAGGAAGGAGGCTTGGGAAACGTGAAACTAACTGAGGGAAAGAAAGGCCTGACGTAGCTGAGTGGTCAGGAGCGAGATGGCATAGCACGCATTCCTTGAGTGGACCGGGGTTCAAGCCCATTACTACTAAATACGATAAATATTTGTATTGACGATTTATTGTAAACTCCACTGACTTGGTTGTCGTGCCGGAGTATAAACAGAAAAATTTTTAACTTCTTTGTTATTTCTCCTTTGGGGGATTGAATTCCAGAATTCCTGCCAGAGACGCTGCAGGTGATAAAGTGTAAAGTGTTAGTTGTCAAACGACCCCAGGGGTTCCCCCATCTCCGCGTTGTGTACTGTGTTTGTGTACAACAGAACTCCGTGAAGGCCAGAGGTTTTGAAAAAGTGTAAAGTGTGCTTTAGTGATGCGTTGTGTTGTGATGTTGTTCCTCTGACCATTTAACATTTGGGCCCTAGTAGGACCCCCCCCCCCTTGTCCACACTTTGCTCCGAGGAGGCAGGTCAGGCATAGAGAGATCGCTTTAGTACTCTGGCAGGGCCCCCACTTAGTTTCCGAAGATTTCAGTGTCAACGGCCTATTGTTAAAAAAAAAAAATCGCGATCAGTTAGAGTAGGAGTACAGACTGAAGAAGGGAGGGGGATAACAGGTAGAGATATGGTGATAATAGAGAAGGCAGCCCAAAAGATTCAATGGGGGCAAACCCCACCATATGAAAGGGGGGAAAGGAGGAGAGGCAGAACCTGTCTCCTCCCCCATCTCTGCCAATCGTGTGGGGTTGAAAGTGGATCAGGTTTGGGCACCAGTTCGGATCGCAGCTGGCGATAGTCATAATCAGGTAGAGAATTCGTTTTCTCGGTTGTGAAATACATTTAGGAGGTTGACTTTGATGTTGTTTTGCGTCCTCCAAATGTTTGGCATCTTGAGTTTCCTTGGTCTTGTCATTTTATTTTTGTGGTCAGTGTTCTTGAGGCATTCCTTGTGGTCATCCTTGTGGTGCTTGATCAGCTTACGCCTGTGTCTTCTTGTGTCGCAGTAGGTAGGCTTCTATCTTCTCAATCCCACTGAAATGTTACAAGGAGAGTAAGATTTCTATTCCACCAGACGCAAGTTTTAGATGTTATATGTCTTTTCCTAGTAAATAATAAGAAAGTCCTGGACATAGCTGGCAAAATCTGAACTTGAAGAAGATCTAAAGTAGATTCTTCCACCCTAGAGAAAAGTCATTCTTAAGAGATTATTCTAATTTAACCTAATTGACCTTACGGGTAGAAAAACGTATGAGATCTTGGAGGGAGTCGATTCTATTTTGTTTTAAGGCAGTAGTCTTGACAATAAATAAGCTAAGATGCTAAAAGTCTAAGAAGGTTCAATATGCCAGTTTGAAATATTGTTTGCAAAGTTATTAGAGTAAATGGTAACATTCACATTTGATTGTGCTGAAATGTACAATTTTGTTCATTTCAGGATTTTGTACAATAGATTTATGACCTAAATTGTATTCCTTAATAGCTCTCGTGGGTAGCACAGTTGGTGGAATTGCCGTCTTCTCCATACTGGATGGAAAAGACCTGCGTTCAAGTCGCGAGAAATTTTTATCAGCTTTTTTACAGTGTGGCTGAATTAGTCAGTCTTAGGTGAAGGGTATGGTTTTTCCTCCTGAAAACTCGAGTTTTCATTCCATAAAACAGAATATCGACCACACAACACACCAATGTTCGACCCGTGCTCGGGTCGAAACGCATGTGCACGACCTGGCACAGTGCCGTCCCGGGGTAACCCAAAATTTCTTGGGGAACTAAACTGATTTTAATAATAATAAAAATAATAATTTACAGACATTATATACGCGGAGTAATATGGCCTTAGACGCTAATGCTCCTGAAGCCCTACTACAACGACAACCACAACATTCCTCAATAAGGCGTCCTCTTTGATCTGTTTGAATGCTGAAACACAGTTATTATTTTGAGTTTGCATCCGTGGCAATAGTAATATTTACTGGACCAAGAAAATATAGAGCATGCTAAAGATAATTTAGTTGTACATCGATATCAGCAGAAGCAAAGATAGTAGACTGAGAATAAGTAAAAGGAAAATATGAAGTTGTAATAATCATTACACAAGGTGTAAATTTGTTACAAAGGCCATTAATAACAATAACATCTGTTGATCTCTTTAAAATAATAATCCCAGCCTTTGTATCATCCACATTAGCTTGAATGAATCGTGTCTAAAGTGAAGAACCGATCATTTTAGTAACGTTGCCTAAGTTTACTTTAGAGATAAAAAGATTCTTGAACTGCGATTATATCGATCTCATTGTCTTCAGAACCTTTTTACGAATCTCATCAGCAAGGTCATGTTATTTTGGTCCATTTATCTGAAATATTTTTACTGTACAGTCAGAGTCAAACTTTGAAGAATAGCTACTATTGGAATTTTGTAATGCCGGGTTATTCATAATTAGTTCTCAAAAGCAATTTTCGTCTCTCACGGAGTTTATAGTTTATGTAGGAAGCGCGCTCATTTCTGTGTGATCATTTGGAAAAGACATGATCGTTGTTACTGCAGTGTCCACCAGCTGGAGGTTTATGAGATCAGTATTGTGATATATAGCGATAGTGTGCGCGGGTAGCGCAGTGGTATCGTCTCCATCCTCCCCACACCGGGTGGAAAAAGCCCGGGTTCGAAACCCGTCGATGGTGCGAGGAATTTCAATGGGCTCTTTTCACTCCGTGGCTGAGTCAGTCGGTACCAGGCGTAGATAGCAAGGTTCCCCTCCCCCGGCAACTCCGGTTTTTCGTCCAGCAAAACAGGCAAATCGACCAGAGAGAACACGCAATTTACGGACAAAATGCACAATTTAGTTATTCGTGTGGCCTTAAAATAATAGTTTGGTTGTTTTTTTTTTTTTTATGAATAGCGAATAGCCAAGCCATAAAAAAAAAAAAAACATTTCATTACTACCGAAAAAGGTCGACGCGTGCGGGCATTCCACCCAGTGTAGACTGTACACATGCAAACACACACAGTACCTTGATTACCATTATATAGAATGGATATATATATGTATATGATAATGTCCATAAAACTGTATATAATCTTGTATATAAATTGTTTATATCATGAGAATGTACATAAAATTGTGTGTGTAAATAAATGGAAAAAAATGGAATGTACAAAGATCAGCGATACACATGTACACCCTGGACAAAAAATCCCAGACCCCAGTTCACCGAATTTGCAGAACATGTCTTGATCTAAACGTTACTCACTGTTTTATTTATTCAAATGTAAAATCCATAATCTGCGAGATTTTTGTTATATAAATCCTCAGTTATATCATCTTTAGTTCAATATTTGGGAATATCAAATATTAGAACCGTTGGACCAATCGTTTTGGAGAACTGATTGTAATTTCGGAATTGGAGTTTTTTTTTTTTTAAAGTGTCTGAAGTTTGATAACCTGTCAGAATCATTTTAAGTGACCTTTTCTAAAATAACGCCCATATTTCTTGCAACTCGTATGGATTTCACTTTCATTGGTTTGGAGTCTTTCTGCAAGGTATTCATAACAATCTCCTATACTTCCTGACTTGTTTTTAAGTCAGTTCCGCTGCTCTCAATATAACGACATTTTGTTGTTCCTTTACAAAAGGCCTGAGTATGTGTACATTTTTTATTTTAGGTGGCACCCGAGATAAATTATGCTACACCTTAAATCTCTGGTGAAAACAGTATTCTCTCAAAAGAGTAGGAGATTAAGAGTAGGAGACAGGCATAATTACTTAACAAGTACAGGTCACTGTTCAAAAAAAGCCATGAATTAGGGTTGAATTTAAAAGTGTCTGCAATTCTGCCCAGACACGATAGGAGGAAGTATATGATGAGAGCCTTGTCGATCAATTCGGCCCTGGATGGATTGTGCAAGGCTCAAGGAGTAGAATTTTTTTCAGCTTGGTCTGTACTTCTTAACAGGAGAGACTGCTTCAGCAGGGATGGGATACACTTAAATAGAAGGGATGCAAGAATATTTGCTGATGCTATCGAGGCAGCGTTATTAAGAGTGTCGAAAAACTGCTAGCTTGGGGAATACAAGGACTAATAGATTAACAGTAGCAACTGGCAGAGGTGAAAGTGATTCTTGCACTGGTTCTATTAGAATGAGTAGCAGCCTGAAAACAAGATGCAGGATATTTCAGAGACTGCTGGGAGTCATTGCGGAACAAGTAAACACTTCGGATGTGTTAGGGTAGCTAAGAATAGGAACAGTTGGATGATTACTTGCATGTACACCAATGCTAGAAGTTTGGTAAATAAATTTGATGAATTTGAGGTATTGCTCAAAACATCAAAGGCAGATATTGTTGGGATATCAGAGACGTGGTGTCACACAGATATAAGGAATGCAGAACTGGAATTTGGAGAGTACAATGTGTACAGGAAGGATACATAGGATAGGAAAGGAGGAGGGGTTATGCTATTAGTTAAGAAACATAAAATCCAAGGAAGTGAAGCCAGTCGACATCGCTGGACAGTGCAGTGTCGAGTCAGTTTGGTGTGACATAAGCATTGGAAGATCAAAATTGATGGTAGGAGTGTGTTATAGGCCTAATGACTCTAATGATTTTAATAAGAAACTGTACAAGGAAATAGAGCGGGCCAGTAAATCACAGAGTCTTATAATGGGGGATTTTAATTTCCCAGATATTGACTGGAATTTATGGTTTGGTCACTCACACACTAGCAAGGCTTTTGTGGATTTATTGGATGATTGTTTTCTACATCAGCATGTTCGGGAGACAACTAGAGGGAGTAATACTCTTGATCTGATTATCACTAGTGATTCTTCATGCATTAAGAATCTGCAGATAAAGGAACCACTAGTTGGCAGTGATCACAGTGTGTTGAAGTGGGATTTACTTAAAGAGGTAACTACCATCAGGGGTAAGGGAAGGGTTTTTGCTTTCGTGAAGGCGATAACGGTGGTCTGAGACAGTATTTAAATTCTATACAGTGGGATCAACTGATGATATTACCAACAGCAAATTCTAAATCAGAAGCATCCAAAGAATTAATCTTGGAAGCCATTGGGCTTTACATACCAACTAAGACATATTGTTCAAGGTTTAGGCCTAAATGGATGTCAGATGAACTAATGAGACATATGGCAGAGAAGTAAAATGCATGGGATACATATAAATTAATGGGTGACATGGAAGCTTATCATAGATATAAGCTGGTCTGTAACCAAGTCACAAAGGAGATTAGGCAGCCAAAGGCAGATTATGAGAAATCCTTGAGAAAGGATACAAAGAAAAACAACAAAGAGTTCTTTACCTATGTAAATTTTAGAAGGAAAGGGATGAATCAAATTGGTCCACTAGATATTGATGGTTCAACTTTTGATGATCCTTCTCAGGTGGCTAACAAACTAAATGAGTATTTTGCATCTACATTCACCCTTTAGGAGCTATTCAGGGAGGAGAATGTCAGAGGTCAGTTAAACTCTGGCAGAGAGCTAGATGATTTTGTAATAACTGAGAGGAAAGCGGAGGAGAAATTGTTGAAGATAAACATAAAAAAGACACCCGGGTGGATGGGATCTATCAAGTTATATTAAAAGACGCAGCAGAGGAAGTAAGCAAGCCCTTAGCTATAATTATGAGAGCTTCTTTGGACTCAGGGGAGTTACCCATGGACTGGAGATGTGTAAATGTGATTTGCACCACAATTCACAAAGGAGGTTCAAACGGCAAATTAATGAAGGCACTGGTTAAAGAAGCACTGCAGGATCATCTAGACAAGACATCAGTTATAGTTTGGACAAACAGCATTGCTTTGTTAAGGGAAAGTCTTGCTTGACCAATTGAATTGGATACAATGATGTGGTCACAAAAGAACTGGATGCAGGGAAGAACTTTGATATCATATATTTGGATCTTAGAAAGGCTTTTGATACTGTTGCACATGGAAGACTGCTGAAAAAATTGGAGCAGTGTGGCATTGGAGGCAAATTGCTGCTATGGATAAAGGAATGGTTGACTGGGAGAAGACAGAGAGTGGTAATCAATGGACACTGCTCACCGTGGACTAGTGTTATTAGTGGAGACCCTCAGGGTACAGTGTTGGGTCCATCGTTGTTTTCTGTATTTATAAATGATATTGATGATGGTATATCAAGCTTAATGTCCAAGTTTCCAGACAATACAAAGGTTGGCAGGGTTATTAGGACACTAATGACAGTACGCTGCTGCAACAGGATCTAGAAAAGTTGAGCAGATGGGCTGAGAGGTGGCAAATGAAGTTTAACATTGACAAATGTAATGCACTACCTATGGGAAGCAGTATCCTCGGAGTGAGGTATTAACTCATTCGTACTACACTGACAGTGGTAAAGAACGAAAAGGACCTGGAGGTAATTGTGGAGGCAAATATGAAGTTTTCTGAGCAGTGAGATGGTCTCTAAGAGTAGCTCATAGTGTCTTGTCAATGACATACAGGAATTTTTCTAGCAGGGATAAGAAGGTGATTATCCTCTTTTATATGGCAAGGTCAGGCCACACCTTGTGTACTGTATACAGGTCTGGAGGCCTCATTTTAAGAAGGATGTAGAGCTGATGGAACGAGTAAAGAGAAGGGCAACAAGATTAGTGAATGGAACAAAGGGTTTCTCTTACGAAGAAAGACTTAAATTTTGCGAATTACAGTGTCTGGAGAGTAGGCACCTGCCAGGTGATCTGATGGAGGTGTATAAAACCTTGAATGGTTTAAGCAAGCTGACTGCTGATAGAATTCTTCCTCTTGTTCAGAATAATCACCTGAGAGTGCATAAATTCAAATTGAGGAAAGACAGATGTTGAATAGATGTGTGGAAGTTTGCCTTTAGCCAGCGGGTAGTTGGTTGGTGGAAGAGACTTCCATCCTTTGTTGTGGAAGTTGATAGCCTAAATAAATTTAAGGCTGAGCTGGACAGGTATTTGGAACGAATGGAAGGGTGAAATAGGAGCGGTTTTTTTTTTTTTTTTTTGGTTGATGCTGCATAACCTTGCTTTCTTGCATCATATGCCTCTACTAATGCTAAAGTTAATGCTAAAAGGCTTGATTATGTTGTATATATGTGTGTATTTGTGTATTGTGTAAGCGTTTGTTTATGCTGTTAGAGTTTTTTTTTTTTTATATAAACGCCAAACACGAGAGGTTGTAGAACCTATAGTATTTAGTACCGTGCTTGGGTTAGAGGTTGAGAAGACGAAAGATGATATTTGTTTACATTAGTCTTGAACTTCTGTAGACTAATTTTAAGGAAATATGCATGAAGGACAAAACGGCAGTTGAATGAATAAACGAGGAAGATGAAAAGTTGGTTCTATGAGTTTGGAGTTGGACAGTGAATGGATGTTGGCTGGTGGTGGCACGTGTTCGAACTGTTTTGAAAGAGAGAACGGGAATTATAGAAGCCAATTCAGAAGAACAGTGCCCATGGAAGTATCTGTAGAAGAGGCATGCAGCAGAAACAGTGCGTCTATGAGACAGCGAGTGAAGAGACTCTGTTATAGATGAATCATTAATTAACCTAACTGCCCTCTTCTGAATGGAATCAAGAAGCCTGAGAGAGGTTTTGGGGGCACCACCCCAGATGTTGGAACAATATTCCATGGCAGGGCGGATTTGCGATTTGTACAGAGTGAACAGCTGTTTGGAAGAAAAGTAACGCCGAGAGCGAAAGAGAAAACCAAGTTTTTTAGATGAAGAGTAAGCAATATTTGTAATGTGCTTGTGCCAAGAGAGATTAGAAGTCAAGGTAATCCGCAAAAGAGATATATCAGGTTGAGATATATAGATATATAGAAAGAGATATATATGGTTGGTGGAACCGACTTCCATCACTTGTTGTTGAAGTTGACAGCCTAAACAAATTTAAAGCTCAACTGGACAGGTATTTCGAACGAACGGAGGGGTGAAATGGGAATGGTGTGTTTTTTTTTTTTTTTTGGCTGATGCTGAATAAGCTTGCTTTCTGGCATCAAATGCCTCTACTAATGCTAATGCTAATGCTAATCATTTTGCCTAGAAATCGGAGTGTCACTAAAGATAAGCATAGGAGCAGAAGAATCCTTTTTGCGAGATATAAGACAAAACTGAATTTTAGAAGGGTTGAAATAAACTAAGTTATCTTTGCCCCATTGCAGAATTACCTGAAGATCGGCATTTAAGGAATTGGTAGCAGATTTTCGAGAAGTTGAAGCTGATTGAGCAGGACAAGGTTTCTCAAAATGGAAAGTGGAATGCAATGTGCTATCATCGGGAAAACTATGGATAGGTTTCCAGTCAATGGAAGACGGTCATTAATATACAAGAGGAAAAGAGTGGGGGAAAGAACTGAACCTTGGGGGACACCAGCATTAGTGGAGAAGTTAGAAGACAGAACCATCTACAATCACCCTCAGTGAGCGATCAGAGAGAAAACTGGGTAACCAATTACTAAAAACAGTTGGCAAACCATAAGATGGAAGCTTGTTTAGAAGACCTTTATGCCAAACACGATCGAAAGCCTTTGAGATGTCAAGAGCAACTACTTGTGTTTCACCGAACCTTTCCATTGAATTAGTCCATAAATGGGTAACATAATCCAGAATATCACCAGTGGATGGACACTGACGGAATCCATGCTGGAGATCGTTGATCAGACGGAAGGTTTCTAAGTAGTTTAAGAGGTGGCCGTTAATTGATTTCTCCATTACTTTAGAAAGAGTAGAAGTAATTGTAATGGGACGATAATTGGATGGGAGGGATTTGTCACCCTTTTTAGGAACTGGCTGGATATGAGTAAATTTCGAAGCAGAAGGAAAAACACCTTTGGAATAAGAAAGTGAAAAAAGGCTGCAAAGAACAGGAGTAAGTTCAGGAGAACAGGTTTTGAAAACAAGTGGAGAAATACCATCGGGACCTGGAGCTTTCTTAGCATCAAGATTCGTCAAAATCCTTCTGACATCCTTTTGACGGAAGACCACAGGAGGCATTGAATGGAGCGTGTTGGGAATGCTGTGAGGTGGTTTACCAAAATCATTAAGACATGATTTGGAAGTAAAATGGGACGCTAGCAGGTCAGCTTTATCCTTGGCTGAAGTGACAACAGAACCATCTGGTTTGGACAGAGGTGGGAGCAGAGATGGGCAAAAGTTGCGGCCAATAGCTTTGGCAAGAGAGCAGAATGCTTGGATGCCATTAGGGCAAGAAACAAGTTTTCTACTCTTAGCCTGTTCAAACTCTAGTTTGGACTGATTAATAACTGCTTTTCAATTGTTGCGAGCTTTGTTGTATGCAGAAAATGAAACTGAAGAATTAGAAACAAGCCAATTACGAAATGCAACATTCTTCTCTTGAATAGCCTTAGCACATTTATTGGAAAACCAAGGTTTAGTTAAATTACGAGATATTAAAGTGGAATGTGGGATAAAGGATTCCATTTTTGGAAGAATAATTTCACTGACACGATCTGAGGAAAATGTTGACATCAGAAGTTTTGAAACAGTAATCCGACTAAGGAAAAGAAGAAAGGAAATCTCGCAGGTCATCCCAGTTTGCATTCTTGTAATGCCAAACACCAGTTGCGAGGTTGGGAATAGCCATGAGATAAAGGTTCCATTGGAGAAGAGACAATCACCAAGTTGTGATCTGAAGTGCCTAATGACTTCTCACTTCGACCGTGTACTTAGAAGGGTTGTTTGTGAGAAAAAGATCACGCGTACTGGCTGTATGATTAGGATTTTCCGGTATTCTTGTAGGTAAATGGACAATCTGTGCAAGGTCATTAGTAACTGCCAAAGCCTCAGCCTCTCGACCAGCTGGGTCAGTGTGACTAGAAAACGGAAGCCAGCTGGAGTTGTGAACATTAAAATCACCAAGGAAAATTACCTCACTGTTAGGAAAGTTGGACTGGACAAAGTCAAGTTGCAAAGAGAGGAAGTCAAAGAGCTCCAAGTGATTAGTGGAGTTGGGAGGTCGGTAGAGACAACAGATGAATTTGACACAATGAGGTAGAGAGATTCTAAGTCAGAGAAGATCAAAGAGAGGAGATTCCAAATTGCCAAGTCTCTGACAGGGAATATCAGAATGGACATATGCACAGGTACCACCTTTGAGGCGAAAGGAATCATACAGCGAATAATTTGGGCATCTAAGGTGAGCAATAGTTGAATCAACCGATAACTGAGATTCTGTCAGTAAAAGTACGTGGGGTTTGGCAGACTGCAAGTGGAAATGGACATCGTTGAGATTAGAACTGAGACCACGTATATTTGTGAAATGAATTAGGAAGTGGACGTAGTGTCTTTGTTAGATGGTGTCAGTGGTTTCCCACAAAACCGCGCTTAGTGGTGCTGTGAAGATGCAGGACTCTGCAAGGCGAGACCAGTGCGAATTGTGTTGGGTATCGTAAGTTATGTTTGTTTGTGTTGTTCATCTGGCCTCTTAGTTACTGGTAGGTGCGATCAGCAAGCAATGAATCTCGAAGCATCTCTCCACGGCACGAGGAGCTGGACCAGGAGCATATAAAAACGTCTGAGGAGGCTGGCCTCTGGCAGACTCAGGGGGCAGCCCCAGATGAAGAGAAAAACGGAGACAGTGGAAGAAAGGGAAATCACAGGGATTCAAAGGGAAGAAAGGAAATCAAAGGGAAGAAAGGAAATCAAAGGGAAGAAAGGAAATCAAAGGGAAGAAAGGAAATCAAAGGAAGAAAGGGAAATCAAAGGTGAAGGTGAAAGGCTAAGCATGAAGTAAGATGTCCTCGAGGCGAGTAGAAATGGAAATCAAAGGTGGCGGTGGAAGGGGGCCATAAACATAAATGTTCCTGAGGCGAGTAGGAGATAGAAACACCTGTAGTAGGTATGTTGCCCTAAACAAGGTTGGAGAGCGGCAAGAGAGTAAAAGTGCCTAAGCATCTATTGACTTCTAAGGAGTGTTTTTGAGGCAGCAGAATATTGGAGATCAAGCTCTATGTGGAAGGTGGTGGTGGTGAGATGAGTGGATGCAGATTATTATTATTATTATTGCTGCTTTTATATTATTTCTTCCTGATTGGGGGTTCCACCTCGTGACGGGTATTGCTACCAAGTACACAGGATTGCTGTGGTTATGTCTGATGTTACTGTTGGTCGAGGGACTCTCTGACAATCCTACAGGTGTTCAGGATTGCGACTTTCTGGAGTTCCTTGTAGGTGTTCGCTGGGAGACCTATTGCTGCTTGGCTGTTATGCAGGGTCTTTGGCACCATACCTATGGTTGACACGATGATCGGGATGATCGTTACTTGTTGCATTTGCCATGCCACATCTCTTTGATCTCCTGTCTTAGGTTCGTGTACTTCCCGATTTTTTCCTCTTGGGTTTTCTGCAGGTTGTCAGTGTTGGGTACCGCTAGGTCAATCAGATAGGTAGCTTTTTCCTTCTTGTCCACAAGGGTTATGTCTGGTCTGTTGTGCGGGATTGTCCTATCCGTTATTATGGCGTGGTCCAGTACAGCTTGTGGGTTGGGGTCTCTAGTACTGCCTGGGGTTCGTACTTGTAGTACGGTACACTTTCTTCGATCAACTCGTATTTCCTTGCTAATATCTGATGTATTGTCCTGGCTACCTGGTCGTGTCTATGAGTGTACTCAGTCTGGGTTATCATCTTGCACCCCGCGGTGATGTGTTGGATCGTTTCTGAGGCCAGGTGGCATTGTCGACATGTGTCATCTAACACTTCGGGCTCCTTGGCGATGTATTTTCTATAGTTCCTGGTGTTGATTACCTGGTCTTGGATGGCGAGCATGAATCCTTCAGTCTCGGGGAAGAGCGTCCCGCTCGTGAGCCATGCATTAGGGGGGGACTCCTCGCTTAGGTTGAGTGGGGTATGCCACTTGTCTATCTTCCTTATGGCCTGGTGGAGTGCAGCTGTGTGTTTCTGGAAGTAATCCTTCAGGTTAACTATCGCTGTTTTCTGTTGCTCAATGAGATCTATCAGGCTCCTTCCTTCTTCTTCCCAGGCAATTGTCAGCCTCTCCACGGCAGCTCTCTTGGTCGTCGTTGTCCTTGTCTTTCTCATGATATCCTCCAGCTCGGTGTTAGTCCAATCTATGACCTCGGAAGGAGTATGTTAGCACTGGGAGTGCATAGGTGTTTATGGCTTTAACTGTGTTCCCTCCGTTCAGCTTTGCTTTCAGCAGGCTTCTGAGTCTCTGATGGTATTTTTCGGTCAGGCAGGCCTTAATTTCCTTGTGCTGTAACTGCTGCGCCTGCATCATCCCCAAGTATTTGTAGGCCTCTCCGTCTGCCATGGCTTCGATCTCTTTACCACTCTGCAGCTGGTAGTTTCGGTTGACTAATTTTCCCTGACACAGTCCGTGGGTATTGCTTTTGTCTAGACCAAATTCCATCCTAATATCCTTGCTGAATTCTTCGGTGATCTGGGGTAGTTGCTGAAGGTGCTTCTCCGTTCCCGCGTAGAGCTTGATATCATCCATATACATCAGGTGGGTGAGGGTGTACAGGTTCTTCCTTCCTTCTTTGAGGTTATATCCCTACTTGCTACTGGTGGACAGAATGGTGGACAGCGGGTTAAGTGCTAGACAGAACTTCAATGGGCTCAGGGCATCTCCCTGAAAGATTCCTCTCCTGATGGGGATTGGTCTGGTTGTGATGTTTTAAACCTTAATGGTGGTACTCCATTTCGCCATCTTTGCTCCTCGGGAGTTTGTCACTATCGGATTGACTTTGTTGATTTTCAGCGCCTCTATTAGCCAGTTATGAGGCACGAAGTCGAAGGCCTTGTGGTAATCGATGTAGGCTGTGTACATGTTGCGGCGCTTCTTGTATGCTTGTTCAATAACAGCAGCATCCGTGGTTAATTGCTCCTTGCATCCTTTGCTCAGCCGCTTGCATCCTTTGCGCAGCCGCTTCCATCCTTTCTGCTGTTCGGCCATTATGCTTTGTCTCTCCAAGTGTTCTGTTATCTTTCTGGTTATGCAGCTGGTCAGGATCTTGTACATTGTTGGGAGGCAGGTGATTGGCCTATATTTCGCTGGGTTTCTTGTATCTTCGTCTCTAGGCTTCAGATATGTGATTCCTTGAGTGAGAAACTCCGGGATTGTCTCTGGGTGCCTTATCATTTGGGTGAACTGCTCTGCCAGGTGCTGGTGTGTGCAAGTGAGCTTCTTGTACCAGTAGTTGTAGACGTTATCTATTCCTGAAGTTCGCCAGTTGTGAAAGTTCTTGATCGTCTGTTTTACTTCCTCTTCCTGAATCTCCAACCCTCTAATTTCTTGTACGTCCTTGGTTTTCTTGCGTTCTAATTCTATACAGGTGGATCGGCTGTTATGTCTTATTTCCTTGCTTCATATGTTTCCCCAGAACTCCTCAATCGCCTTCTTCTCGGGTGGTCCGTTTCCTTCTTTCCCATCTTCTCCGAGATTCCTGTAGAAGATTGGCTTGTTTATTTTCCTTTGGGAGCTCTCTTTGTATCGGCCGTAGGCTCTTGTTGAGTGCAAGGAGGTTCTGCTTCAATGTGTCTAAGTACTCTCCTGTTCTCTGATTTTTTTGTCACATGTTTGCTGTGGACACTGTCTCTCTTGAAAATGCTCTTCACTTTTCCAATTAATTAATTACCCCTATTGCCCCGTTGGTATTGGGTCAATTGGCCTATCTTGACTCTTAATTATTCTATCTTCTGCTGAAGTCTTCTTTCCCAAGCTGGTGATTCCTTCTGTTTTCGGTTCTTCTGCTGCTGGACCCTCGCTTCTCTTCCATTAATACTCGTGGCTGCTACCGCAACACAATACACGGCTGTGTGGATAGCCTCCAGTGTTGCACCATTGCTGTCGAGGTAATGCGGTATTATGTGCCAATTTAGGTGGTCTGTGACTCTCCACAAGGTTCTATTCGATCTCTGCTTCGGTATTACGTGAGTCTTTGTAGGGTGCATTCCTTATAATTCTGTTAGGGCCTTCTTCTACTCGTCCTCATAGTAGCCCTTGCGCCAAAACAACAACAACAACAACAACAACAACAACAACCTCCAATCATCCAAGGTCCAGTGCCGATGTTCTTTCGCCCAGTTGAGGCGTAGAGTCCTGTGTCGTGGTGTTAGCAATGGGACTCGTGGGTCGGTGGCTCTCATAACCTATTGCGACTAATAATCGCCTGATGGTCTTGGGAAAGACACCTCTGGCACCTCCCTTGTTTAAGCTGGCGGTGATTTGTTCCACTCTGTCGCTCTCTGGTTGACTGAAACAATACGAGACGTATGTCAACGTTCACGTTCGTTAAATATTTTTATGAACTGTGAATTGATGGCATAACTAAACCAATTGTGAGTATTAAACAAGAATACAACATCCAGACCTTCTTTTACAGATTTGGACTCTGCAGAGATGTAACGTGGACTTTATGGGCTTGGACATCACGGTAGCCGTCTCATTGTTGCTGCTAAGGTAAATCTTATAGAGAATAATCTTCTTCAGAGTATTTCGTTGGAAAATACGGATGGTGAAGAAGGACTTTAGAGACTAACATGGAGAACACACTTTAAGCGCCAAGAACTCAGGTTTCGACCCAGGAATAGACGCACATTAAAGACATGTGTGAAGAGAACAATGAAGTTTGTGGAGGTGGTCGCTTTGCGCCTGCCTGGCGCATATATCCTTTCAATATGTAAATTTTAATTAATGGTATTTTATGTAAACTTATTTCTCAGAAATTGTGAGCTATGTAAATAGAATATTGGTCTTGGTAGTACTGAATTGAACTTGTGGACTTGTTTCCACGTGCTTTTTTTTTTGCTGGTCCCCAGGTTTGGGCAACCTGGGGGCGGGATTTCTAGCACCCACCGGTGTAAGGTGTAAGGTGTAAGGTGTGTTGGGGGTCTAACGGCTCCTGGGGTTTCCCCCATCTCCGCGTATTTTCTATGTTTCGGGCAAGCCTGAGATTTTTTTTTTTTTTTTTTTTTTTTTTAAATATATATGGTTCATGAGCTATGTGGCGTGTTGTGCCCTTTGTTCATCCGGCCTATTAGCCGCCAGGCCCCTAGTGGGACCTGACGTTTCCACACCCTGCCACGAGGAGGCTGGCCGGGTGTACCCAATGAAGCTATTTTACTCTGGCGGGTCCTGCCACTTACTTTCCTGAGATTTCAGTGGCAAGGACCTAAAAAAAAAAAAAAAAAAAATATATATATGTATATAAAAATAAAATACATTGGAGAAGTCGCGAGCATAGTTTAGTAAGTTAAGGTTCTTTTAAACATCGTTTGGGGTTTACACTGAAAGTCTGTAAGGCCTAAAAGGTCGGGCATAAATTTTGGTGTGTCTTAAATTTTGATGTTGGGCTGATCGCTATGTAAGATGACAGTTTTGGGTGGGGAGGCAGAAGACTGGGGGTGGAAATAGGAAGCAAAGGGGTCGATAGAGAAGATGACCCCCCGTTTTTCAGTGGAGCATGCCCATGCTCCACCAGAGGGAAAGAAGGGTGGCAAGGGGAGAAGAGGGTTCTTCCCTTGCGAGGAAATGGGGTTTAAAGAGAATCCTGCAGGTGCAGGATCTGAGAGCCAGATGGCGCTCTACTCTAGCTCTGGGACGCTTCAGTGTTGGTCTCTTTCAGGAATTTCATCAGTGTGACGAGAATTTGTCTTGTCTGTGGTAGTTTTCCTCAAGATAGTTGTTTTCTCCTTTTCCTGTGAGCAGCTTTGATTGGCACTAATGGTGCATTTTTTGAACTGTTGGATTTTCTTCTTTGTTTCTGGTTTGTTTGAATTTCTCCGTTGTTCTGGTTCATCCATTCCTTCTAAGTTTAGGCTTTTCTATTGAGTGTTGTTGTCTTCCTGTTGGACAGATTGTATTGCAATAATTGTTTTCCTTCTTGTAAATAGTTGAGTTGCAAAGTTGGTAAAAGCTACAAACTCCTCTTGTGAATTCAGGAGTCGGGATTCTTGGTTAATTGGATTGTACTGGATGTTTCTAATGAGGCTCGCTCTTATGTCGTCATAATTTTCACATTCATGCATGATATGAGTCCATGATTCGGGTTCTCCGCAAGTACAATTTCTATCTTCTGTTATGCCTAGCATGTTTAGCTTTTCCTTGAACGGACCATGACCCGTTAGTAGATACGTAGCGTTAAGGCCCGGGAAAAACCACAGTGGGGCTTTCGGGTGCATTTTTGTCACCAGTGGAAGAAATTTATGGGTTATTGTTCCTTTGGTGGTTTCATTCCACCTTCTTTGCCAGGTTTCTGTTAGGAATTCATCTATCCTTTTTTGTTCCCTCTTCCAGCCACTAGTCACGTCAAGGGTTATGCCACAGGTTGTAATTGGAATCGCTTTTTTGTGATAATACACTAGTCCCGCGCGAGCAACTTCCAGGTCAAGGGGTAGTGCACCTGCAATGACCTGGAGCGCCGCCGTACTAACTGTGCTACTCGCTCTAGTGATTGTAAGTAGTATGTTCCTCTGAATTGTTTCAAGAATTTTCCTGTTTGTTACTGTGCTGGTTTTTGTCATCCATACTGGCGATCCGTACATAATTACCGGGATGAAGAGGGTTTTGTAATATAGGGAGAGGATCTTTTTATTTAGCCCCCAGTCCTTACGTGTGATTCTTGATATAAGCGCTGTGTATATGCGTATCTTCTTCCTGAGGTAGTTTAAGTGCGGTTTAAATGAGAGATTGCTGTCAATGATAATTCCTAAGTATTTTATCTCGTTTGATAATTTAACTGTTATTCCTTCTACTTTGATTTGTGGTGGCCTGTTTAAGTTTAGTTTTCCTTTCAAGAGGACCGAGTTGGTTTTTTCCGGTGCTAGTTTTAGGTTATTTAGTTTAACCCAATCCTGTAGGATTTGCAGCGCTCCATTTGCTTGTTTTTCAAGGTTGGCTCTTGAATCAGCTGCTGTGATTAAAAGTAAATCATCGGCAAAGGCCTGCGCCTCAACCTCCCCCAGGTCCTTGCAGAGAAAGTCATCGAGGACCAAGTTCCACAGGAGTGGCCCCAGAACAGAACCCTGGGGGCAGCCCCTGCGAACTGCACGTGATAGGCTGGAATAGGGCGCAAGGATCTGCACTTCCCTGTCAGTGAGATACGACTTTACACAGTCAAATAGGCACCCACCGGTATAACACTTCCATTGATGGGTGCAGGATTTGTGCAATACAGCACACACACAGGGAATAGTAGACCCACAAGCTAGTCAAGGTCCGCCACAGCACATGCGCAGTTGTGGCCCACCTTCTCGTGGTGTAGACGGACATTGGGTAAGCTTTTCAGGTGACCGCCTGCCTGGTGACAAAGAGGCCCGAAACAACTAAACAACATAACAGTGTAACAGTGTACACACTGCACAAACATAACGCTACACGCATTTCTGGCCTTTTAGAGAGTCCTGTATTCATCACAGTGTACCAAGGTGGAGATGAAGTGACGTTCAGGTGCCATCCCACAAGATAATATACATGTTTACACATGTCCTCCCACAGCGTTGTCCACAATGAGATGTAATTCCGGAAATGGCGTATTCCCGATACATGATTGATACTGTCGAACGGGGATAGTGCTTTTTCTGTACCACCTCTGCGATAGAGTGACCCATGCGTCGGGCAACCACTATTATCCCTCTTTCAAAGTCGGTTAACTCACGGCATTTATCCATACTAACATCGAAATACCATCTACGTGATGCAGTGTACCAATATACCTGTCAAGAGGTGGGTTCGTGCATTAGCGAGAGGGGTGACAACATCACGTTGCCCGGGAACCAGGTATCCCATGAATTCTGTCATTTCAGTGTAATATATCCAGATATTTTGCTCGAGTCTATAACTCCTATTTAGAGGAGAATATGTTTCCTAAATTATGGAAGGCTGCTATTCTTAGAGTGATCCTTAAAAATTCAGAGAAGCCTGTGAACGAACCGTCGTCATATCATCCGATAGCATGGTTACTTGTCTTGGGCAGAATATATGAAACGTTATTCATATTTAGGTTTAATGCGAGGTACATTGCTTCAAATCTAAATTCTGATAAACAGTTTGGGTTAAAAAAAAAAGGCAGGTTCACTGAAGGTGCAATACGACAACTGACGGAAACTGTCCTTAATAACTCTAGGCGATATGTCTTCAGTTTGTTCGTGGACTTTAAGGGCGCAAGGAATTATCATCAGCTGGGACAGAGCTGCTCTATGTCCCGGAAATTTATATAACATCTTGAAGGATTTCTTTTCGGACCGCATTGTTCTGGTTCGTTAAATTTTGAACAAAAATCATATGACATCCAGCGAGGTTGTCTCCAGGGGTCCATACTCAGCCCCTATATGTGGTCAATGGTTCTAGATAAGTTTCTTAAGGGTGACTTGGGAGATGCTACGGTTATCACCTATGCTGATGGTCTGGTTTTAAATTGTGGGGCGACTGAAGAAAAGAGATTGAAGACAAAGGTAGTACAGTTTTCAGCAAGCTGTCAGATTGGACTGCCCTTCACGAACTTACTATTTCTAAGGAAAAAACTGTGGCTATGTTATTGAAGAACTCTTTATTATATACAGAAGGCACATTGCTGTATACAACTCCCTTCACGGCTACAAGACAGGGGTTTACATAAAAGAAATTATACAACATAATAAAGAAAGATGAAAAAAAGTAATAATAAAAAAAACAGCATTATGACTCCAGAAAAGTTTGAACACTGAAATGATTGATCCATGGCAGTGATGGACAAGTCCTCGGGAGCAGGTTCTAATATCCTGTGATGTGATCCTGGGAAGGAAGTCGACCGAGTACTTTCTGCCTATATTTCTTATCGACTGCGAACTTGTAGAGGTCGCTTCCAAGGAGTCCAAGGAGTGTATGTCCTGCAGCATTTGCACGGGTAGGAACCGATCAGATAACTTTAACCAGTTTGGAATGGCCTGAAGGATTGGATTGGCCTTAAGGCTTGGGACAGAGATCTTCCATCCGCAGTTAGCCCAGAAATCGTACTGAAATAATTCCGACTATTTTGAAGGTAAAGACGAGTCTTCTATCGTGAATGATGGCAGGAAGACGACTGATGTGAGAGCTGCCGCCATCTGGTGGTCCTTGGTACAAGGGGAAGCCGAAATTTCCAATATGTTCCACTTCAGTAGCCAGAATTCTCCCGCGAAATTCCGTCTAAGATGGGTCGTAGCAGTTGAAGTCCAGACTTCGGCGCCATAGCGTAGACCGAATAAACACATGTCTTAATATATCTGCACCCAACAGCCTGGTCATGGAAGTGCATAAGTTGTTGTTTAATCATCCACTGGAGTCTACAGAACTTTATTTGTAGGTGGTCTATGTGCGGTAGAAAGTAGAGCTTTTGAAAAAAAATAACGCCCAGATCTGTATGTTGTTGGACGGCAGAAAAATGGGGATCCTCTTAAAATGGGTCGCACTATTGTTGGGCTCCGTGTGAGAGAGAAAGTCAACTGTTTTGACTTCTCAGGATTGATGTGAAGTCCGAAACCGGAGAAGAAGGCCTCAAGATTCATATATTCATTCCTGGGATATATATATTCATATATATCCCAGGAATGATGGGAGTAAACAGTTTTATGTCATCGGCAAAGGTAGTTCGGCCCGTCACGAACGGCACGAGAACAGCTGATAACAAGATTCCTGACAGGACCCCGCATTATAAGGTATAAGGTATAAGGTATGTTCGTGTCAGACGGCACCTGGGATTTCTCCCATCTCCGCGTTTGTTTCGCTGTATCGAGGACAGTACACTGTCAAGCCTGAGACTTGAAAGTGTGTGGGCCGTGTCTGTGCAGTGTGATATGTTGTGCTCATTGTTCGGCTTATTGGCTGCCAGGCCCCTAGTGGAGCCCGACGTTGCCCATACCTTGCCACGTGGAGGCTAGCCGGGTGTATTCAGTATCACAACAAATTGCTCTGGCAGGTCCTGCCACCTAGTTTCCTGGGATTTCAGTGGCTAGGACCAAAAAAAAAAAAAAAAAAAAAATTATGCGTTTGACATTAACGCTTAATGGGATTGCTGTTAGGAAATCGCTGGTTGGGGTTTAACGCTAAAGAGATGTGTTAAAGGCCTAATAGGTCGGGCAAAATTTTGATGTTATTAAATTTAGACATGTGAGGCTATACGCTAGATAAAAGCTAATAGTGTTAGTTGTCTTAGAGATTTACACGAAACCGGTAGAATTTAGACGTTGATTAGAATTTGGCGGCATTGTCGGTCGATTTAGTGAGAGGGGGAGGGAGACTGAAGACTGGGGGAAAAACAGATAGAAGAATAGGGACGATAGAGTAGGTATCCCCAAAGAGGTCAGTGGAGACGAGCCCCACCAAGCGATGTATGGGGGGTAGGCAGGGAGGAGAGGAGACAGAGATCCGTCTCCTCCCTCCCCTGACTGGGGATGTGGTTTTAAAGGGAACCAGGTTAGGGTACCCAGTTCAGATCGCCAATGCCTTGTTGGCAGCAAAGCCACAGGATGTCTTCGTCGGTGTCATGTCCAAGCAGTGTCGAATCCGGTATGAAGGCTAAGCTGCCCATCCCGCTCCGGGGGTGGGATATGTTAGCTGGCAGTAGGGAACCCACCAGGCGAGGGGGTGGGAGAGATACACATTTACTTCATTCATAATCTGCGTTCTCACTCTACTTGCATTCTTTTTGTTTATTTATTTATTTTTTTAATACTTTTTTCTTATTTTATAATTTTTTTTCCAAGTTTTTATATATATATATATATATATATTATTTTTTTTTTTTCACTCAACTCATTCATCTTTTTCTCACACAACCAGGGAAGGGATGCAATGATGTGTAGTGTAAATTTAAATACTAATTAAAACTAGGGTTAGAGTGTACTTAACTGTAGCATTTATGGTTTATGTTTTTTTTCTCACACGCTTACACTCTTATTCATTCTTCTAGCTCTCATCTCATTTATTCGACTCTTACTTTCTGCACTGCACTCTCTGGGCACCCCAACTTACTGTTATTCTTCAGTTGTGGTGCAGGCCTAGCCGCAAGTTTTTTTTTTTTTTTTTTTGCAGGCCAGGGGAGAATGCAGTGTTAGTGTTTATGTGGTTAGTAAATGTTTGTTGGTACAGTATACGTAAAGTAATGTAAGTTATTTTTAACTTTGTATTCTTTCGGCCAATTACATTTGCTCTTCCACTCATTCCCATTCACTCTCTCTTTCCCCCATGCTAGGTCACTCTTTCTTTCACCAAAACTGCCATTTATTCCCTTTTATCATAATTCCTAGTTCACTCAGTGCTCAGCCTATTCATTCTATCTTTCATTTTCATTCATTCATTCTACATTGCATCCCCTTGCTACTAGCTTACTGATATTTTTCAGTTAATCTGCTGGCTGCCTGTACATCTCCCTCCCCTGCATGGTTACTTATTTGGTGTAGGGCCCCAGGCATGGCAGGATAGTCCTGGGGAGTTTTGTTATGTCAGGTTTCTGTCAGAGCGCAGAATACTGCTGTCCTAACGGTTTTTAAGTCATCGTCTGGGTGTGGTGGGAAACTTGGGCAATTTTACTATTGATTATGGTATAATTGCTAGGGGGCTGAATTGCCATTCTTTGTTTGGATTGCTCTGCGCATTTCGACTACTTTCTGTGTGAAAGATGTAAAAGCTTTATAATTTTGCTCTTCTATGATGAAGAGATGTTCTTCTCCCCTGGGAAGGGGACCAATCTGTGCTATTAGCTCTGTTCTGGGGGATGTCATATATTATACATTCATATAGAATGCGTGCCCAGTCTTCACTTTCGCTACAGGACCCCGCATTGTGGGACTCTAATAATAAATAGTCCTGCCTAATAATAGTCCTGGTGTATCACAGATTGCCATCGCGAACAATAATGGTCCTGTTCTGAAGCATTGTCTGAATAAACCAGAGCACATCTCCACCAATGAGGCAATACTCACGTAGTAGACAACGCGTAAACGGATATGGAATCAAACGCTGCCTGGACGTCGATATACGTAACAGTGATTTCCGAATGGTGCTCAAATGCCTCGAGGATCTTGGTAGTGGTGGTGACTCTTTTCATTTTTCTTCTTTTCCATCTTTTCAGACTCTACACTTATGTTACAAACTACACATTTTTATTTATTATATTATATATATAAATATATTAGTTGACCCATTAATTTCGGGGTGAAATAAAAAATTAAATGTGAATGTAATTAGCGCATATGTACTTCGGTTCAGGAGGTGCATTTTAGTGAAGTGCCTAACATGAACTTGAATCCGAACTGCCCCGATTATCCGGACAGTTCTCCCCCCCCCCAAATTGAGTGATTCAGAGTTTGAAGTCCTTGACAAAGACCAATCAAAATACCCTATCCACTCTAGGAATGAACCCCTGCTGTAGGGGACCACGGAATAAAGCAATCTAAAGCCAAGTTAAGAAGAAAGAGAGACGCGGTAGATCTGCCCCTGACTCTCCAGTGACCAAAGAAACCCGGGAGGAGGGCGCACATGACACTTTAAGCGATTGTGAATGCAAAGAGCAGAAAAATCAATATCCCTGGTTTCCATGAGGTCACCGCTGTTTGGGATTCCGGTTGAACAGATAATAGCCATCAGAGGAGCACTAGAGAAATATATGGCGAAAAAATCGACTCGAATCATCACGGCCATAACAACCGATGTAGTAGAATATTCAGCAAATTAGAAACTGATTTTAAATCTCCATGTTGATCACAATAGGCTTCAAGCCAAACTTGAAGTCCCCACACAGGAAGGAGAAAAACAAATGCCAAACCACCCAACCAAATTCCAAAACAACAAGGTGACTAAAAGGCCAGACTCCCACATCATCTTGGTAAAGCAAGTAGAGAGCGCACAACTTGAAACAAGCGAAGCGGTTACAAAGAACCAGACTGAGCAAATGAAAACAATACAAATCAAAGGCATAAGGAAGACTAGACATCTAGGAGTATTATCGAAATGGACACCAGGGAGGAGGCGCAAACCATACTTAAAAGCACTAAACTGGCAAATTATGGGCTTAGGTTGGAGGCCCAAAGAAGAAAGGGCCCTCCACCCTGCTCTACGATATTCACTAGATCAGTGGTCTCCAAACTTGTTTTGGTCGCGTACCCTTATTTTACTTAAAAGGACTAGTGCGCACCACAGAATTAAAAAAAATAATTATATAAGTTTAATATAAGACGCAACAGCAACCATCAACAAGCCTTTATCAGAAATAAAGCAGTACCTCATGAGATTTGACTTGCAAGTTAATCCTGCAAAATCCGCCATCATGGTCTTCTCACTGAAACCCACACCAACCATAATTCAGCCGGCGATAGACGGAGTCTTGATCCCATGCATCGAAAAGCAGAAAGACTTGGGTGTGACCTTTGATCGAAAATTAAGATTCCATCATCACATTGAAGAACTCTGTGCTAAATTCAACAGGAAACGGTGGACTGCCAAGCAGCACTTGCTACATATTCATAACACAAATCTGATAAGAACGTATATCAGAACGATGAGCTTCGGAGGTGTACGGTATGGGGCAGAGTTTCGGGGCTCGGCTGCAAGCACAACAGTCAAACCATTGAACGCCCTGGAACACTGGTTCCTGAAGTGGGCTACCTGTAAGTGTCATTTCCCATCACAACGGATGGTCAAAGCACTGAATTTAATCAGATTCGCAGCCTTAATGAACGAAAGAAGACTAATCTTCACCATCAAAATGATCGCTGGAAGAATCTCAGCGCTCAACATTTGGGACACCATGAGCTGGAGAATTCACAACCAGTACTCCGCTCCACTCCCAAGCTTCTTGCTCTTCTGTCGAGGTTACATTTTAAAAATCGGTTCCTCCCTTCTCAGAAGCTCTATCTAGCTGAGTCCTTGGACGCCGACCTGTGCAAAATGGTTGATGACAAAAAGTACAGACGGCACATCTTAGAACTGCACGTGTGTTCCACAAACATCAACTGATGTGAGAACTCGGCTTGGCATGAATTTCAGGGAAACTTGAATTCAAGAAAACTGCCCTGTGTTATTTTAATTTTTTTTATTATTTTAATTTGGTGTATTTTTGTTATTATTGTATTTCATTTTTAACTAAATTCAATCTGTTGTATGTTATTTATTTATCCTATTATTTATTTATTACATTTCCGGCGAGATGATATCTCTGTCGCTTGTTAACCCCTGGCTTAGTGCCGTGAAGGGTTTGTAAAGGCAGGGTACCTGCATGTACCTAGGAACCTTAAAGATCATATTATATATATATATATATATATATATATATATATATATATATATATATATATATATATATATATATAATAAAAGAATAATTGTATTAAGAAGCTAATTAATCATGGAGGGTGGAATGTAACAGTACGAAAGGGAAGATAACATTGATTATGGTTCAGGGACAGCATTAGCAAAACGTACCCTACAGCCATAATGTATATATATATATATATATATGTATATAAAGATTTTTTATTGTATGTAGAAAGTGTGAAGAAGAAGATTTGTTCTAAACATATTGAATCTACGGTATACACCAGAAGTGAGCTCGACTATATGGATAAGGAATGTAGCGATATATGATATGAAAAAGAAAGAGACAGGAAATTAAAAATAAAAGGTGAAAAGGCGACCAAAATAAGATTACATTGTAGTGTTTTTCACAATTTTCACCTTATTCTTACCGCAAAATTTAAAAATTTTAAAATTTCGTTCACAACCGATCACGAGGCCAGAGCACACGTCTACCGTAGCATGCAGAACATGTCGGAAACGGAAGCAAGAACATTGCCGTCTTTCTCATAATTTCTGTGGATGACCTCTAATGAAGACACTGAAAAATACAATAAAAAATCTTTATATATATATATATATTTTTTTTTTTATGTATAATTTACATGGAAGGCATTACATCTAAAATCGCATATCATTTTAAAAGATTACAAATAAAAAAAAAATACAAAAAAAAAAAAATAATTGAAACAAAATTAAATTGAAGTTCAAGTACAAAAGGCATGTACTTGAGCGGGCATGATCAAATAAAGCCGCGCGATCACACAAAGTCGCATATTGAAGTATTAAAAAAACATTTATTTATAATTTTTATTTTCGATTACGTTTCGAAAAACTAAAGTTTTCATAATTAATAAATATTGATTTATTGCGGATTACCTCGAGCACCCCATGGATCATCTCGCGCACCCCACTTTGGAGACCACTGCACTAGTGTATGGCACCGGACGAACTCAAAGCAGAGATCTTCAACAAGAATCTAAGCATCTACCTCCAAGAAGAAATAAACGAAGAAGACATATGTCCCAATTCAAAACCAAGGCAAAGTCCCCCACAAGCGTCAATTGGGTCGTAAAGCTATCTACCAGAGTTTGGCAAATTCTAGGAGCCCAAAATTTTTGAGTTCAGTTTGCAGTAATGCTGAAATATTTTAATTGTGTAAAATTACTTATGTCGAGTCCGTGGGTGGCATTATCTGTTGGTTCGTTAGACAGTATCTCTAACGAACAGGAAATTTTTTCAGTTCCGAATCTGGTTGGTTATTGAGTCACTGATTCACTTCTTTTTGAGTCGAAGGTTCCGCTGTCACTCCAAAATGTTTCTTTGAATGGTCATAATGACAATTGTCACTAAGAGTTAATTTAGAGAATAAATTAGGTTTAGTTGCATTTCTAAACGCAGATTACTTTGGCGGAATGTGGAGATTTTTTTCTCTACCCCATGGACAATGTTCAAAAATTGGTGCATGGATAGTCAGTAAATTAGCAAGCAACCAACCAACAAACCTCATCTCTGACAGCATTCAAGCATCTGTTTCTTGTGTATTACAAGAAGAGAAGCCCATGGCGAAATATAATGAGGTTCCTTACTTAATTGCTATCATTTGACTTTTTTTCGTATAAGAAAATTATGAGTTGTCTTTTGAATGAGCCGCAAGCTGCGACCACGCTATTCACCGTGAGAATCAATGCTTTTAATAAGGTGTTATTCACTTACAACCGGGAACCACTGATAATTTTTGTAAATATTAATTTGTCTTTACTAGCAATCATCGTTCTCCGAAGGTATCATAGAAAGACATTTATTTGTCAATATGTTCAATATCCTAACCCATTTTGCTGGACATAAGATTTGAATGGAAAGGCCATTATGAGTAATTAAGTGAACAAAAAGGAAAGAGAATTTGTTCGGCCTCCAATTTGTACAGATAATGAGTGACTGATATTTAGGGCAGGAGAAAATAACGCTGTCTTGATACTTTATATGATCAATTGTCTCAATTAAAATCCCATTAAATCAGCAATTAGTCGGGTGGTTTGCTAAAGGAGTGCAAATTTTGTCATTAGCTTACTTTCATCGCAGCTAACAATGGCAGAGAGAGAGAGAGAGAGAGAGAGAGAGACACTTTAGCCTAAGCTGTTCACAAGAGCTGAAGAAGGATGCATATTAACTTAAGATTTGCTGTCGAACAAGTCACGTGTTTGAAATTTTTCTCAAACACGTAACTTGTTCGACACTGAATTTTTTTTTTTTTTTTAATAAGTACCTATCTCGTAAGGGTGCTTCTGAAATTATACTACTTGTATTTACAATTGACATTTCAACATTGAACTCATGAATTCTTTCTTTGTGAACATACAGTAATTTGGTTCAATTTGAAAACTGTTTTAAATGTAGTATAATTCTGAATATAGGAATCTGTGGTGCTTAAATTTGTTTTTATGTTAAATAGATATATAAATAAATAAGCATAACACAATCAAAAAAGTAAAACGTGCATATTACGTGAAATTATGTAATGGCGCGTAATAAAAGTATACGGTATTCATTTTTAGGTGCGTTAGCATATATGCATTAATATCGAATTTGCATAGCAATTCTATTTTTTGGGCATCATCCTGGACATTATCATCCAATATTACTTCGAACACTGAACTGAATACCTGCACCCAGTACTTCCTCAGAGATCGACAATCACCAATCTCATGGGAATACTTCTAAGAATCCAGCAAGCTCGAAATAACAAAGGTGTAACATGAAAGGGTGTACCTGGTCAGCCGCGTATGACAATATACACCGATGAGCCAAAACATTATGACCACCTACTTAATATGATGTTGGTACTCCCCGTGCAGCCGAAACAGCTCGTACCCGTCAAGGCATGGACCCCACAAGATTTCTAATGGTGTCTTGTGGTATCTGGTACCAACAAGTAACCAGCAGATCCTTTAACTCTTGTAAAGTCCGTGGTTTAGACGTCGCAAATCGGAGTTGCTGTTCCAACACAAACCACAGATGCTCGATAGGATTGATGTCTGTGGAATTTGGAGGCCAGGGCAATACCTGGAAGTCTTCCTCATGTTCTGCGAACCAGTCTCGAACAATCCGGGCGATGTGCCATGGCGCATTATCCTGCTGAAAGACGGCACCGCCAGGGGAGAAGACCGTTGCCATGAAAGGGTGTACCTGGTCAGCAATGATGTTTAGTAAAGTGTAGTGTGTGCTTGGGGTTAAACGGCACAAGGGGTTCCCCCATCTCTGCGTAGTTTACATTGTCAGGTGATACAGTACTCTGTAAAGGCCAGAGATTTAAAAGTGCGTGGATAATGTTCAAGTGTGGTGTTGTGCACCGTTGTTCCTCTGGCCATTTAGCCGCCAGACCTCAGCTGAGGTCTGGCGTTGCCCACTTTCGCCCCGTGGAGGCAGTCCAGGTACCCAGTATTCTAAGTTCACTCTGGGAGGTCCTGCCACCTAGTTTCCTGAGATTTCAGTGGCTAGGACCTTAAAAAAAAAAAAAGAAAAAAAGCCGACCCCGTGCAGTTTAAATTCGATTGCAAGGGGATGGCGCTGAGCATGAAAAGAGGTCGAATATTTGGCGAAAAAGTTTTGGTTCGGACTAAATTTTGACGTGTGGGGTGATGTACGCTAAGTTGCAGGTAGAGAGGGAAGAGACTGAAGACTATGGGGGAGAAAGATAGGAAGAAACTGGGGTCAATGGAGGAGGCGTCCCCAGCGAAAATCAGTGGGGCATGGGCATGCCCCACCAGAGGGGAAAAGGAGGCGGTGGAGAGTGGGGAAGGTAACAAGGAGGCCGTCGCCTCTCCCCCTCGCTGGGGTGGGAAGAAAGTGGTGAGCGCGGCAAGGGAGCCGGCTCAGATCGCCAAAATTGCACCGCAACAGCTGGTCAGCAGTTTATTATTATTATTACCTCCTGTTTATTCCACAAAAGGAACCACCCCGGGATGGCACAGTGCCAGGAGGGTGCTAATTACATGTCAAGGTACGAGATACTACGGGCAGTGGGTTACGTATACTGAAAACGCAGTCTCGTCCCGAAATATTATATACACATTTTATATTTAATACAGTATTTACACATTAATGATTCTGTACATACATTATACAAATCATGTATTTACAATTCAGTAATTTCATATATATTTACACAACTGTTAGGGAACGTATATTTTACCAGTCAATAGCTTACCAAATTATTATTGTTCTTAAAACAGAAAGTTTCAGTTTTGCTCACAGTTCTTTGGTATGTGTGTCACTTTGCAGCCGATTCATATTTCGGCAAGTCTAGAAGAATCCTGGAAGATCTCTTTCCGGTACGTTGCATCTTCACAGTTTTTCGGCATCTATCTGCACAGAGTTAAATATTTTTGCTGTGTTTGATGGGAAGAATCTTTGCAGGCTACTAAGATTGTTCAGGATTGGACGCAGTGGATTATTTACTCCACCGCAACGTCTAGCAGTGGCACGTGGTTTGACTAGAATATTAAAAAATTCAAGTTTCTGTTTATACTCCGGCACGACAATCAAATCAGTAGATTTTACAATAAATCGTCAATACAAATAGTTATTTGTATTTAGTAGTCACGGGCTTGAACCCCGGTCCACTCAAAGAACGCGTGCTATGTAGTCTCGCTCCTGACCACTGGGCTACGTCCAGGGCTAGCGCACAGTTCCACCTACGGTTAAACTTCAAAGTTGAAAAGGATTTCGTGTTTTTCGTTTATTTTTGAAATGATTATTGGAAATAGAGAATGAATATACTATATGCAGGACCTGTTAATAAAAATATTCATTGCGTTGCATTGTTCTTCACACAAAATTTCATATAACTCCGTTGACTGTATATTTAGGTTTAAAAAGCTGAGGGTGCTGCAGTTCCACAGTGCCTGCCAACGAGTTGCCCCTGCATTAGTTACAAAATACATACTCAAGATAAGAGTATGACTAGTATAAAACAGAACTACGATGCTCAATACATTCTACGTTGTATTTCAGTATTTGTAGAAGAATAAGAGAAATTTACCTCAATATGATATGTAGAACACTTTCTAATGACACTCTCCAGCAAATAACCGAATATAAAATTAACGCAAAATGATTGCAGTCATCATCATCATCATCATCATCAGCCATTTTCAATCCACTGCAGGATGAAAGCCTCTCCAGCAACTTTCCAGTTCCTTCTGCTTTGTGCAATGGACATCCATTTACTACCCACAAACTCATGAATTTCATCTATCCATCTCCGTCGTTGTCTTCCAGGTTTTCTTCTAGCTCCTCTTGAGTACCATTTTGTTATTTTCTTAGTCCATCTGTTATCATGTCTTCGAGCTATGTGTTCTGCCCAAGACCATTTTAGTTCTTTAGTTTTGATAAGAATGTCCTTTACTTGAGTTTGCTGCCTAATCCACGTGTTTCTCTTCTTATCTAACAGCCCGATTCCCAATATAATTCGTTCCATTCTTCGCTGTGTAGTTCTCAACTTCTCTTCCATTCTTCGCTGTGTAGTTCTCAGCTTCTCTTCCATTCTTTTGGTGAGTGCCCAAGTTTCACTTCCATAAGTCATGGTGGGGAGTATACATTGGTTCATTATTTTACGTTTCAGACAAATTGGGATATTGCTCTTCAGTATGTGACTATATTTCCTGAATGCTATCCATCCAAAATTTATTCTTCTCTTGACTTCCAGCCATTTATCATTATTACAGCTAATAACTTGTCCCAGATAACTATATGACTCCACCTTTTCAATTACTGCTCCTTCAATCATCATTTCCCTTTCCGTGGCATACTTGTTCATCATTACTTTTGTTTTAGCCATATTCATCTTTAGTCCGAAATCCTTACTAACTCTGCATAACTGATTAAGATTTTCCTCTAATCCTTTGGGATCGTGGCTTATGACAACAATGTCGTCTGCAAATCATAAATGGTTTAGGTACTCTCAATTTTAAATTTGCTGCTGTCTTTGTCTAGTCTAATAAAGGAGGTAGCATTCTCATATATTTTCTTAAAAATCAATATATGGGGTATCTATGCCTTGTCTTTCCAGTGACCGAAACATTGTCTTATGCTGTATGGAGTCAAATTCCAGGCATAATGGTGTTTTATATTCATTTGCTTTCTCCATTAGCTGTGATATTACGTGAAGGTGATCCATAGTTGAGAATCCCGCCCTAAAAGACAGCTTGCGCTTTCGGTTGATTCTCATCAAGTATTCTTTCTAATCTGTTAGTAATGACCCTTGTGAACAACTTGTAGATATGGGATAACAAGCTAATTGGTCTATAATTTCCAATTTCTGATTTATCTCCTTTCTTATGCAGCAAAACTATGGTTGCATTATTCCACTCCTTAGGCCTCACGCCTTTTCTAATGCATTCTGTGAAGAGTCTTGCCACTTTTTGTGTCATGTCTCTTCCTCCCAATTTTAACAACTCTGCAGTAACTTCATCTTCCCCCGGGGCTTTCTGATTCTTCATTTCCTTCAACGCATGTTCCACCTCATCATGATTACAATAATAAAGCTAATAAAAAAAATAAAAAAATTAAAACAAGTTCAACGCAAATTTTGAAAAAAGACTTTCCATCCTTACTTTTTTCAAAATTTGCTTTGAACTTGTTTTATTAATTGTTTTTTTAATTTTAATTTTTTAATAGTAAAGTTAATTAAAAATAATTAATTTTATTACTGTAATCATTTTGCGTTAATTTTATATTCGGTTATTTGCTGGAGAGTGTCATTAGAAAGTGTTCTAGATATCATATTGAGGTAAATTTCTCTTATTCTTATACTATTTTAAGCCAGCTGAATAAATAATTCATCTGCCGTGCTGGTGTCTTATGTCTGTTAATTGCGTGTGTTCTATGGTCGATTTGTCTGTTTTGCAGAACGAAAAACCCTAGTTTCTGGGGGAAACCGTGCAATCTACGCCTGAAACCGACTAACTCAGCCGCTGAGTGAAAAAAAAAAAGCCCATTAAAGTTCCTCGAGTCATCGACTGGATTCGAATCCGGGCCTTATAGAAGATAAGAGAATACATCGAATTGCATAATTAAATACATTTAATTGTATAAGAGAATACATTGTTGGGGATTTAGGTTATAATAGTGGTGGCGTTGGCCACCCACTATGGAGTATTATTTTTTTATATTGTCAATCCCGACTAAAGTTGCTGAAGAAGACATCTAGATCCTGGACGCGTGATAATATCTGTTGAGAATGGAACTGATCCTACAGGTGAAGGCATGTTTGAAGAGGGCATAGCTGCGGCGTTACTCGCAGATGTACCACTGAGATCTTCCATGCACAGTTGTCCCAAAAGGAGGGAGATGAGATGAGACCAGTCACGAGCTTGACCACAATGACGAGTCTTCTTTCATCAATGAGTCACGTGAGCCTTGGGATGTTGAGTGTGTTAGCCATAGCGGTGGTTCAGAGCTGGGGAGGTAGGCTGAGCTTGTGGCAAGCCAACTTGAGGAGTCAGTACGGAGTAGAACACTAGTTTAGTGGTAGAGGGAGATGCGAATGTCAAATCACTGCAGCGTAGTAGAGAAGCGGGGGGATAAACTATTGTTGAAATGTATCTGACCATGATGAATTTGTCTGCTATTTGTTGCATATGCTGCTTTCAAATTCACCTAAGGCTAGCTGCTTTATTGAGAAGCATATCTACATGTTGGCTGAACAGATGCTTTGGGTCGGATCTGATCCCTAGGTCAATGTTATTTTGAACAATCGGTATAGAAGCTCCATTGAGAGCTGGATGAATTTTTGTTGGGATTTGTATTAGCGAGAAAACCATGGTTTCTGACTTTTTAGGAGTGATGCGTAGACCATATTGCTTGAAGTAGGTAGTTATTGCTTAGAGAATGGATGTTAGCTCTTCTGAGATATGGTGAGGGTCTTGGTTTGCCTTAATCGGCATCGGTATCTCTAGGTGGTCGGCATATACCATGGTATTCAGCTCTCGGATTATCAGTGGAGCAATGAGGGCGGTGAAGAGGATACCAGATAGTACTGCTCACTGCGGGACTCCAACCGAGATTACTTTGCAGTATTAGGGTTATTTACAGACAGTTCACTATGCGTTATGCAGCAGAGATTTGAGGAAAGCTAAGATGTCACCACCTATCTGATAGCGGTTCTCTAGTAGCTATAGGAAAGATGGGATGTCCACGGCATCGTATGCAGAACCACTTGTAAAATTAGTAATAATATTGTTTTTTTCTCCTATCTCATCCTTGTTTATTACATTGTATTAGCCTTTACTGTAATGTTGTATTAGCCTTTGTAACCTTGCATTAGCCTTTACTGTAAACCCCTGGCTTGTAGCCATGAAGGGTATTGTGTACGGCGTGTACGTTTTGTACGCAATAAAGAGTTCTTCTTCTTCTTCTTCTTCTTCTTCTTCTTATAAACAGTGGTAAAAAGGGTCTCTGTTATTCTACGCATCTTCATTTGAATTCATGACTGGTTGGTTTGCCAAAAGTCGTTTTCTTCTAGAAAATTGCTCGGTTGAGAACTGCTGGAAGGCTTTGAAATTGGTGATGGATTCAATTAAGAGTGTTTCGTTCCTTGGAGAGAGGCTGGGAATTTGTGCCTTCAGGACGTTTCTAATATCCTCGTAGAGCGGGCAGTGGTACAGGACGTGGATCCAATCTTCTGTTTGTTGGCATATGCAGGAATCCGTGTTAGCTAATCTAAACTGATACAGTTTTGAGTTCATTGATCCATGGCCAGTGAGGAGAAATGATATGTGGATGTTAGGAGTGAACCAGCAGAAAGTTCTTTGGTTTGCTGTGAAGGAGACTTCTGGGATGAAGTTGAAAGTCGTTCTGCCTTTAGTTGATATGTTCCAGCATGTTTGCCATTGTTTCACCCATTCTGTCCAGACTGGGGTCTTCTCAGATTTTAGTTAATTGATGGTAGACGTCAGAGTGCTGGGCACATGGATGACTGGACTCAAGGTAGCGCAGCGGAGCATCGCCCAAAGCATGACACCGCCGCCACTGGCTTGTTTTCGTCCCACGGTGCATCCAGGTGTCATCACTTCCCCAGATAAACGACGCACACCTACCCAGCTGTCCACATGGTGCAACAGAAAACTTGATTCATTGGACCAGACAACCTTCTTTCAATGGCTCAAGGTCCAGTTTCGATACTCGCGTGCCCATTGTAGTCACTGTCGCCGGTGAACCGTGGGTAGCTTGGGCACTCGGAGCAGCCTGCGGCTACGCAGCTCCATTTTCAGCAGGGTTCGATGTACTGTGTGTTGTGACGCATTACTCCCGTCACCAACATTCCAATTACCGGCGAGTTGCGCCATAGTCTCCCTTCTGTTACCATGTACCATCCGGGGAGAGCCTTCGTCACCTCGAGCATCGATGAGTCGTGGTCGTCCAATATCTCGCCGTCGGTTCTTGGGTTATCCCTCCTCGGATCACTTCCAGTAGGTACTAAGCACGGCTGACCGTGAGCACTCCACCAGCCGTGCCGTTTTCCGATATGCTCTGTCCAGTCGCCTGGCCAATACAATTTGCCTTTGTCAAACTCGCTTAAGTCTGCTGCCTTTCCCATCTGAAGAATAAAAGTAACACTGATTAACGAAGCTCAATATCAGGTGTTTTTATTATCAGGTGTTTTTATATGAGGTCCCGACCTGCGAAAGCGCCGTAGTTCACCTACAGTTGCTTCAATACGCATAACGACTCGCTGGTCAAAATGTTTTGACCGATCGGTGTATGCATCCCATGCATTTTTCTTCTCTGCCACGAGTCTCATAAGTTCATCTGACATCCATTGGAACAAAAAGCATAGTAGCTTCCAAGATTACTTCCTTTAATGCTTCCCATTTAGAGCTGTTTGCCATTCAGAATTTATTTCTGTTGGTAACATCATCAGTTGGTTCCACTGTATAGAATTTAAAAAGCTCTGAGACCATTGCAGTCGCCTTTACGGAAGCAAAACCCCTTCCCTTTACCTCTGATGTTAGTTACATCTTTAAGTAAATCCCACATCAGTACACTGTGATCACTGCCACGTAGTGGTCCCTTTATCTGTAAATTCTCAATGCATGAATGATCAATGCTGATAATCAGATCGAGAGTGTTACTCTCTCTGGTTGCCTCTCTAAGATGCTGCTGTAGAAAGTAATCATCGAACAAATCCACAGGAGTGTTGCTAGTGTGAGAGTAACCAATCTACAAGTTCCAGTCAATATCTGGGAAGTTAAAATCCCCGATTATAAAACACTAATTTACTGGCCCACTCTATTTCTCTGTATAATTGTTCATTATACTCATCAGAGTCATTAGGCTATAACACACACCTACCCTCATTTTTGCTTTCCCAGCGTTTATGTCCCACCAAACTGACTCAACCTTGCGCTGTCCATCTATGTCAATTGGATGCACTTCCTTAGATTTTATGTGCTTCTTAATTAACAGCATGACTCCTCCTCTTTTCCTGTCCTGTCTATCCTTTCTGTACAAATTATACTCCCCAAATTCCAATTCTGCATTCCTTATATCTGTGTGATACCACTTGTCTAATATACCCTCTAGCGTCAGTACTCTCTAGTGTCAGCACTAGAGCGTACTGACGATCGCTGTTCTATCCTGTAGTGTTGTCTTTGCATCATGCCATACCGGCGTCGGTAGTTCCTGCTAATTCACTGATTTCCTTGGTGGTGTCAAGTCCGTGAGGTCAGATCCAGGTAAATCATTTGTCTATTTTCATTTGTGATGTCAAGTCCATGAAGTCAATTCCAGGTAGATCACTTTTCGGCAGGATACCTTTTTATTCCTCAGCGGTTCAATTTATCTAATTCTTTGATGCTTTCCGGTTTCGCATTATCAGGTATTTTGTCGTGCGCATCCGATGGAGTCCCGCCGAAGTCAGGTCTCCCAAGGGTTGGATTCGTTTATCTGCCTTGAGTAATTTAGTCTTGGTTGTCGCGTCAGGTGGTTTCTAGTCTTCTTGGTAGGCATCATTGCGTTGGAGGGCAATTTGCATTCTTCTTCTTCTTCTTCTTCTCTTAAATGTCTTGTGCGAATTTGCTAAACACTTTGTACTCCTCTGTTTTCAAGAGATGTTGTTCCCGATTCTGGGGGAGGTAAATGATGTTAGTCATCAGTATGCAGCGAAGGTCTTCTTGATGTTCGCATTCATACATCATGTGCTGCAAAGTTTCTAGCTCTCTGCATCTGCATGTTGGGTCATCGACTATTCTCATTGCGTTGAGCTTCGCATTAATTGTGCCGTGTCTAGTTAGAAGGTAAGTAGCCTTCAGTCCCGTGTGGAACCACTGTGGGGTTTTCGGGTAGAGTCTGCTTTAGGGATAAATTTTAGTGTTATTTCTACCTTATCTGAGTTTGACCATCTCTTCTACCATGTCTGCCCCAAGTGAAGCAGCAGTTTCTCCTGCTTTTTGCCGTTTGCTGGGTCGATTGTATATTAAAAGTATGATATTAGGGTTCCCTGTAAATGATTACATCTACCCATATATTTATTTTGTGTGTAAATTGCGTGTGTTCTCTGGTCGATTTGCCTGTTTGCTGGAAGAAAAAATCCCAGTTTCTGGGCGGAAAACCTTTGCTGTCTATACTTGAGACCAACCACGAAGTGAAGAAAGCCCACTAAAGTTCCTCGCGTCATCGAGGGGATTTGAATCCGTGCTTTTTACACCCGGTGTGAGGGGGGGCAGTGACGATACCACTGTGCTACACGCGTATACGGGTCGATTGTATATAGTGTGCTCATGTCTAACGGCACCAGGGGTTTCTTCCATCTCCGTGTTGCTTTCATTGTGGGTGTAACTTGTATACCCAAAAATGCGTACTGACGATCCACAGCGGACCACTTCTAGCTCCAGCAGAAAGGCTCCCGCCAGCGCCTGTAGGGCATGGGTGCTCACCCGCAGCGGGTGTGGATGATAGTAAGCAGTGTGTGAGTGTGTGTGGTATCGCTGGTGGCTCCTAGGCATTTGTCCATCTCCACTTGTTCTTTTGTGGTGTCTCAGGCGTAGACAGCAAGGGTTTTTTCCCCAGAAACTGGTGTTTTTCGTCCAGCAAAACAGACAAATCGACTAGAGAACACACGCAATTAAGAGACATAAGGCACACAGCACGGCAGACGAATTTATTTATTCGGGTAGCCTAAAAATAACAGTTTACTTTAGTTTGTTCATCTGTGGTGGAGCAGAACTTCTGTAGAGCGGGCCCGAAAAAGTGTTGGCGCTCGTGTGTCGGCCTAATGTATTGGTCCGGGTCCACTCTTACCTGTACTGCTGAAACGTACAAAATCCCGCACCGACCGGGATTTTGTAAGCAGTATATTTCTCTGTATAGTATCTGGGATTCTTCTATTGACAGTTGCCACTGCCTTGTAGTAACAGATGGACGAACTGTAGGTTATCGCCGGGATGAAAATAACTCAGTAATATAGTGCCAATGCTTTTTGTTTTAGCCCCCATTCTCATCTTGAGATCTTCGCAGTCATGGCTGTGTATTTAATGAGCTTTTCCCTCAGGTAAAGAAGGTATGGTTTAAATGATAAATTGGTGTCTATTAGTATCCCCAGGGTATTTAAGCTCTTAGGTCAGTTTGACTGTTTTTCCTTCAACTTTTTTTCGTCTTAATTTGCTGTGGCCGTGCAATATTAAGCTTACCTTTTAGGAGTATTTAACTTGTTTTATTTGCTGAAATTACCAGTGAGTGCAGTTTTGCCCAATCCTGTAGTGTTTCTTTGCCTGATTTGTCTGAGTTTCCATACTAACTCTAGAATCTGCGGCTATTGTGCGGATGAGGTCATCCGCGATGGCCTGACTGCCAACCTCCCCCAGGTCCATCGCAAGGAACTTATCTCTAACTATACTCCATAGTAGTGGCCGCAGCACAGAACCCTGCGGTCATCCTCTGTGGACGCTTTTGGTCACTTTTTGGTATGGTGTGATCACCTCAGTTCTAGTTTCTGAATGATATGAGCGGATGGTATTGTACAAGTTCATTGGTATTGCTGCCTCCCAGAGTCTGCCCAGGGCGCTCGGCAACCAGAGGGTGTCGAACACCCCAGCGAAGTCCACAGAGATGACCAAGAAGTATTTTAGTGCATTGCTTTGCTGCATATAGGAGGCTTTTAAAGCATCGATTGTTGAGGTTCTTGGTTTGAACCCATATTGCGTAGGAGAACTGAATTTTGCTGCATTGTAATGTTTAGTTATTCTTTTGTGAAGGAGTGTCTCGTATACTTTCCTCGCCATTGGGAGCAGGGCGATAGGTCCGTAGGAGTCTGGTTTCGGGTTGTTTGGTCGGATTTTTAAGAATCAGCTTCAAATTTGCAGTTTTCCAATTGGAGAATGTGCCCACCGCTAAGTGTTGGAGTAAGTGGTTGGGTGCGATGCCCACCATTTTCTTAATTGTCTCTGATTCTAATAAGTCTTGTCCCGGACATTTTCTGTTTCTCATGAGGGCGGTTGCAGCCTGGAGTTCTTCAATCATGAATTGTCGTTCCATCTGGTTTGTGAAGTATTCCTCGTTTGCGTGGCAGAGGGCATGCTGGCCTGGTGTTAGGACAGTGCGCGGTTCCTTATGATTGACTTTATGATGTTGGCAATAGAGTCTTTCCATGTTGTTGTTAGAGTTCCTCGTGGCGTCATGGTGGCAGTAGTAACTTCGTCCCTGGGACGTTTGTTAGTTGTTTTTTTGGTTATTAAATAAGTGGTTATTTTCAGTCCAGTCAGGATAAGGTGTCATTTTGGGTCTGTCATTAATGGGACAATGATCCCGTCTAGGCATATGTATTTACCTCTATGGGATGCTTGGAACAGGCAGTGGCTTTAGCTGTCAACTTGTTGGTATGGTATGCTATCCTTGGTTTGGTATCCGTTTCGTCCGCGTAGAGGTATCATAGTCAGTTGCATTTTGTGGGATCGTGATCCCGTCCATGTTTCTCTTGATTTTCTGCTTCTAGGGCACTTTGTTCCAGTGGTCAAGGTAGTTGGTCCTTAATCCTTAATCCACCAATGCAGTCAATGTCAACGACACCGGCACGTTCAGACGAACAAAAAAAATAAAAAAAATAAAAAAAAATAAAAAACTTCGACCATGGCTTTGTTTGTTTGTTTGTTATTTGGAGCATTAGCAACTAAGGCCATATTGCTCCAGGGATATTCGGTGGTCATTCACTGATCTTTTCGGATCCTCCGTATTTGGTGGTCACGGGCTCGAACACCGGTCTAATCAAGAAGCGTGTGTACGCACTGCTGCTCCTGCCCACCTACGGAGGCGCCTTTTGACCATGGCAAACTAGCTTCTGATCCGGCAGGCATGTAGAGATGACCTCTATTCGATTGCGAATCGAATAAATGCCAAAACTGTCAAGTTCCGCGTACTTCATGGTGAATAGTCTAAAATTTAATAGGGAATGTCTATGAGCTTTTCAAGCTATAATGAATCCACAAAACAACCTAATGCTTAAAACAATTTTAGATGACCAGCCAAATATTACCGACAAAATTTCTTTTTTTTAAGTTAATTGGATACGTCCGAAACATATAAAAGTTAATACTTTGCCATTTGTGTAGAAGCTACACGATTAAAATGCAAATGCAGACCCTTGTATTCTTCTAAAATGTCGAAATATCAAACTCTCCTAAGCTGAGGCCATTATAGTCTAAGCTGCCCTTTCGCCAAAAGCACTTAACAACGACAAGCTCCACCAACGAATAAAAAATAAAAAAAACAGAGTAAAAAGTATTTATTTTTCTTTTTGAAAACGTATTTTAACAGGACTCTTTTGATTCCGCGTTTTACACTTGAATGGTCTGAAGTCGTGACGTACAAGTTAAGCTCGTTACTCCAACGTTTCTGCCATTCTTCAAAAACTTAGTGGAAGACATTTTTTGACGTGCGTTTGAGAATCGCCTCTGCTGTCTTTACAACATCTTTTGACGGCTGAAAACGTTTTCCTCGCGGCTCTTTCTGTAACTGTCGATGTAAAGAAATCGTAGAGTGCAGGGTCAGGACTGGAGGGCGAATAAGGAACGGGCTGAAATTTAGAATAGGCACCCCTGGACGTGGCCGAAGAACAGGCGTAGTCGAGGACGTGATTGGTCCTGTCGAAGGAAAGAACGTGGTTTGCTCCTCCCTTCCTCGTGTGAATGACGAGGTACAGGGAAAGGCTACGTGACGATCAGGTCACGTGAAGGACGTGAACTAAGAAAAATAGTTTCAGTTAGAAGGGAAAAAACAGTTAGAGGGAAAGGTCATGTTGTTAATTGATTTTCATTTTTTCCCAGTGAAAAAAAGGTTAGGTTAGATTAGCAAAAGTGTGGGTTTTTAATACATTTCCTTTTTTGTTCTAGATAAAATGATTGGTAAGTTTACACCACTATTTCGGGACGGGTTCAAGCAATAGAAGTGTGGGTTATGTAATACAAGCCGGCAGGCGAGGATGAGGGCATCCCACTGGTCGGGTGGGCGTTTTTTTTTTTTTTTTTTTTTGGTGCTTATGTGGTTTCTTGAAGATTTGAATTGTTTAGAAGCAGTAGTTGTACGACTTTTAGTTACTAGCAGAGGCCAGCAGGAAAAAACAACTTTACTTTTTTAATTAACTTATTGTCTTTTTATTTTGCTGCTTTTTTTTTTTTTTTTGCTTCTAATTGCGACCATTTTTCTGAGTTCAGGTCCGTCACGCGGCCTTTCACTGTGCCTGATCACGTTACAGGGGGAGGGAAGGAGCGATCGCGTCAATCATTTTGCCCATCCGTTGGCGACGCCGAAGGATACATTATTCTAAAGTTTTACCAAGGAACACATTTGACATTAATGCTGGCTAAGTATTCCATGGCAGTATAAGCAATGTGAAGTCGAGCACTGTGATGCAGCAATCCCCCACTTGCGTGCATTTGTGGTCGTTTGCGATGAACGTGATCCCGCAAAGTGCGCAGTACAGTTCTGTAGTCAGGTCCCGTAACAGTCGTATGTCGTGGCACAACTTTCTGGCAGGGGTGGCTCGTTTGTAGGCCCTGCGGAACTGCAGCACCCCCAGCTTTTTAAATCTAAATATACAGCCAACGGAATTATATGAAATTTTAGGAAGAACAATGCAACGCAATGAATATTTTTATTAACAGGTATCTCATAGTATACTCATCCTCTATTTCCAATAATCATTTCAAAAATAAACGAATAAATCACGAAATCGTTTTCAACTTTGAAATTTAACCGTAGGTGGAACTGTGCGCTACCCAATTCCACATTTTGGCCCCAGTGGTTGAGTCAATGCCTAGTTGGCAGGTTGCCAAAACGCATTTTTTAGAGGTGACTTAACCGAGTCAAAGGAATTGGGGAACGAGCAGTGCCGATTTGAACGGTGCACCAAACTTGAAAGAAAAAGTTATTAATTTATTTTCAACAAATAAAAACCGAAGAATGGGTTTTATTTTTAAATAAAATTTCGAAAGTACCCAAGTCTGTTAATGGTAAGTGTCCAGTTAATGTTTTGTAGAATTTTTAACTTGCTTATTATTACAACCTATGTCTACGTGTCTTATAACCAAGGCAATTTAATGTAACTTTAAGAAGCAGCACCCCCATATATCAGAGTCATTAGCCGCCACTGCTTTCTGGTAAAAATTTTGGCAACAACATTCTGGTAAATTTAAGCTTTATTAAGTATATTGTAATAACTTTTGTAATTTTAGTATACAGTACTTGTTAAGGTGGAAATTGTTAATAGGTTATTATTTGACATTTGGATTATTTCAACATTTACTTTACTTTTACTAAAACTATGGTTTCATCTGTTCAAATAATTATGGTTTCGAATCATTCCTTGATTTGAAACCATAACTTTTTCCTGTTTTCGGTGTTGGCGATGACGTAGACTTCCAAAGAAAACTTCGTTGCTTATTCTCTGGGTCCAAATGAAGCCATGGCTCATCTGCCGTTAACACCTTGTGCAGAACATCAACATCTTCAGTAACCAGCTCCTGACAAACCTCCGTGCGAATTTGTTGTTGAGATGTGAGCAGTCTCGGAACGCAGCGTGCACAAACACGTGTCAAGTGCAAATGGCCATAGAGAGTATTCTGCGTGCTTTCTACCGATATTTTCAATATTTCTGCCAGTTGCCTTACTTGCTATACAAGAATCTTCTCTAACGATCCAGAACCTGTCGTGATTGAATCGTGTCCATCTTTAAACGTTCTAAACCACCCGCCAGCCGTGCTATACGGAAGCTTAGATTCATCATAAGTTTCGTTCAATCATCTTACGCTACAGCTGATGTTTTGTTGAGAAGGAAACAAAATTTGAGAGCACCATACTGTTCCTCGAGTGTCACGTCCATCGTTACGTAGGCGAAACTGAACAGGCGTAAACCTGAGAAAATGCCAAGGTCACACCGTCCGCACGAGTCAACCGCGCAATTGCTGCGTAATGTAGCGTGGTTTGGTCTTAATGCCTCACCTCAGCTAGAAATAGCAATGAGTACGGTTGTTCGTGAAAAATTGTTTTCTTCTTTATTGAACAGCCCTCGTATATTTGTTACTAGTGGATTAGTTTCAGTCATGATCTCAAAAGTAGGCCACTAGGGATCAGCTTTTAGTTTGGATTTCAAAAGCAATTCTCTCATCGGTTGGTGATTCTTATTGAACTTAACCTTGATAGAGCCAACGTGATAGAAGTTGCCAGATGTAAATTTAACCTTTTTTCAGTAGACCGAAATAAATATCGTAATTTAGTAGTTTTGTTAAAGGGGAAAATTTTTTAAAGGTCAATATTTGAATTTTGATTATTTGAACCTGTACCTTACTAACATGATTTCAACTGGAAAAACTACACGTAACATGCCATGACTGACGGGCGATTTGTAATTAACAAGTTAAGTGATTCGTGTCTCTCGGCACCAGGGCTTTCCCCCATCTCCACATTGCTTTGCTTGTGGATGCAACAGTTCACTGCAAAGGCCAGAGATTTAAAAGTGCGGTGTTATGTATCATTTTATTTCTTCAGACCATTTAGCCGCTAGACCCCTGCTGGGGCCCAACGTTGCCTAAACGTGGCCTCGTGGAGACAGACCAGATACACAGTAGTTTGAAATTTTTACTCTGGCAGGCTCTGTCACCTAGTTTCCTGGGATTTCACTGGCTAGGGCCTAAAAAAAAAAAAAACATCGTAGGGGTAGGCACTAGTTTCTGTAAGGCCTAAAAGTTTGCGTACTTAGTTTAATTTAGACATTGCTAGAGTTTTACTGGGAGGACATGCACAGGAGAGGCTGAAGGCTGGGAGGGGGGGTTGAAAGGTAGAAGTACGGGGACGATAAAGAAGGCAATCCCCAGATTGTCAGTGAGGCAGGCACATGCCTCACCAGGCGGCGGGGAAGGGAGGAGACTGCGGAAAAAGACTCATCCGCCCGGGGGAGGGGAAAGATAGGACCACACAACTGAATGCGGTGGTCATACAGCAACGTTGCTTATCTCTTTTTCCGTTATACACTGGTGGGTAAAACGTAAGGACCAAAACTACACTGTGCTGCCACTTTATTAGGTACACCTAGCTAGTAACATGTTGAGCCTCCCTTAGCCTTCAAAACAGCCTGGATTCGTCTAGGCATGGATTGAACAAGATGCTGAAAACGTGTGGAGGAATGGAGTACCATTCAGACACGAGTGTGTCACGCAGGTCCTTGAGATTCGACGGAGGTGTAATCCTGCAGCGAACAGCCCTTTCCAGCTTATCCCAAAGATGTGCAATAGGATTGAGATCCGCGGACTCAGCGGGCCACTGCAGCAAAGAAAAGTCATTGTCATGTTCCTGGAACCATTCCATAGTGATTCCGGCTTTGTGCACCGGCGCATTATCCTGCTGGAAGTAACCATGTGACTGGGGATAAACTGTCAACATGAACGGATGCACTTGGTCAGCGACGATGTTTAGGTACGATGTGGCATTCAGACGTGAATCTATGGGTATCAATGGACCCAACGTGTGCCAAGAAAACATTCCCCACACCATAAAACTGCCCCAACCACCTTGCATAGTAGTTGTCAGACATGACGGGTCCATGGATTCATGTTGTTTTCGACAAATTCTGAGCCTTCCATCAACATGATGCACCAGGAACTTAGACTCGTCAGACCAAGCAACTGTTTTCCAATCCTCGATAGTCCAGTGCTGGTGTTACTGTGCCCACAGGAGGCGTCTCTCTTGTTCTTCGTTGATAACAAAGGTACGCGAAGTGGCCGTCGGCTGTTGTAGTCCATTCGCGACAAAGTGCGACTAGTGGTCCGTTGCGATATTTTGTTCTGCGCACTGAGGTTGTATTCTGACGTGATGTGCGACATTGTGGCCCATCTGTTTGCTTACACAATTCTAGCCATCCTCCTCTGATCTCTCTCATCAACAAGCGATTTTCTTCCACAGGAGTGCCGTTGAGAGGATGTTTTCTGTTCGTTGCACCATTCTTGATACACCCTTGAAACTTTGTTACGTGAAAAGTTCAGGAGAACTGCCGTTTTAAAGATGCTTTGTCCAGAACGTCTTGCACCTACTACCATGCCACGTTCGAAGTCCGTTAGATCACTCCTTTTCCCTATTCTTGATACGGTTTGTAGGCTTTACTGATACTAGAAAGGTTGTTCTGCTGCATTTATATCCACAACTGTTGTCATGTGACTTCCAACGTTGTCGGACAAACCATTTATGTGCGCAGCAGGGGTGTACTTAATAAAGTGGCAGCACAGTGTATTTCTAAAGGTTACAACCACAAAATCTTTACTTAAGGTACTCTTTACGGATGAGAGTAGATTCAGTCTCAGCAACGATTCTGAACGTCAGCTAATCTGGCGAGAGGTTGGCACACGGTATCACCCCGCAAAGATCACTGAAAGGGATCTTGGATGGACGTACACAACTCCAGATACTGGAAGGCGGTACTGTAAACGGTGCACCCTACTGTACTGAGGTAATCCTTTCCCATGTGCGTCTGTTCCGAGGCGCCATTGGCCCCGAGTTCGTGTTTAAGGATGATAACGCCACACCCCATCGCACTTCAGCTGTTGATATGCTTTTGGAAAGTGAGGACGTTGTTCGTATGGATTGGTCTGCCCGTTCCTCCCTCCCTTCGCCGATCTAAATCCCATCGAACACATATGGGACGCTCTGTGGAGACGCCTAGCGGCACGTCCACACCCACCAGAAAATGTTCACCAGCTGAAGATGGCGCTGACAGAGGAATGGAAGAGGTTACCGCAAGAACTTATCAACAACGTTCTTCTAAGTATGGACAGGCAGTGCAATGCCTGCATCGACATTATGGGTGGCCATATCTCCTACCGAGGACCACCTCTTCCCTTTATTCCATCTTTGGCAGTGATGCATCTGTATCATGGCAGCCAATGCTACGATGCCATTTTTGAAAGTCCCTCTGTACCGTTTTGTTTCCGTTGTTGTGTCAGTGTTGTTTCTTTCATCATTTCTGTACCTCACGAGGTTCCTTTAGTATGGTTTACCCTATCCAGGCCACTCCTATGAGAAGCTACAGGTGAAAACCTGATTGGTCCTTAAATTTTGCACACTAGTGTATTATTCCTATCTGGGTTACCAGAATTTGAGAGTCACTCATGGGACCAGATTCCCGTGTGGTGCGGTCAGGGACGTATAGGCTTTGGTTGCCCTTGAGGTGCGGTCTAATCGATTTGTAGGTGGAGTCATCTTCATCTGTGTGGACGTATTGGGGTAGGTGAGGCCTGGGAGGTTCTTTGTCTTCATGCTGCTGCCTCCCCCTCCCAATCCGGTTGACACTTGAGAGTGGGTATAGCTCAGTGAAAGACAAAGTTTAGTGAGGGTCAGTCTTACGGTCGCTCTTGGTATGCTTTTCAGGGATGCCAAATTTAATCCTTAGTCCTTGGGTTTGTAGTTCTGCTTTGTGGTTCCCTGCGTCATCAGGTAGCAGCTTCTGTCTCCTTTATTTGACTGAGTCCGTCCATGTGCTGGTAGCGCGTTCCGCGTGTTGTTTTACGGGGCCGCTCGCTGTCTTCTTCTTCTTCTTGCAAATAGTTTTGTGCATATTTGTGAAAGCTTTATATTCATCCGCGGATTCAAGGAGTTGGTGTTCCCGGTTTTTAGGCAAGTACATGATTTGCGTAATGAGTACACATCTTAGGCCTTTGTATAATGTGCACTCGTACATCAAGTGTTTCCATGATTCTTCTTCGCTGCAGGTGCATGCCCTATCTTCAATAATCCCAAGCGCTGTAAGTTTGGCCTTTATCGGTCCGTGGCCCGTCAGCAAGAAGGTTACATTTAGCCCTGGTGAGGATGTTATGAGTTGTGTTATGTCCTGCTGCAAGACATCTGAATCAGGTACGCTGGCAGCGTGATTTGTTCCGGTTTGTATGGTTATCCTGTTCTTCAATTGGTTCGTATACAGTTCCATATACAGTTCTCAGTTTGCTGTTTCTACCTCGAATCTTTCAGCATCAGTCTGCTTATGGGGTTTCTTGCCATTGTTCTCGTTATCCAGTAGGTTACTGTCCGGTGGTCGGATGTTATCCAGGCGTTTTGCCCTCGCCAATCAGAGATGCATGGTGCAACATTTCTTGTGGCTATGGTGATATCTATGGTTGCTTCCCATAGAATGTTGTAGTAGGTAGATAGTTGGAAGGGTTGGTTCAGAACAGTGAAGGATGAGGTTGAGAGGAATCCTTATAGTTGGAGTCAATTTTTGGTGCCCCGCCAGTCCTGCGTTCTGCTGTGTGACGCCGACAACCTGCAGTTGACATCGGCTCCAATGATGACTCTACAGCCATGGAGGATATTTTGGGCCGACTGTTATGGCCAGATTTATGTCATCTCTTGGTTGACTGGAAACCAACTGAAATAACAAAGATTTCTCCCACTGAACTGATGATGCGGGCACAAGCCGTAGTAAGTTGTGTGATCTTAGTGACAGTTATCTCCGGGTTGTGAAACGAGTGACGCCCATGGGGTGCCTTCGTCCATCTGTATAACTTTGTAGGCCAGTGGGTAGCCTCCGACCTTCCCCATATGTGTGTAAGACTCTTGTATTATTATTACATCTGTGTTTTCTTCATCCGCTTTAGTCTTCACCTGGTCGACCACTGCCCGGGCTCGCTGCGCATTTATTTGGTGTGTGCTTAGCACTCCGTGGTTGTAACCTTTAGGGCGTGTTCATATAATCAGTTTTTGGTTGGTAATGTGCACTCGTCTATATATCTCATCCTTCTTGCTTTTAAGTTTATAGGGCATTTGGCATCCCTGATAGAATGCGCGTGGTCTATTTTTGCAGCTCTGCAGTTGGCATATACAGGTTCCTTAGTCTTCTTTGGGCAGTTAGTGTAGTGATGCCCTTTATCCAAACAGTGACCACAGGTTGGCTCCAATTGGGCACAGGTGTGGGAAATGTGGCCGAATTTGCAGTACCTGTAACACTTTGGTACAACCACATGCTCCCGGAATCTGTGACTTCCCCATTCAATGAAGATCCAATTTTATCCCTTGATTACCTGTCGGGCCTCGGGGGAAAGTTACAACATCCAGTTCGTGTTTCCACTCTTCTTGCTTTGGTTGGAATATCTAGAATTCATTAGTTGGTCTTGGTCATGGTCCGGTAACGTACCTTGCAGGTTTCGTCTATATATCTCATCTTTCAGTTTTTTTGGCATGAGGTCGGGGCTAAGGTCGAAAATTATCACTGTTGGCCCTTTTCTCCTGCAATTTTGGGATTTCTTATGATTTGTTGAGCTTCTTCGTTGGTCATTGACAATTGACTTGTCAGTCAAGCCTTTTTCCTTGTACTCGCTCTCGCATGTACACTGAAAGGGCGATGCTGTTACCCCTCTCAGTAGTGGACGAACCCACCACTTGGCAGGTATGTAGGTACACTACATCACTACATTAACGCAGACGGTAATTCGATGGCAGTATGGATAAACGTCGTGAGTTAATTGACTTTGAAAGAGGGACGATAGTGGTTGCTCGATGCATGGGTCACTCTTATCGCAGAAGTGGTACAGAAATTGTACTATACCCGTTCTACAGCATCAAGAGTGCATCGGGAATACGCCATTTCTGGAATAACATCTCGTCGTGGACAGCGCTGTGGACGGAGAAAGGTGGTAGATGAACGTGGCCATCGATTTCTGTCTCGCATTGTTTCAGCCAACGGAAGAGCGACAATGGCACAAATCACAGCGATTTCAACGAGGGAGGGAGGGAGGTGCCAGGAACGTCTCCACCAAGCCATCAGGTGATCATTAGCCGCAACAGGTTATGGGACTCACCAGAGTCCCATTGCTAACACCACGACACAGGACTCTACGCCTCAGCTGGGCGAAAGAACATCGGCACTGGACCTTGGATGATTGGAGATGGGACTCCTATTCCGATGAGTCCCTTTTCCAGTTATTTCGAATAGGAGAGTGCGTATTCGCGTGTAGCACAGTGGCGACGCTACCATTGCGCCGGTACCACAGTGGTAGCGTCACCAACCTCCCCACACCGCGTGGAAAAAGCCCGCGTTCGAATCCCGTTGATGATGCGAGGAATTTTAATGGGCTTTTTTCACTCTGTGACTGAGTTAGTCGGTCTCAGGCGGAGATAGCAAGGTTTTTCATCCAGAAAAACAGACGAATCGACCATAGAACACACGCAATTAACAGACACAAGACACACAGCATGGCAGATGGATTTAATTATTCGGGTGGCCTAAAAATAATAGGTTTTTTTTTTTTTTTTTTTTATTTGGGAGGGTGCGTATCTGGCAGAAACTTCATGAAGCTATGCACCCGTCATGTCAACAAGAACTGTTCAGGCAGGTTCACGATCGGTAATGGTCTGGGGCGTGTTCAAATGTGACACATTGGGACTTCTGGTACGTAAAGACGCATCTCTGAACAGTCCAGCTTACGTGTCCATTCTTGCACACACCATCTGTATCCCTTTATAGTCATCGTGCTCCCACAGGGCAATGGACTCTTCCAGCAGGACTGCGCCTCCGCACAGAACCGTGGTGACTAGAACATGGTTCGAAGAGCATTCCTCAGATTTTACCACCATGGAATGGCCTCCCCTTTCAGCGGACATGAACCCTGTGGAGCATCTTTGGGATGATGTGGAAAGGTCCGTTCGAGATCTGGATTCTACCCAGGAATGCGATGGAATTACGGACAACGGTGCAGCAAGCATGGATAGAAATACAGTACCTGTGGAACGCTTTCGTGAACTAGTGGACTCAATGACTCGCTGTGTAACTGCCCTTATCCGGGCGAAAGGTGGGCCTACCCGTTATTAAGTTGGTATCCCATGATTTCTGTCCACTCAGCGTATGCAGGACTTTCTCTAGCTCATGGTGATTCTTTTTTGTTGACTACATGTAGGTGATGCTACGAGCTTGAATTAGAAATCCGTGTACTGTTAGGCGAGATCGAGTCTGCGAAACGAGAAGATTTACTAGAGAAATTTCGAACTGGAGCTCGAACAGAAACCCAAGTATCTGTTTTTGTACCTAGCGACTCTCTCCCGAATCCGGTCTTTAGATTTAATTTTTCAGTGCAGAATACTTTGGTTCAAGAAGTAGCCTTACTAGGTGAGTCAAGTGTAACAGAAACTGGAAATTCTATAATAAAGGCAGATGGAAGAGAACCAGAGTGTGGCTGTCAAGTGTGAAAATAGATGATGTGACTAACCAGTTATCAGCCCTTAAGGGTAATAAACAATGTACATAGAGTATAGTGATTCTTGTCAATCGGCTCTTGGGGTCCCCCCCAACTGCCCAATGTAGATGCAATACAAACTTTGTAAAGGCCATATGGTGTGTGTGTTATTATGTAGTTTGCGTGTGTACTGTTGGTCTGTTTTTCATCCAACCGCTTGGCCTAGGGAACTGCGGTGTTCCACAGGCCGACCAGCAGGATGTAAAAGGTCTTGTGTGGAGCGACCACTGGGCCTCACCTGAGCTTGATGGGGGGGCTGTAAAAAAATAGACGGGCTTCCCCTGTGGAGGAAGCCCATCTTCCACCGGAGGTCTGTTAAGAGCAGAAAAATGTTTAAGATGGTAGGACCAGGGCCGTGCAAAAGTACTTGGGTGTCCGGATGCAAAAGGAGTTAAGGGGCCTCGTTTATTTATGTTGAGACTTTTATGTTTCCCTCGATTTGGGGGCCTTGGTGCGGCGCATCGAATGTATCCCCCATTTGCACGGCCCTGGGTAGGGCTCACCACGGGTGAAAGGTTTGGTATGGGAGTGGAGAAGGAGAAGGCTGAGGCCTGAGTTTAAGGAGCATAAAGCCAGAGAGTCAGAGTGCACTATGTCGTGTGAGAGGTCGCTATAGTTGTAGTCGATTCCACTAAATCCTACACTGGATAGACCAACGGCAACCAGTGTCAGCAATCCCACCATGCTGAGTGTTACCAATGGGGGACAGCATGGTATCAGCAAGCAAGGGGATTTTTTGAGTTGATTACCCCTTTCTGCTAAAGTCAGATTTGGGGCTGTCAGAACAACACTCACACACATACGCACACTCACTCCACATGTACAGTAGCCATTTACTCACCTGTTATGCATACATATACGCAGTACACATTTTTATTTAGAGAACACATATTTTGAGGGTAGAACAACTGTGACGTTGACAATAACTTTCTCTTACACATTTACTTTGTTCCATTCATCGTCTTGCATTCAGACAAGATATAGTTACCCTAAAGAGGTGATTGTCCCTCTGTATAAGGCAATGGTCAGGCCACGCCTTGAGTACTGCGTACAGGTCTGGGGGCCTCATTTTAGGAAGGATGTAGATTTGCTTGAGTGTGTACAGAGAAGAGCAACACGATTGGTGAGGGGAATGAAGGGATTCTCTTACCAAGAGAGGCTTAAGTTCTGCAAATTGCAGTGGCTGGAGACTAGGCACCTGCGCGGTGATCTGATTGAGGTGTATAAGGCCTTGAATGGGTTGAGCACGCTGAATTCTGATGGGAACCTTCCACTTGTTCAGATTACGAACCTAAGGGGGCATAAATTCAAATTGAGGAAAGACAGCTGTAAATAGATGTGCGGAAATTTGCCTTTCAGCGGGTGGTTAATTGCTGGAACAAACTTCCATCTGTCGTTGTGGAAGTTAGCTTAAATAAATTCAAGGGAGGAACTGGACAAACATTTAAAGGGGATTGTTTTGTATTTTTTTTGGCTGATGCTGCATAAGCTCATGCACTTGCTTTCTTGCATCACTAAATACAACAAACAGCAAGACACATCCTTTTTGATGCGAAAACATCTATGGCGGCACTGGAGTAAAACAGATTGGTAACGAAATTTTCTTACGGACAGACGTCACTTCCTAAATGACGCCAACTCAGCCACCAACGTTGATTCGGTAGAGTCAGCTGCGATAGTAATATTATACAAGAATAAAAGCTTCGAAGCTTCTCGTATGGAAAAGGAATGAGTTCAAAAACATGGAGAACGAAAACAATGCAGACTTTAATAAAATCTGCTTCTCAAGAGTTTGATCAACATCAACCTTCTAAGTAGCGTAAGTAAGTAAGTTTCGATTAAACCGTTTAAAATTTAAACGGTTTTGATTCAAGAACCCAACAGTAAAACAATCACTCGAACAAACAACAATCACTCCTTGCAGTAGTTTTTGGTTAGGACGTCATGGATTTTGCTAACCACTGAATTGTGAAAATACAAAATCTAATTTCGGTTAACAACCCATAAGAGTATTTCGAAGATGGCTAAAACTGTAGCTGAGCGAAATCGAGAGAAGTATGCAAGAATTATAGCTTCAAAGCCACCGAAGAAGCCTCCCATGTCGATAAAAGAACGAGAGCAAAAACATTCCGAAAAACAAAACCATTCAGGCCCGTTTGAACTTGTTCAAATGGCCCTGAATGGTTTTGCTCTCCATGTTCCCAGCCTGAATACATTTACTCACATAAATAGACGGATATACCCTTATGACACATGTTAAATTCATTCATTCAGTAGGGGAATACACACGCACTCTCATTCTTATGATTTTTGAAAGCATTTTAATAGTCGCTAAAGTTGAAGAGAGCTCCGACTAAGCATTAATTCGCTCATCCCTTGTATTTACTACCTCGCTTGCCACCATTAAGACGGCCGTGATGGAGAGCTCCTACTGAACATAGACTTTCAATCTCAAGCTTTGCATTTACTCACAGGTTTATGTCCAAGGCGGTCGTAATAGAGAGCTCCAAGTGGACTTAGTCGTTCACTCACCCTTGCTTTTACTCTCATGCTTTCTCCCACCGTGATAGACAGTTCCAGTTAGACATGGATATTGACTTAACGCTTTTATTTACAATAAATAGTGTACACAGATCCATGTGGATACTAATCACTTAAAATATAAACGAACTGATGACTTAGTCAAGAAATATAAGGTTATGCTGGAAAAATGACGCGAGAAAGAACAAAATGACTCGTCTGCAGTTCAGCCTAGACATGATGGCAGGGACTATAGACTTAAGGTACTGTGCATGGTTTATGGGGAGAAATTTTTTCCACAGCATGGCCTGCTTTAATTAATAGAAATTTGTTCTGTAAAGATGGAACTTCTTTGAACAGAGAAGATACAATAGTTTTTACTAGTCCACTGAAGAAGGTTTTAGGGGCCGGGGGAAACTGATGATTCCGGGGCTTAGGAAGAGCCATTGCGATGATACTGATTAGTGACATAGGCCAAAATAACGCTTGCACCTTCCCTGTGTGAACTTCTGTACGATTTCTGATTACTTTCTTCACAGAAAGAAACATTGATATGCATTCAAAATTGGAATATGGGGGTTCAGAAAGGGTAGCCAAGACAGAAGGGGAGGTTATGATTTTAATTAAGTAGCACATAAAATCTAAGGCTGTGCATTCACTTGACATTGGTGGCCTACAATGTTGAGTCAGTTTGTTATGACATACGCACGGGGAAAGCAAAAATGAGAGTAGGAATGCGTTATAGGCTTAATGACTCTGATGAGTACACTGAGCAATGTACAGAGAAATGGAGTGAGCCTATCAGAATGTCTTATAATGGGGGATTTTAACTTTCTCGACATTGACTGGTCATTTTCACATACTAGCAAGACTTTTGTGGATTTCTTGGATGACAATTTCCTACAGCAGCATGTTCGAAAGGCAACAAGCGAGAACAATACTCTCGATCCGATTATCAGCAGCAATTATTGATACATTAAGAATCTGCAGAAAAAAGAACCACTAGGTGGCAGTGATCACAGTGTACTTATGTGGGATTTACTTAAAAATGTAACTACCACCAAGACTGGACTGCACTGGCCTCAGTTTTGGAATTCTACACAGTGGAACTAACTGATGATTATACCATCAGCAAAATGGAAAGAATTCAAGGGAAAAAAAAAAAAACTTAGAAGCTACTAGGCTTGCTTTTCATACCAATTAAGAAATACTGTTGAAGACTTAGATCTAAATGAATGTCAGATGAAATAATGAGACTCGTTGCAGAGAATAAAAATGCAAGGGACGCATATCAGGTGATACAGAAGTCTATAGTAGATATAAACTAGTTTGCAATCAAGTAGCGAAGGATGTTAGGCAAAGTAAGGCAGATTACGAGAAATCTTTGGCAAAGGATATAAAGAAAATAGCCGACTTGTTTTCTTAGGTAAACACTAGAAGGAAGGGGATGAATCACATCCACCCACTTAATATTGATGGTTGAACTGATGATGATCCTGCTCAGATTGCTGACAAGATGAATGAGTATTTTGCATCTGCTTTCACGCACGTGGAACTCTTTAGCGGAGTGGATACCAGAAGTTTATCAAATTCTACCAGGGAGCTAAATGATTTTGTAATTACTGAGAGGTAAGTGAAAGAGAAAATAGTAATAGACGGCTGTGATGCAAGAAAGCAAGCGTAAGACCTTATGTAGCATCAGCCAAAAAAAGGGGGGAAAAAAAGAATTCGCAACCATTCCCTCTAAAATTTTGTCCAGTTCCTTCTTGAATTTCTTTGACCCATCAACTTCCACAATGAGAGATGGAAGTTTGTTCTAGAAATTAACCACCCGCTGGCTAAAGGCAAATTTCCGCACATCTATTCTACATCTGTCCTTTCTTAATTTGAATTTATGCACCCTTAAATTCGTAATCTGAACAAGTGGAAGAATCCCATCAGAATTCAGCGTGCTAAACCCATTCAAGGCCTTATACACCTCAATCAGATCACCTCGCAGGTGCCTAATCTCCAGCTGCTGCAATTTGCAGAACTTAAGCCTCTCTTGGTAAGAGGGTTCCTTCATTCCCCTCACCAATCTTGTTGCCCTTCTCTGTACACGCTCAAGTAAATCTACATCCTTCCTAAAATGAGGCCTCCAGACCTGTACGCAGTACTCAAGGCGTGGCCTGACCATTGCCTTATACAAAGGAATAATCACCTCCTTTTCCCTGCTACCAAAATTCCTGTATATCATTGACAAAACCCATGACCTGCTCTTGCAGCTTGTCTGCATTGCTTAGAAAACTTCATATCTGCCTGCACAATTACTCCCAATTCTTTCATTTTCTACCACCTTAATTGTAGTACCACACAGTTGATACGTTCCTCTGATGTTACTTCTACCCATATGCACTACTTTGCATTTTAGTATGAGTCAGTGACATTTTCTAATTTTCCGTTAACTGACAGCATGCAGTGCACAATTGCAAATAATTTTGCACACATTTTTCCTTTAACAAGTTGTACGCGGCATAACACACGCCATCTTTCTGATTATGGCGTAAATAGTTTAATCTAGATCCTTCAGTCTTCACCATTCTTGTTTAGCGATGATATAATTCTACAGCAGTCACCTGTGGGATGTATGCATATGTCTCTATTTGCAGGTGGTTCCCCGTCTTCTCCAACCAATATTGCGGCAACCTCCGTTTTGGATATAGGTCCATTATATGGTCTCTTAACCATCTCGTCCAATTGTTGCATTACTTCAAACCTTGGTTTGATTGTTTTTTAAGCCATTTTGTTGTTGCTTCAGCAGAATCGAAAATATAAAGTTGTCCATATCCCGACTTGTTTTACTCGTTTGGATATAGCGGCAAGATCAAATGGTAAACCTGGCTGTCTATTCTAAGACAGTATGGATCATTTCGAAGCGGTGATTTAATATCTACGCCCACTGATGCGAACGCCATTGCTGAGTTTAGTCTGGATGAAAAGTATTTTAACAATTTTTAAGGCGCTAAGTCGATTGTGTTACTAAAATATGGCGATCTCCTGGTCTTATCTAAGAGCAGATTCAAAAATGTTTAGAGGAATTAGAAAATCTTCTGAAAAGAAGTCTGGAGAGGAGAGTGAAGATGAATTTAGAGAAGAAGAAATGACGAATGGATTCCTAATGAAAGAGGCGAAGAATCTAGTAGTTAGTGAAGATAATACTTCTGATTCATCAAGTGATACTGCAGATGATAATACACGGCATCATAATCGTAAAATTATGTGTCTATCAGTGAGCAGAAAACATACTTCAAAATCTGGGCACATAATGGGAAGTTGTAGAATCTGATGGTCCTTCAGCTGGACGTGCGCTGCAAAGGAATATAATTCACGATAATCGTTATGCAAGAAGAATTATGTATGGATTCTGTGAAAGTGCGCTTTGTTTTTTTTGTAGACGCTTCAATGATAAAACGCATACAGAAAGAACTTCACCGAAATCGAAGCGCAAAGACAAGTGAAGGATAATAATTGGTCTACATACATTTTAGAACTTGATGCTTCTATCGCCACTTTTAGCTCGCGGAGCATACGATGCTAGAAATTTAGAACTGGATAGTTTTTGGTCATCAACTATATGTGGCCCTTCAACTTTTTCCTGATACAATGTCAAGTAACAATTTTTTTGAAATTACGCGGTTCATAAGATTAGACACACGTTCTCCACGGGAGGAGATCTAGGAAATGATAAACTTGCTTCAGCTTCAGAAATATGGCGCAAATTTATTTCCAACTGTAAAGCTTGCGATATATACTTGGAGCAAACATTACATATTTCCAACTAAACCTAGATGCCTTTATCGGCATGTGTTCAGATACCGATTTGTAGGTTGCGCGGGCTTAAAAATCCAGAATATCACGGGGGAAATCTACTCCCTCCTCATGAGATGGGTTAACTACAGCCCGATTGAAAACGTTTTTAGAAATCCCTCCAGTCATCTACGGAACTGGAACCCAGACCTTTTTAAACGCCTGACAATGGTGAAACCACTATATTGTCATCACGGACGACTTCTCTTCGGTCTTTTACCTGCCGATTTCTGCTGTGTTGGTAAATATTTCTCGGCGGTAGCCCTTATCGTTTCTTTGATTATGTTGGATGACGTAATCATCAAACGGTAGCACCCTAGAGTCTGTAGGATGCCATGTTAGATAAATCTATTTTTTTCCATTGCAGAAAAATGGCAGAAGCCTAGATCAATGGCATGATAAAGTTTCCGTTGTTGTTTCCTTCATCATTTCTGTACCTCACGAGATTCCTTTGGTATGCTTTTCCCATATCCGGGCCACTCCTATGAGAAGCTACAGGCAAAAACCCGGCTGGTCCTTAAATTTTGCACACCAGGGTAGTAATAGTAATAGATGTGATGTAAGAAAACAAATACGCTTGCTTTCTTGCATCATGAGCTTATGTAGGTTCAGCCAAAAAAAAAAAAAAAAAAAAATTCACACAACCATTCCCTCTAAACGTTTGTCCAGTTCCTCCATGAATTCATTTAACCTATCAACTTCCACAACGACAGATGGAAGTTTGTTCCAACAATCAAGCGTTCGCTGGCTAAAGGCAAATTTCCGCACATCTATTCTACAACTGTCTTTCCTCGATTTGAATTTATGCCCCCTTAGGTTCGTAATCTGAACAAATGGAAGAATCCCATCAGAATTCAGCGTGCTGAACCCATTCAAGGCGTTATACACCTCAATCAGATCACTTCGCAGGTGCCTAGTCTCCAGCTGCTGCAATTTGCCGAACTTAAGCCTCTCTTGGTAAGAGGATCCCTTCATTCCCCTCACCAATCTTGTGGCCCTTCTCTGTACACGCTCAAGCAAATCTACATCCTTCCTAAAATGAGGCCTCCAGACCTGCACGCAGTACTCAAGGTGTGACCTGACCATTGCCTTATACAAAGGGATACCCACCTTCTTTTCCCTGCTAGCAAAATTCCTGTATATCATTGACAAGACTCCATGACCTGCTCTTGCAGCCTTTCTGCATTACTCAGAAAACTTCATATCTGCCTGCACAATTACTCCCATGTCTTTTTCATTTTCTACTACCCTAAGTGTTGTACCACACAGTTGGTACGTTCCTCTGGAGTTACTTCTACCCACATACAGTATTTTGCATTTGTCAAGGTTAAACTTTAGTTGCCACTTCTCCGCCCATCTGCCCAAATTTTCTAGATCCTGTTGCAGTAGCACACTGCCATTACTGTCATTAACAACCCTGCCAACCTTTGTATCATCTGCGAACTTCGACACTAAGCCTGATATACCTTCATCAATATCATTCATAAATTTACAAAACAATGGTGGGCCGAACACCGAACCCTGGGGGAACTCCTTTAATAATATTAGATGAAAAGAGAGTTCAGATGAAAAGTTCTTAATATACCGGCGGGACATTTTTCTCATTGCGCAGATTTGGACCATCTTTATTGCAGGCAGTGATTGGTTACATGATTGCCTGATGCAATAATACCCACAACAGCGACAATGCTAGGGGTTTAACATTAAATAACTTATACAGGAAAAATTACTTAAAACATATATTAGCACATAAAACGTATAATTACATATTTTACCTATAAAATTAATATTAACATGTGAAATGAAGAAACATGAAAAGCGATGAAAAGAGGATGGCAGTCACTCGGTTGAAGACGAAAGATGGTCCCTGATGATGCGTCTTCTGTACGATTTGTCCTCTATGAACTTTTTGTAGTCCACATCCATCTCCTGGACATTGTGGAGCATCTCCATGGGCAGGAATCTATCCCCTATTCTGAGCCTCCACGCCACAGACTGCAGAGAGGGGAGGGCTCTTAAGGGTTTTGGTGGGATCCTCCAATTGCACATCTGCCAAAAATTTGGCGTATTGACTTCACCCGCTATCATTTTAATTGTCACAAGCAAGCGGAGGGCAAATATCCGTTTGGAGACTTTTCTGTAATTTAGAAGTTGGGTGATATCTGAAGTATGTATGAGTGGTGGCAGTTTATGCTTGAAGAGGACCCACCGAATAAGCCAGTACTCATCAGATGCAATGGTTTTTAGCGTGGTTTTCGTTGCCGACGCCCAGATTTCTGACCCGTAGGTGATGACTGGCTGCAGAAACCGGTATATGTATTGGAGTGTGTACTCAGGCTCTGTGACATGAAGGAGGTGTTGTTTGGCAAGCCATCTTGCTCTGCAGACCTTGTTGTGAATGTCTGCAACATGGTGTTTGAAACTGAGTTTAGGGTCGAATATAACGCCGAGATCTTTGTGCTTGATGACTGGGGTGATGGGGGTTCCGTGGATTTCCAGGTTTAGTTGCGTTGGGTTTGATTTGAGGGAAAATACCATTTGTGCAGATTTTTTTGGATTTATCTTAAGAGAGAACTGTGCCAAGTATGTAATCAGATTCTTGAGGCTGTTGATAATGTTTCCAGAAACAGAATCAGGTCGGGCGGTCCCGTTGATCCGATAGAGGAGCTTCAAGTCGTCTGCATAACTGATAAATTCTGTTTGCTGACACAGGAATGGGTGGATGGTAGCCGTAAAGAGGAGCCCTGAGAGAACTCCGCCCTGGGGTACACCTACACAAACTTTCCTTGTGAAAGATTTTTTATTCACAGTCAAGTGAAGGACCCTGGTCGTAAGTAGCGACTTCAAGAATTCCAGTATATTGCCTTTTATCTGGTATCCATCCTCACAAAGTTGCAGGAGGGGCTGGATGTCTATACTGTCGAATGCAGACTGGATATCCAGATAAACAATTGCCACCTCCGCCCTATCTTGTAGAGCCCCCAGAATGGTGTTGGTGGTTTGCAATAGGTTTGTAATGGTGGACCTGCGTTTCAAGGCATAGTGAATGTATGGTGATTCACATGGCAGAACCTGGTGGTTAGGACAGGAAGAAGGCACTTCTCCATGACTTTGAGGAGACATGAGGCTTTCATTATTGGCCTGAATTGTGAAATTGATGTCGCTCCTTGTGTTTTGGGGATTGGTCGGACAATATATTGATTCCAGGCTGTTGGGAAACTTTGCGTTGTGAGGATTCCATTGAAGATACCTAGGAGTGCATCAATGATGAATACACTAACGCTCTTAAGAATGAATTGTGGGACCCCATCATATCCAGTGCAAGACGTTGGTGGGATATCATTGATGGCCTGGATAAGCTCTCTTTTTGTGATGATGATGGAAGCGAGGACATCTCGCTGACAACTGTTGTGAATTTTAAAGTCTGATGCTGACTTTGGCTTAAATCTTGTGATGTAGTCTAGCCATTCAATTGGATTAAGTTGTTGAGGGAATTCATCATGCCTTGCCTTAAACGGTGCTTTCCCGATCTTGATTGTTTTGTCGATATAGGCTTTAATGGCTTCAGATTTGCTTCTATTGAACTGGGCGCGGGCTCTTGAGTATGCAATTCTGTCTAGTGGGTCTAATTTTGCTTTCCATTTTGCATGTAGTCGTTGTTTATTCCGAAATTTAAGGCTGAGATCTTGGGTCCACCATGCTTTGCTTCGACAGGAGATTGAAACTGTTTTTGACGCTGCAGTTCGAGCAATAGACTGCAGCCAGCAGGTAACAAAGTGCAGCCCGAGCTGTGGATCACATTGGTTTAGGGCTTCCCAAGGAAAAATAGATGCTGCGAAGCAGCATTTCTCTAGATTGAGGAGAGAAGGGCTAATCACTATCTTCTTAACTGGTGCCTGATGTTGCCAGGATGTCCTGGGAGTGATTGGAAGAATGAGGCCTACTGGTAGATGGTCTGACATGAAGGCTGTTTCCGGTTTGCTGTCAACGGTGAGGGTGTCTGTTGCAAATATTAGGTCTAACAGGTTAGAGCCTCTGGTAGGGGAAAAATTCTAGAGGGTCAGACCTACTGATGCCAGATTAGAAGATAACAATTTGCGAAGACTGTGTTGGCCTGAGCTAATATTAAAGTCTCCACACACTAGTAATGTTGCTTTAGGGTGGCATTGATTAATGATCCAGTTGGAGATCTCTTGTAAAGTGTTCTTTACTGTGGGAGGGGGGATGTAGACTGTGCACACGTTAAGTCTGTGGCCTTGAATGCTGAGTGAGGCTCTTGCAGCTTCAAACCGTTCTGTTTTTAGTGTTGCTGAGCTTGTCAGTGAGAATTTTTTTGTGTTGAAGAGAATGCCTACACCACCACCAGTTGTCCGTTCCCTGGAGGCAAAAATGCCCGAGAAGCAAGTGGCTTGAGAAAATGCGAGGTCTTCTTCATTGGGGGACAGCCATGTCTCTGTGATACAGATGATGTCATACCACCTTGACAAAAGAAGAATTTCCATTGTCTGAAGTTTATTTCTCAGACTTCTAGCATTTTGATAGAAAAGTGTGCACATTAAAGAAGTTTGGATGTATGTCCTTGTTGGAGCTCTGATGGCCTTCATCAATCGTCTATGGTTCGTTCTGGAGGTAGTTCTCACCTGAATATTCATAGGTCTTCCATCAGGCGTTTGTGGTGGGTGATCATGGCCCTGGCAAGCTTCTGTGAGGGTGTTTGAACCTTTAAGAAGGTCCTGCTCAGTATAACCGGAATGTTCCTCCCCAAACTTCGACTTAATGGCGGGTCTGAGTCAGGTTTTCCTTTCATTATTTGTAGTTTTAATACGTTGGGGATACCGCATCCAGGTAGAGGTACGCTTTGTAGTGTAGAAGTGTTTCACTAGTGCCCATGCAGGCCAAGAAGATGCAAGGCTGAGTAGTTTGTAGTTTGATTCTGCTGTAGTGATTTTGAATGATGCATAGTATGGTTGTTTGGTCGTGAGCCTGGTAACTTCTGTGTCTATAACTTCTTTGTCTATTGAGAAAGAGAGAGAGAGATTTTTGATTTGATTTGATTTGGATTTTATTGGCGCATTAGCAACTAAGGCTATAATGCGCCAATGAGAGAGAGAGAGAGAGAGAGAGAACGTGAATTTGGATGGTGAAAGTAATATTTTGGTACGAGTACAAAGAGGATTCGTAATTAATTTTCCATGACCAATTCATAGTTGGAACTGATCACGTTATCTGACAAAAATTCTTTGATGTAATTGGATGAGACTGCACGCAGTTTGATCTTGTTCCTTTCAGTTTCTTTTTACTTGAATATTGCGCATTTATTGTCGAACCTGGCATCCCAGCTCTTCGCACTTTAGAAATACTCTGCGTCAGATGTTAATGGATCCCTAAATCCTACAACGCTATCAGTAATCAACATTACTGACTGCATTTTAATAGCAAACACATACAAAACAGGTAATTAAATGAAAAAGTGATGACTATCATGTAAAAGCAAAGAAGGCAAACAGAAATAATTACACATCATCCGGAGTGAGAAAAATGATGTTGAAATATTTTTCTAACGTAGTTCGAAGTTCGATTTAGCTGCAAATGACGACTTCCCTTTTCAGAGCGCGATTATTTCAATCAGTTTTTGGCTGGTGATGTATCAAGTTTTTAATGCGCTGAATTCTGTTGGTACACGTTTTTTCAACCCCATCAACCAATAAAAGCTGTCCTATTCATTATACCTGCACCCATTTTCGGTAGAGTGAAGTACTGCGTGTGCCTAATTCGTGTTTTTAATTAGTCATTTTCCCAGCTCATTATGTTAAAAGCTACCCCCGAACGTTCTTTTCAGTGAATTCTTCGGCACACACACACACACTGTAAAATGATAGAGTGCTTTAATTACTCTTTGTAATTAGTCGCTCTTTAGACATGAACAGCATACGCCGATCTGTTTTTTAATTAATCTTTTCGTATTAAAAAGCCCACTTAATAGCCTTTCACATTAGTATTGTTAATCTGCGATGGCTACTGCGTACATACAACTACTGCTATTTTACATTCGTACCTCATAAGAGAAATTCGGCAAAACAAATCCACGGCCCTTATTCTCAGATGTGCGCCCGGCACGGTTATACCAAATGTCGCTTTCTTTCTGGTTATTTAGTTTACTGAGCTCAACAACTGAAGTTTTCAAGGTGAAGTTGGGCTTATGCCTGGGAGCCACACACACACGCGCGAGTGTTTAATGATATGTCTTCTTCTTCCAGTCACATAGTTCCCCGAGGAGCTGTTGTGGCCACCAACAGAATCCTCCAACTGCATCGATCATGTGCTATACGAGCAGCATCTCAAAATATCACGCCCAAAAGTTCACCGATCCCATCCTTCCACCTAGTTGCAGGTCTTCCTTTAACAGCAGTTTTTGGAGTTGGTTTTGATATGTACAGAACTTCTAATTATATAAATGATGTGCATAATCTTCAGACTGTATATTGTGTGTAATTAATAAATGTATATGTAAGCGACTTATATAAGAGAGTTATATAACACTTAAGAATTTTATTTTTAACGTTTCAGGGATTCCGTTCTCCTTCTTCGGGTAAATTATAAGTACCTTTTGCCGATTGTCCAGTGATTGTAGATCACCGCAGAATGAGCAAAATATCCTGCCCGAAATAAGTTGAAATTAAATTTCAACTTATTTCAGGCGGGACGTTTAAAGCGTGGTCCCCGAAAACGTCTCAAAGAATAAATTATTATCGTGCTCTTAGGCTTAACACTAAAATGAAAACAACGTAATTATTTCATTTTAAAAATCAATTCTGGTATCAAGCTCCATTACTATCCATTTGTGTTTTAACTTTGGTTTATCAGAAGAAATGGCAGTTCGTTAATTTGTTTTTGTACCGAAGCAACTAAGGCTATGAGGTGCCAGTCAGAAAATAATAAGAAATTAACTGTATTCGATGATCTGAACGTCTTCGGGTATCGTCAAATTCTGTTTTATGTGTCCACGTCTCGGTTTTATTTTTACTACTAGAGGATCCACACAATAAAGCAACACTGAAGTTGGACAAAAGAGTTTTTACCTTTATTATTTTTAATTATTGATTTATTTTTTCATTCAGAGATTGGCGTATATTATGGTTTCGTTGGCATTTGTTTGCTTTCTTCTGATTCTTATATTAGCGGCAATGACTAGTCCTCCAATAAAACCGATTTAGAAAGTGGAAACTTTATTTCGTTATGCTGTCCTTATACAGTAGTATATAGATTTAAATGCAATAATATGTGATTGAAGAGGTGCGGAAGTGCTTGGGCCCAGACCACGAGTGGGCCTCGTACTTCCGCCAACTTGTTTTGATGAGGTGACTGACGTTGTGTAATTTGCCCGGTAATCTCTTTAACTCAGGGATCCTACTTTGCGATACCGCGATCCCCTTAAAGTGATAAATGAATTTGTGATAAATTAAAGTGATAAATGAATCATTAAGTGGCTTCGAACTCGGGTCTTTTCCACCCGGTGTGAAGAGAATGGCGATTACAACCGCTATGGTACCCACGAGGGCAAAATTTTAATCTGTGTATGAAGTTATATAATGATACAGTTTTATAAAATAAAATCGTTTCATTGGAAATAAACAAGCTTGATGATACCCAAAGATCAAAGCTCGACCACCTTCTCTGAGGCAAAATTAAAAAAAAAAAAAATCTGATCCCTCTAAATTATTTCAAGACCCACAGTTTGAGAACACTCTGCTTTTATCAGATATTTAATTCACTGCAGGGAGGTTGCGAGTCGCGGGCAGCACAGTGGATGGCATCATTCCTCTTTTCGTTCCTTATGGAAAACGAGACCTCGTTTCTATAACCGTTGCTGCTGTGGGGGGGGGGATTATTAAAAATGTTATTAGTTTGATTTAATTTGAACCCTACTGACGTCTCAAACCTACCCCACAAACGCAAATCTGACTGCAATTCACAGAAAATTCTGGATTCTAGGGTATGTAAAGCAGGTGTTAACATTAAAGACACACATTTATTTACAACCTTTAACGAACATTATATACAGCATTTACAAAAACAAACAAACTACATATATACATGCATATCAATTTCCAACTATTCTCAATTTACAAATTAATAACATCAGTTGTATTTTACTTAATATGAATCCTCGATGATTACTCAATCATTCTCTTCCATTACCAATTTTTCTCAATTTTTGCCAATTTTTATCGCTATCATCAGTAAAACTCATTCCAACTGTTATTACATCGTTAGATGTCTTAGCTTTTAACCCATGAAATGTATTACAACTGGTATCCTCTTACATCAGTAATATTTATTACAAATCACTCATTCTACCTTAATTACTCTCTGATTATCATCTTAGTCATCCCTCTTTACTCTTGAGGTTTCTCTATAAATAAAATTTCTTTCTCTTTACACCTCAACTGGTATGTTACCTTGTGTTGGCACTTGGCCTAAACTAATGATATGTCCTTACAATACTACCCCTATAATTACCTCTGTACCACACTTTCGTTACTTCATAATCATTTACATTCACAAAAAATTATCTCAACCTTAGTAACTAACTTGCTTAATACAACAGGAGTGTTCTTTTTTTAAAAGGGCTATCACTCAATTCCTTACAGAGCTAGGTTATGAGTCTTTGAGTTCAGTATTCGATAAAAAAAAAACAAAACAAAACAGGAACAGACACTTTCGTTCTGGAATGGCCGCTACTTCTAATGTCCTTGCGTTCAGGCTGCCTTCGTGACAGACGGGCTTTCTTCCATTTCTAGGGCACACTGCCTTCCGACGCCAGACCAGACTTTCTTTTTCTTCTTGGCTCACTTATCTTTAATCTTAACTACTGCCTTCACTGCCTATCACTGCTGTCCGTTACCGGACCAGGCTTTCTTTCTCTCACGTTTTTTCTTCTTCATCTTGCTACCACGAGATGTGAACTCTGACCACCAAAAAATCTACTTCTACTTCAACCCGCAACCCACGACCTTTTCGACCACAGAGAAGTCAGATACAGAATGGACACTTGCTGAAATTACTCTCCCCCCAAACTTTACTCTTTCCCTCAAGTTTGGAACGTCTCCCCCAAGGACTCCAACCAATCCCCATACTGTTTAATTTTTTCATTCTTTCCTATTTGCTAAAACAACTCACCCCAGCTGTCTCCCTAGCGCACAAACGAACCCTTCTCTAGAAATTTCTTTTTTTTCACATGGCAGTATAGCCCTTTCATGTTTGCCGGTAACCTCCAAAACACTGATTTTCGTTTGACACTTTCTCTGCTAAATATGGCCAACTATCCAAATATCAGTCACTCTGTCGCCGTTTCTTTTTTGGTTGGGAACACCGGACGTCCACTAATATCCTGTTTACTTCCTAAACGGTGGCTTAGATCAAAAGAGACGCTTCGTAATCCCATTTTACGGTCCTATTGTTCTTGACCTCAACAACCTTTTCTCGCCTGTTCTCAAATGGCACCTTCTACCTAGTCTTGCTGTCCCTGTTTGCTCTCTCTTATATTATTTAAATTACTTGTTTACCGTTAGCCGCTATTTTAATTCACACTAAAACTGTCCATTCGTAAACCCAGTGTTTCTTCAAACTTTACCCTTATTTACATTAAAACTAAATATCCAATCTGAATACTTACTATCTTTAACTTAATACACGGAAATTAATACTAATTTTCACTTTCCATTGCCCTTCCTGGATTTATTTTAGCAAAACAAATATTTCTATTTTAATTTGTAAGATCTACTTCTTACACTGCCATTCCCTCTACGTGAAATAGTACCAATAACAGAAGATTCATTTTCGCTCCACCACACACAAAGTTGAGATGTAATCGCTATTGGGACGAAAGGACGTTTTGTGGGCATTTTTGCCCGATGACAGATAAAAAATATAATGGCCAAGTTAGTCGATGTTGCACGTGGTTATAAAGTTCTTTCCTTCGGGAAACCTCGGCTCTTTCATCCTCGAAAACACTGAAATATATCATAGAACGCACGGAATTTACCAATATACTGATTCCTCTTGGCTTTAGTTGCCTTAACGCAAATTCTAAACAGCGTGTAAGGTTATTTCTAAGTCTCGAATTTCTGTCGGATGTTTTTATAACGGTCTACTCCACCACGCTATTATTTTAATACTTAGATTTCAAATTTAATAAATAAAATTAAAACGCACAAAATATTTTAAATAAATTTAAATAATTAAAATTGAAAATGTTCATTTTATCTGACGTCGATATTAAGGAAGGATTTTAATATCTGTTTATTTTGTAAATCACACGTTTTTCATGAGCAGAAAGCTCTGAGTTTTTCCACAGAGTTCTCGTAGATTCGTTCTTCTCATGGGTATTTACGAGAAGAAGGATTTTTCATTCGTTGGGAAGTGCGCGAGGAATTCACATCGCTTTCCTTGCCCTTGCTGTTCACCTCGAGATTTTATACACCAGCCTAAAACTTGGAATCACAGATTATGACAACAGATTTTATTTATTTATTTATTTTTGAAATAACTATAACAATGTAAGATTTAATATAAAAAATAGCACGGTGCAAAGTATTTTAAGAATTTTTTTTTATTAGGCATTGAAGAATTTACCCCAAAAAATATTGAAACGATTAATATTAACGACTGTAATGATTTTTCATAAAAATATCCTCTAGGAGATTTTATCAATGCTTTACACAGACGTGGCATTCTGGAGATTAATTTTAGAATGGTGTCTTCACTAACATTATTCCAAGCAATCTGCAAGATTTGCCGTACATTTGTGAAGATGGGCAGACTTCACGGATTGACGGTCTAGAATCTAGATGATCCCATAAATTGGATTTATATTAGTCGAATGGAGTGGTCACACTATTCTCCCCTCCTGTTGTTTATTTGCTAGAAAGTCCCTGCAGAGCTTAGAGCTGCGCTTCGAATCATTTTCTTGTTGTAATATAAAATTTCTTCCGCAAAGTCAAAGTCCAGATGATATCGAATTATTTCAACGCTGTTTTTAGAGCTCTCTTTCCTTAAAGTTCCTTCAATTCTGACGATGTCAGTACTCCAGAAAAACAGAAGCAATCTCATATTGTGATGGAATCTCCACCGTGCTTGTTTGTTGGCACTAAACAATGTGGCACCATTCTTCTTCAGTTGATCGTGTCACGTAAATTCTATGCTTGGATCCAAAAATTTCAAATTTATTTTCATCTGTCCACAGTACGTTTTCCAACTCTTCAACTGTCCAATGTTGATCGCTCTAGTTAGCCCAATCCAACCATTTCTTTCTGTTTCCCGGTTTTAATGTGTTTTTACTTACAGTATTTACAGGTTTTTTCTTAAGTTTACAGTGGGTGTAGACATTGGAGTTTTTGTTCCTATTGAACTCAACTAGGATCTCAGGTGCAGTAAGTCGTTGGTTGTGTTTATAAATCAGTGTTATGGTTTTATCTTGTGCTTCCATTGTTACGCGCCTTCGTCTTGATCGTGGTTTGTCCTTTAAACTGCCAGCCTCCTTGTATCGTTGAACGTAGTTGGTATTGGTTTAAATGAAACGCCTACATTTTTGCCAATACTTCTCGTGGAATAACTTTCTTTATATAGAGTTATAACAGCGCGTCTTTTTTCAACCCTCAGTTCCTTATTTCTTGCCATGTTTATCACGAAACAGACAAACCTACAGCAAACACTCTTTTTGAATGACGGGTGTTCTATTCTTTAAGTTACAGCTCTTACTCCTCAATGCAATTAATGCAAAACACTCTACAGTCATCCACAACCTTCAATAATATTGAAACAATACTCCCACTTTCCAGTTCAACGTTCTAATACATTAAGAAGCCTTCTACAATGTTCTACCACGTTCAGGAATCTTCTACACCTTTTCGGAATATTCTAGAAATTTCTTAAATGTTATTTCAATTTTTTTTTTTGATTTTTGTACACGGCCTGCGTCGATCGCTGCAGTGATCCTTCTCCCTAAGTCTTCCTTCATTTGTCAAAAGGTGGGGAAGGGGGGAGCACTTGGACGTTTGGTCTTTAATGTAACCGCACAAAGCGAAGTCCGATTCTGTGAGAGGTCCAGTGAGCGAGCTGCAAAAAACTGAACCTTCCAACAGTACTCATTGATCTGGAAAGTGGAGATCCAAACAGCTTCAAACATCCTTATGGAAGTGAAGGAGCGTGCGATCTTTTTGGAAGAATATATTGTTGCTGCAATCATCCTGAGCAACTTCAGAATCAGATAATTCTTAGAATGTCTCAGTACACGGAACAGTGATTCTTCTTTCTGTAAAGAAGAATGTGGTCAGCGCATGTGGACTGCAGTGAACACATTTGCAAACTTTCACAGGTGTGAAGCTACTTTTGACTTCCCAAGCATCCGAACCGAGGGTAACTGCTACATTTGGACTTAGCAAGGCAAGAATAAATAAATAAAGAAAAAATCTATATTACTCTTAGTGGAAAACACTACAGTAAGGAAATTTGGCCCATCACAGCGTAAAACGACTAGGAATCATATATAAAAAAATTAATCATATATAAATCTTTATAATAGTATTTAATTATTATTATTAGTTTATTTCATCTGGTTACAGCCGTTGACAAGGGGTGTTTTTTACATGCTGAGGCCTGAGACCTTTAAGCCTGAAAATTTTAACACCGGAAATTAAATTTAACGTCGTTGAACTGCAGTGAATATTAAAAACGATGACCACGAGCTTTCTTTAGAAATGTTATATCACGCATGATTTTAAATTGATAATAAATCAATAATTAAAATTAATATGATATTACGCATGATTTAAAAAGTATTTTATTTTTAACATTTTATTTATTTTAGAATATTTTCTGCTTTAATTGTCCCTACGTAGGATTGGCGATGTGGTCATCCCGGGTGACCCAGCTGTTTGTTTACATTTTGTAATGTTCCAGTAGGTAAAACCCTTGCATTTTCAGAAATGCATCGATGCCTTTTCTTTCTTCTTTCGACCAGCTTACTCTAATTAAAATTCAGCAATCTTTCAGTTTTACTGGATAAACAGCATATGACCAGAACCGCTCATCTGATCAAAATAAACCCAGAATGCACAATGCGGCAAAAAGTAAGGACACTAACGCGAGTATCTCTCTCTGGGAAAGGGCGCTAGAGAAGCATCGAAGATTACACTTGTCGTTAACCCAAACCAGTCGGCCATTAGTTGCTATTTTGGACGGACGTTCTTTATGCACTGTGGTTAACTTCACCGTCAGAAACCAAAGAACGGATCAACGTCAAGTTTTGTGTAAACCTGGAGAAAAGTCCCACTGAACGCACGCTGTGTTACGAACAGCTAATGGGGATGAGGCTCTGTCCCGAACACAAATATTTCGATGGTTTAAGTTTTAAAGAGGGGCAAAGAATATGTATGTTTTCATGTCGTGGGTGACACCCAGACTTTCATCCGACTCCACCTTGTATTTCTGTTGTTATATACAGTATCCCTAAAAGGACCTGATGCGTGTATAGTGTAAGGTTTTGTAGTAAGTGTATGTACGTTGTATCAGGCCTCTTAGCCAGCAGGGAGCAGCCAACACCTGGGAAGCTGCTGCCTGGTGCCCGTCTCTAGCCACAGGGAGGCGGGCCTTATTCTACTATCTGCGTTATAACACAAAATCCCGCACCCACCTGAGGTAGTGCTATACAGGTGGGTGACTGCAACCTGCACTCAGGCAGTCCAGACATGAGGGCCAGCAAAACCCCTCCCAGACCAGGAACAAAGCCAGGATGGAAAATCCACCCCCCCAGACATAGCAAAAGCCAGCCCAGGAGAGAGAGAGAAAATAATTTCACCCCCCCCCCGGCCAAGCACAAGCCAATCTTTCACTTCGAGGATCGTCTGCTATGTAGCAGACGATCCTCGAAGTGAAAGCCTGAAAACAACCTGCAGCTTCGAATTGGTGAAAAAAGTGTGCGATTTACTAGCAAGTGATTGCCAATTAACGCTGAGAATGCTAGTGAGTGAACAAATTGGGAATAAGGAATTTAAAAAGTTTCGTAATTAATATAGACTTCGGAAGAAGAAAAATTTTTCTGCGAAGTTTGTTCCACATTGTGATGAGGAAAAACTCAGACGATTGGATACTCGCAGAGATCTTGTTCAAACAGCTGATAGCGAACCTGAATTCCTAAACAGCATTATTACTGGGCACGAAAGTCCGTGCTTCCAGTATGATTCTGAGACCAAAAGACAAAGCGACAAAGAAATCACTAAGAATACTAAGACCTAAAAAAGATTCATTTCCAGAAATCGCGTGTCAAAACATGCAAATTGCATTCTTCGATCAAAAAGGGACAATAAACAAGGAATTTGTTCCAGAAGAAAGGCCTGTTACTAGCAATTACTAGTTAGCGATATCGAAACTTCTATTGGCGAAAATCAAGCGGGTGCGGCCAGATTTTGAATGGTCTGATTGGACTGTTCCATGACAATAATGAGCCTTGTAACACAGCGATAAAGCCTTGTAAGCGATGAGCCTTGTAACTCAACCTTACTGCCCTTCAGCAGACATTTTTTTTCTGTTTTCAAGTTGAAATAGAGATTGGAAGGACGCTGATTTGAAAGTGTTTATGAAAATCAGAAAAATGCGACAGAACTAAATTCCATCAGAGCCAACGAGTTTTTCCAAGTCTTTCCAAAGCTTATATGAATGCTGTAACAAGTGTATTCGGTTCCATATTTTAGCTTATTTGAATTTGAATTTGGTCTCGGTATTTTTTTTCTTTTCTCTGTTATCAATTTAACTTTATCCTTCACACTTAAAAGTATGCTTTTAACTCGGTGCGCCACGATTACACAAAGGAATAATCAGCTGGGTTACTCTTTGTTGGTTAAGTAAAAACCCATAATTGGGAGCCATAAAAGCAATCCAACAACGTTAAAGTACGCAGTAAAGTGGCAATACAGAATTTAGAAATAGTCTATTTTGTGCAATTGTTATCGATTTATGACACGAGAGGGGCAGTTTTAGAAGATAATTTAGTTGAGTCGTCAGTTTTTGTTGGACGGAAGGAACTCGTTGATAACCAGCAATGGAAAACTCAGTTTAAGATGACTTAATGCATTCGCTGATCACCTCGAACAGTTTCATGGATTGCTGTATTTGCGAACAACATCGATGCAGTTGTCATCTCTTTCTATTTGATCAGGAAAAATTTTAAGAGGTCTTACTCTGATGAAATACAATATCTTACGCATAGAGTTTGACGTAAGCGCCACCGTTGGTTTCTCACATCTGCGCCATAGGTACTCTTGTGAAGAAATAAAAATACAGTGCTCTATAAAAGCCAGAATTATTGAGTGTAGTGTGTGGTTTATGTTAGAGTTGCGTTATGTTCTGTTGTTGTCTTTCTGGCTACACTGCAGCAGGAACCCTAGTGGGACTATACGTTGCCCGCCACCACCACCATTGAAAAATGAGCCAGGCAGTCCATTTTCTCTGGCTAGTCTTCGCCAGAGTCACCTGTGCTTCCTGGATGGAGACTAAATAAAAAAAAGTGTGAGCGAGGGTGATAATAAAAAAGAGGGTCAGGAGTAAGAAGATGAGGAGAGAAGGCATTTTCCGACGGAAGGAGGTAGGGAGGGACCGAAGAATTAGATCACCCTGGGCTGTGAAGCTCACCCAGATACAGGGAAAGTGGAACGATTGTAGGGCTAGAGTGCCCCATTTTTACCTGGGTACTTTAAAGTACCCAGGTAAAAATGTCAAGGATCCCGTACCCACTAATCACATCACCAGTAATATCTTCATGTGGTGTTAAGTCAGCAGAATGACTCCTCTTTTCACTTGGTTAAGATTAAGGGAGTTAAATTCTTCTGAGGGTTGTTTTTCTGTATGAAAACGGGGTCTGCGAAAATGCAGAAAGTTCCTTGTAGTGGTCTTCGTTTGTGACGAAAGAGAATTCTTCGGCACTAGGAAGAGAAAGAGTGCTTGAAGCATCTAAGAGGATGGAAAATGATATGCATAGTGGACATATGGTCTTTGTCGGGCGGTGCCAGTGGTTTCCCACAAAACTCACTTGGTGACACTGTGAAGATGCACAAGTCTGCAAAGCCAGTTGAGTGCGAGTTGTGTTGGGTACTGTAAGTTATGGCTCGTCTTGTTCATCTAGCCCACTTAGCTACTGGGAGGCGCAATCACTAAGGATGGCGACTCCCGGTATCCGTCCATGGCACGAGGAGCCAAGCAAGGACAGTAAGAGGGACATCGACCGAAACTCCCCTCTAGCAAAGCAAGGAAGAAGCGATCTCAGGAAAAGAAATGAGGTGGGGGGGGGGGTTGGATGTAAAGTGGAAGGAAAGGAGTAGACATACAGGGGATGTTTCCAGGCGAGCAGGAATGTGAAATCACTAGTAGTTAAAGAGTGGCGCCTCCGTAGCCAGGTGGGCACTACCAGCAGTGCGTAGCACATGCTTCTTGATTAGACCGGGGTTCGAGCCCGTGACCACCAAATACGGAGAATGCGGAAAGGTCAGGGAATGACCATCGCATATCCCTGGAGCAATATGGTCTTATTTGCTAATGCTCCTAAAATACAAATAATAATAATAACAACAACAACAACAATTATATCCTACTAGTAACTATTATCCCTGTAGAAGGGATAATAGTTACTAGTAGGAAAAACAGTAGGGCAGTTAGACGGCTTAAAAAGGGAAGATAGGGGTTCGGAGTCGTCAAGTGACTCCATAATCCTACCCCAGAAAGGGGGTTAGCAAGGGCTGGGTCAAAAAAGGCCGCCGTAGCCTAGTGGTCAGGCGCGCGGGTGCATAAGTACACGTGCCTTGAGTGACCGGGGTTCAAGCCCGTGACTACTGAATACGGTGCTGTTTCTTGTATTCTGTCTATCTTGTGAACTCCTCTGACCGTTTGGTCGTCCCGGAGTATAAACAGAAAATTTATTTATTTATTTATTTAAATACTAAAATAAGGAACTAACAAAACTAAAGAACTAAAATGGTCTTGGGCAGGATACATAGCTCGAAGACATGATGACAGATGGACTAAGAAAATAACAGAATGGTATCCAAGAGGAGCTAGAAGAAAACCTGGAAGACAAAGGCGGAGATGGATAGATGAAATTCATGAGTTTTTGGGTAGTAAATGGATGGCCAGTGCTCAAAACAGAAGGAACTGGAAAGTTGCTGGAGAGGCCTTCATCCTGCAGTGGATTGAAAATGGCTGATGATGATGATGATGGGTCAAATACCCAGTAATTCCACGCTGGGAAAAGCCAGCGTCACCAGTGTAGTCCGGGATACAGTCCTAGCAGGTGAGTTTTTTGATGAGCGGTGGCGGCAGCAGCCAGCAGCGATCTTCTCTTAAAAAGATTTGAAGTGAAGTGAAGTGAAGTAAAGGAGGGCAGTGAACGCCTCTTTATTTTGATGAGGTTGCGGTAACGCTCGAGCGAAGTAAATTTGGTAGAGAGTAGAAGTTGTTGGTTTCTGAGATCAAGATAAATATTATAGTTCTGCTCGAAACGGATCCAATCCTCTGACTTGTCGCAACAACATTTTTTTATCATCGTCCAGTCTCAGATACTTTAACTTGGCCCAAATTGAACCGCGGCCAGTTGTAATACAGGTGGTTTCCTAGTTAGGGATTAGCCAGGTCAGGTGCTGGGAGTGAGGGAGCTTATCGGAATGAAGTTCCGGCTGATCTCTCCTTTATTACTGCAGGTTCAGCCAGTTTGCCTGACTGACCATGTCTAGGGAATATAAAAGAGGCGTAATAAGATGATAACTTGAGGTAGGAGGCGGGCAACTACTTAAGTGGATAAGATAATAGCCAACTGTGGTTGGTTTTTGCAGAAATTTGCTATATCCAAGTTATTTGAAAACTGTGGTCGATCAAACTACCGTTTATAATGGATTTGATGGAATGTTACATAATTTCATGGGAAAACAGTTGCTGGGAAATATATCAGCAGTGATGCTCCCTCTTATAAGGAAATTAAATTTAGACATCATTTGTGAGTAGATTGCATAGAGGACATGGGTTCATTCCCGATTTGAGAGAATTAAAAAAAAAAGGGTTGTCAGACGCCACGCTGCAATAATATGTTGTTCATGGAACGTGGATATGTTATTGTCGATTAAGAAATAGTCTCAACACTAATACACAGTTCAAAACAATTGGGGTATCGCAGCTTGTACAAATAATCGTATAATGACATGTGCCTAATGATGGAGATGAATCTGAAGTCTGATCAGAGTTTGCAGAAAACTTTCAAAGAAAGCAGAGAGAAAATAGTAACTACGGCTTTATTGGGTAGGGCATATCAGAAGCAAAGTACTACGAACAGTCTTTGTCACCGTTTTGTCACAGCAGACAACGAATTTAGTACGGTGATGGTCCCCGAACCGGCCAGACAGGTTTTGCACCTGCGATGAATCGATAAAATCAAAGTATCGATGAGAATTGTTGCAGGATCAGTCTTGGGCGAGTGCTCTTTCCAGCTGATTGTCACTGGATACACCTGACGAGATTCGCTTCATCTTCTTAGGTTGTGCCAGATGTGCTCCACAGAATTCGTGTCGGGGGAGTAGAACCAGCTGTGCTCTCTCGGGTTGGTTGAGGTTTGTTGTCCATCAAAATGAACTCTTCGCCTACGTCACGCGCATAGGGAAGGATCACGGTTCCCAGGGTCTTATCTCTATATCCGCTTATATCGGGAACGAAACCATGCCTATGCTTGCGTGCAGTCAGGGTCCTGTTCCTGATGTGGAGGTGTTTACGACCAACCAAAGAGAGTAATGCCGTCCCATGCCGGTAATCTGCTTCTACCGAACTGGCTCTCTTCCTTCACGTACACAGGGTTGTTTCGGATGCTTCTTTCACGCCGCAGCTGAAGAGAAATACGACAGTAGGCTGTACCTCGTTACGTCGGACACTGACTGAAACGTATACCAAAGATCTTCTCGCGCAAAGTCCACGCCTGTGCAGATTGCAGATATCGTATGGCTTAGTGACAATAGCTCAGTGGGGGGTAGAAGAGAGAGAGAGAGATCTTTCCTCGGCGTTGTTCATAGTCCGTGGCTCTGAACTAGACGTCCACGAATGATTTGGGTTTCTTCGAATCGATTCCACAACTTACCAACGACACACCAAGCTATGCGCGAACTTGGCGTTGTGACTGTCTTGTCTTCCGTCTTCCGATGACTCTTCCAGTGGATGATTTGTACAAGTCTGTCTGAGAAGGTTTTTGAGAGGGAAAATAACATTTGCGTAAAGCTTAAATGCATTTTTGCGAATGGTGCACAGTGTGGTCACCAATGAAAGAATTCGCATCGACACGCCATAAATGGATGTTGATGGATATTGTGTGGACTATGATTGGCATTGAGTGCAAAAGAAGTAAAAACTGCGTCAAGACACGTCAATATTAAAATGAAGGGGACGTGACGTTAAACAGGGGTGGATTTTATTTTAAATTACGGCGAAGCTACGGATGTACTTAAAAAGGAAGACTCGTTATTTAATGCGGGGCTAATTGCGTTTGTTGGTAAATCCACGTATAAGACGGACAGCGGTTCAAAGTCAACCGGCGAATTATTGCGAGAGCGGCAATTTCTTACCGTTCCTCGCGAAGACGGTTAAGGAGGGGGTAATTAAGGTGGTGACGGAATCCGTGGGCGTGTGGAATCCGCGCGATGAAAGCGCGTGGCTGATTGTCAGTAATATAAAATTTGTTTCCGCTCATCTTTATTCATATCCGTCGCGAGGCGCACGGGGAATGCGCGAAGCTCGCGCTTGTCGATATGACAATAAAGAATTCTAAAAACATATGTGTGCCACGACGGGTTAAAGTTTCCCTAAAAGACCAAGCGTGCGCGACAATACGATTCTTCTGTTCAACCGGGGTCATCACAGGAGGCGGTGCCGGCTGGTCATATATTTATTTGATCATTCTTCCGCGGAGATGACAACTTTTTACACTCTAAGACAAACAGCCTCGAAAAAAACCCACTCGAGCATTTTTTTGCCTCTTTCGCAGTCCCGCGAGACAGATGAATGCGGGCTGACAGATGAATGGGGAGAAGCGGGCTTTGTGTGCATTTGTAAGGGTGTCCCGATTACCAGTTGGCTCCACGATTTGATATGTTCCAATAAGCTTTTGTTATCGGCATTTTCACTAAAAGTTCACGATAAAAATGTGCGAAGAGATTAAACGAGCCATCTAGTTGTGTTTGTGACAGGCCCGAACGGCCTTCGGCAACAATGACAATGCGAACCTTTAAGCGGGTAAGGGGCTTGCGTCATTGCTCGTGCCACCAACGAGCCGCTCATGCATACAAAGTTCCATAAATTCCTGGCGGTTTCTAAAACGTGATACGATAGACAGGAGGAATATGAGTTTCTTTTTAACCTCCGTAAAAACTGCGCTGTTTTTATAATGAAACTTCATCAAGGAGCAATGTAGACCGCGTCTCATTCGCGTTATCTTTGCGAAGGGAGAGAGTGAGGAGGGGAAAGGGTCTAATGAAGCGTGGGTTCTAATCTCGGCCGCGCGTGAGCAAATGAAACAATGTATAAGATCCCGGTGAATGCGGCATCGTTTATCTTTGGGATTGGATATTTACGCGTAATTTACTCTCAAAGTGTCCCAGTGCCGTGCGTCCTGCTATCTCAGTGAGGGAAAGACAAAGGCCGGTATTGATTGTGACAAGCCGCAACCACCACACAAGCCGGTAACAATTAGAGTGTGTAATCTGTGTTCTTTGCCGCGACAACACTAGTATTCAATTGTCGGCGGGCACTGTCCCGGCGTCGATGCATCTCATCAGGGAATGTTGCTTACTTGGCTTCATCTATCTTCTCGCAATATTTGAACGAAAATCGCCGCCAATGCAAATGATACAAAAGAATGCGAGGAAAGTGGCCAGATGACCTGTGCGCGTTATTGCGACGAATTTAGCAGTCATTTGCGGCACTTCATTACCCCGAAAATAAATGTTTTGTAAACGATCCACGTTTCGGAATGACAGTGGGTGGGTGGGGGGGGGCGAGCAGTTAGGTGGCGGATCGATGGCGATGACGTCACGAATGGTGAGTGCGATTACTTACACTTTACAAACACCGGCCTTCGCTGATTGAGAGGTCAATCGGAGAGCCGCCAAAACGGAACGCACGGATATGGGACGAAAGTCATCGCTCACTTTTCTCGAAGACATTTTCGTTTTCACTAAACGAAAAAGATTCTTTTAGGCTTCACTTTACCCGAGTCTTCCCCTCTGTTCTTCTCTTGTTCTTAACGCGGTGCTGACACGGTTTCGCTGCTGCTCCTGTTGCCATGTCCTGGTTCATCCTATACTTCGGAAAGAGGGCCTCAATATGTTGCGATGCATCAATTGAAGCTCTTCGGAGCCGGGAAGTTGCACCTCCTCCGAATACAGGCTTTCAAACAGTCGATTATCAATTATTGCGCTAGCATTTTTAAGCAATATATTTATTGGGGATGAAAAGCCACTCTTTGCAGTTGCCCTAAAATGGGCGGCTTCGGCTGATAGCGCGATTAATTTGAAAAATTTTGACTTCCGACAGTTGGGTTGGATTGGTTTGAGTTAGGTTAGGCGTATGTTAAGGTCACACCAACTTTGCAGGACACAAACCCTACTTTCCCGAAGGAAAAACCACACAACCCTTGCCCGAAACCAAGTCAGCCACGTTGTGAAAAAGTCCTATTAAAAAATAACTCGAGCCATTGACGAGACTTCAACTAAGGACTTTCCACTCGGTGTGGGAGACGAGTGATCACAACGCCACCGTACTACACGCGAGGGAGACTTCCGAGGTATCTTGGAAATCATCGCAAACCTGTGGCATCTTTTAAGGGACAACCTTATTAAAACCACACACCATCTGATTCCGAAGAGGTTTACTCGAAATTAAGCGAAGCAACGCCTGCAATGCTCAGTGAGAAAGCTCACTGACATTTTGCAGCTTACACTCATTCGATTCCGTTGAAAGTAATGGAGAGGTTGTGTTTTTTTGAGTTGTGTCAGTACAATTGCGTGGGAGCTAAACCATGTTATTGAGCAAGAATTGAATAGAAGAAGGCAATTTCAGTTTGCAAAATGACTGAAACAGATGAGTAAAATTTGGTCTGGTCTATACTATATTATGATACTACAGAAACGTGTATAAACATATAACTAAACTATGTGCATTAAACGTGTATACTGTCTTACTAAAAATAATGGGTCAGTCGTGGTTATGAACAAAATTTTTTATTGAAGGAAGTTAATAGCATGTTGGCCTGCCTTTGACGATAACGACTGCTGCAGCATTTTCTACTAATTTTTGGTAGTAAGTGTCGTTAGTGCTCTACCCCTTCTTTAAAGCATTCGTAGATTCCACTAACGAAGAGAGGCGATCTTGCTCTGGTCTTGACCTTAATTTGCGATTGATTTCATCCCACAGATATTCAGTAAAGTTCACAAAGAAAGTCTGTGCTGGCCGCAGCCCCCTTTCAATGTCATTCTTTTAATACCACGCGTTCACCATCACAACATTCACATCACCTTTGTGATGCGAACGTTGTCGTATTAGAAGGTGTAATGGCCGCTTCCATAAGCTTTGCCACAGTGTAAGGCTTATGGAATAGTTCAGATATCAATCTACATTCGTGATTCGATTCACTGGACCTAGTCCATACTATAGTTCTAGTCCCATACCGTGTCACTTCATCCTCCCAACTTTACAGGTGATACAATCAGGTATCAAGCATTTTCTGAGTACCTTCGCATACTCAAACATACCGAACAGGCTGGAAGGGTGTGTATTAATTGATCGACGTCCTTCAATCCAATCGAGGTTCAGAGTCGCTGTGCCTTCCACGATCCCTGTTGACTGTATATCTTCGTTTTTGTTATCAAAGGCTTGTGGGTTGCAGGAGTGAAAATCATGGCATTCATCTCTCTCTCTCTCTCTCTCTCTCTCTCTCTCTGAACAATTATAGGTTTTGGCCGCTCGGAGCACCATACTCAGATCATGCAGGGCGTAATAGCGATGAGGTAACCACAGGTAACTTTTAATGTGATGGTCATATCAACCACAAATTAAGGCAAGGACCACATTCTATTGACCTGTGGTAGAAAACTGGTGATAGTGTGCCCCATTCCACTTTAAAGCATTTGTGAAATTCACTAAAGAAGAGGGCCGTTTTTGGCCTTGCTTTAAATCTGAGTTCTCATTCATCTCAAAAGGACTGAGCGTTCCTTTGATCATTGCAATGTTCCCGCGTTATTCTTTTCAAAACCACAAGTTTACATCGCATAGAAAAAACTGCTTCCATAAAAAAATTGTCACAACGTAGGGTACACAGAATTGCCCAGAACATCAGTGTAGGACACACCATTCGTGGTTCCATGCACTGCAAACAGTTGACTCGGTTTGTACCACGAGAAACATCCCCAATCATGATACCTAAACCTCCTCCTCCCTCCAAGTTCGCAGTAGCAACAACAACACACTCAAATAGTTACCGCTGTTTGGACATTCCCTATACTCAAATACTTCCATTAGAGTGAAGGGTTATAGCGTGACTCGAGACCCATTTCCATTAAGCCCAGTTCAGGTTCGATGTGCCTTGCACGAATTGATGATTGAATTAATTTTTCTTATCAAAAAAGCTGAAGTCTACAGACTACAGCCCTTCCTTGAAAATTCCTGGCATTCGGATTTTTATGTCGGAGACGCACTTAGTGGTTTGTTTGTGGCTGCTCGCAGCTCAAAACTCAGATTCACCAGGGGTCGGGTCTGGTGGCGAGATGGAGTAACCAATTATTTCGTGTCGGTCAGAATTTTGCACTCGCTGGTCGTTTCTTGGGCTTAGTGTGACCTCGGAATTTTTTATTTGTTTTAGAGTATTGCGAAGTCTGAGTTGGAAATGTTTAATTTGTGCGCAAAAGCGCATACTCACATTTTTTCCAACATCACACCAACTATCATTAACATTCGAAACTGTTAGCTCTTTTTATTTGCTCATCGTGTACACACGTTCCAAATGAATTCCTAACCTACCGCTGATAACTGCTATAGAATTTCTTTTTGCATATTTCGTAGCCACATATAATTTCTGGAAATTAGCATTAGCAGAGGCATCTGATGCAAGAAAGCAAGCTGTTACAGCATCTCAGCCAAAAAAACAAAACAAAACAACCTTTCCCATTTCATCCACCTGCTCCAAATGTTTGTCTAGTTCTTCTACCTTGAATTTGTTAAAACTATTCAATTCCGCAACGACAGATGGAAGTTTGTTCCAGCAATCAAACACCCGCTGGCTAAAGGAAAATTTCCGCACATCTGTTCTACAATTGTCTTTCTTCAATTTGGGTTTATGCCCCCTCAAGTTTTTATTATTATTACATTAAGGTCACCCGTAATTTAATACATCTACCTGTATTTGTGTCTGTAAATCGACCAGAGCAGGTCGATTTGCCTGCTCTGGTGGACGAAAAACCCGTTTCTGAGGATTAAAACTTTGCTATCTACACCTGAGACCGACTAACTCAGTCACGGAGTGAAAAAGTCCATTAAAGTTCCTCGCGTCATCGACGGGATTCGAACCCGGGCCTTTTCCACCCGGTGTGGGGAGGACGGTGATGATACCACTGTGCTACCGCGCAGACTGCTCCCTCAGGTTTGTAATCTAAGCAAGAGGAAGAATCCCATTAGCATTGATCCTGCTCAAACCATTCACTACAGCTCTATCAGATCACCTCGCAGGTACCTAATCTCCAGACGCTGCAATTTGCAGAACTTAAGCCTTCCTTGGTAAGAGTTCCCGTTTGTTCTCCTCACTAATCTTGTTGCCCTTCTCTGTGCTCGTTCTAACTCTCCATCCTTCCTAAAATGAGGCCTCCAGACCTGTACGCAGTACTCAAGGCGTGGCCTGACCACTGCCTTATACAAAGGTATAATTACCCCCTTTTCTCTGCTAGCAAAATTCCTGTATATCATTGACAAAACCTCATGACCTGCTCTGGCAGCCTGACTGCGCTGCTCAGAAAAATTCATATCTGACTGCATAATTACCCCCAGGTCTTTCATTTTCTACCACCCCAAGTGTAGTACCACACGGTTGGTACGTTTCTCTGGGGTTACCGCTAAACCTATGCAGTACTATGCATTTGTCAATGTTAAACCTCAGTTGCCACTTCTCAGTCCATCTGCCCAACTTTTCTAGATCCTGTTGCAGTAGCACACTGCCATTACTGTCATTAACAACCCTGCCAACCTTTGTATCATCTGCAAACGTTGTAACATCTGACAGATTCTCGTTCAGTTTGTCAGCTATCTGAGTAGGATCAGCAACAGCAAACCGTCGATATCAAATGGAACAATCTGATTTATCCCCTTTCTTCTAGAGTTTATATAAGTAAAGAAGTCTTCTTTGTTGTTTTTCTTTGCATCCTTTGCCAAAGATTTCTCGCAATCTGCCTTCGCTCGCGTAACCTCCTTTTTCTTCTCTGCCACGAGTCTCATTAGTTCATCTGACATCCATTTGGGCCTAAACCTTGAACAGTATTTCTTAGTTGGTGTTATCCAGATATTACAGTACTCCACAGCGAGATTTACTGCTACTCAAATCAGTACCTCGTATTTATCAGCGTTAAACTTCAATTGCCACCTTTCGGTCTGCCTCTTTTTTTATAGATCATGTTGAAGTTTCATGCCCTGATTAATGTCGTTAATCAACCTACTCGCCTTTGAAAATTAAGACATCAAAACTGAAGTTCTTCCTTCATGAATGTCATTAATAAATATTAAACGCAGTAAGCGCCCAACACCAACCTCTGTGGTACTTCACACTTAATAATGCAACAGTTACTTCCACCTCATCCTTAACGCTGCTATTGGGAGCAGACTGGCAGTTATAACGGTGCCCAGGTAATACTTTGAAGGGACCCACAACATTTTTTAACTAAAAGTATCCCTTCCTTACCGATTTCGGGGGTTAGTGATTGACTAACCCTTGCCAACAAAATGGCGAAGGCAAATTCTTAAAAGTAATGGAAAAGGACAGCTACATTCCAGGAAAATCAGAAAACATAGAAAAACAACTTTTAAACAGAAATGGGGGAAAAGTAATAATGTAAATTTCACATACATACAAAAGTATTTAAGTTTATCGTCAGAGTAATTCAAAAAAGACCGCATACGAGGTTGAACAAGCCGGGAGAGGACGTTTTGTGGGTGGAAGAGCTTGATGTCGTGGAGGTAGCGATTGATTTCAAGAAATGTCACTGAAGGCTCTTTGTGTTTGTTTAATTTCTTTATAGAGTTCTTTGCATTGTATATATTTTTATTTAAATCAGTTCGAAGTACATAACCGTCCCCCCCTAGAAACTACCTACAATAACAAGGGACACACAAAGAGTTACATTATTTAAATTACATCAATTCTACAGTAGCTAATAGGATGTAATAAACAACAATAAATATAAAAGCGTGCATTAACTTAAAATAGAACAGGTTTGTTTAATAGGTAGCACCTTTCTTGCGGCTGATGTTAGTTTGATAGGTGCCACGCAGGAGTGTGTAAACTCGATAGTCTACCTCTGACTTGTACGCCTTTTCCCTTTAAAACCGATTACAACTAATGTCCAGGATGAGGAAGATTTTTCCAGCAATGTCGGACGGGAACATCCACTTAAGGCTTAAACAGTTTCTGGGTTCGTGCAATTTGGTTTGACTATGGCGAGGGTTCTCGTGGTGGTGGTGGCGGCCGTGGTGGTTGGGTGGAGGTTTGCAATCTACGCCAGATTTCCGAATTTCTCTTCTTTCTATGGACGGCTTTGGCAGTATGGATGCGTTGAGTTTGGTTATGATAAGCTGCGAGGTGAGGGGTCGCATTCAGGCTGGCGTGAAGATTTCTTGAGATGGTAAATGGCTTTCCGGTTACCCACTTCAAAATTCAATATTCCACAGATAGGAACCCATGAGATTAACGGCCGGAGGCCCTCACTACCTGCACATCGATGAATCAAAAATAGCTAAAACGAGAACAACCGTAATAAATTCATCTTTATATCAGCATTTTTTCATAAATATAAGAATCACAAAAGAAAATAAGAAAATGTGTGCGAGTCTGTTTATCTGTGTCAGGGATCCTCATAGGGAAATTTGCCGATGATAACCCTTGTCAGGGAGAGTGAAATGTCCCCGTAGTCCAATCTGCTCCTGGTTGTCATAAAACCTATTATTTTTTGCATCCCGACCCCAAACTGGCAGTTTCACCTTCCTCAGGGGCATCAGCAAATCCCATCTCTATAAAGATACAGCCGGTGCCGATTAACAGTTGACACTGCCATACTGAGAAAAGTTCTATCACATAAACCTTCTGCAGTTTTTCCAAGTTGGAAATGTTTGTTCATTAACTTCCTCCTGTCATGCCTGGACAAAATTTTGACACTCTCACATTAAGTTTCAAATTAGGGATTTTTTTTCCTCGATGTTACTTAATAACTACGAGCATAGCCCATATGAGCTAAGACTCATATTGATTATCTAATATATAGACAATCTAGCATATATAGCGATGTCACCTTTTGTGCCTTTTAAAAGATGATACATTTCTACAAATCACTAACTTTTCACCTGGCAGACATCTTGTTCCTGTTTCACATATCTTTATTTATACATTATATTCTTCATTTCCTAACATTTCAATCAGAATTATAATCAAGCTCCTATGCGTCAAGGTGTTCTTTTCCCGATGACCCGTCCCTGAGCCAGAAGCATCGCATTAGGCTTCATTATAGAATTATATCAGTATCCCTTGAGAATATTCAGTACCCGCTGAATTACATATAACCGTTCTCGTTGAGTCACGCCAGGACTAGTTCTTTGCTAGCTGTAGATGCAACCGTTGTTAAGGCTATATATATAAACAGACAGAAAAATAAATAATTAAAATGACAACATTATTAAAATATGCTGCGTTATGATAATACATTAAAATGCGATATTTATTACAAAAATACTATTTAAAATGCTATTTAAGATGCGATGAACTGCTTCTTAAAATGGCCTATGATTAAATTTGAAATATCGGAAGCTGTCCATTACTGTTAAAGATTAACAAAAAAACTTTAACTACCCTCTCGAATTTAACAGTTTTAAGTACCACTAAACAACAATAAAAAACAAAAGTACGGATATACTATTTATTCAATTATAAATCTACCGAAGTTTAAGTAAACCATAAAGCTGACAGAGCTACGTGATGAGCAGAACAGAAACCGTTTGTCCGAGTTCCATTTTGCAGGTTCGGATAGTTGTGGTTCTGGTGTAACGCAAGCGGACACAGATGTATGAGATTCATTAGCATTAGCATTAGCATTAGTAGAGGCATATGATGCAAGAAAGCAAGCTTATTCAGCATCAGCCAAAAAAAAAAAAAAAAACCCTCTCCCATTTCACCCCTCCGTTCGTTCGAAATACCTGTCCAGTTGAGCTTTAAATTTGTTTAGGCTGTCAACTTCAACAACAAGTGATGGAAGTCGGTTCCACCAACCAACCACCCGCTGGCCAAAGGCAAATTTCCGCACATCTATCCGACATCCGTCCTTCCTCAATTTGAATTTATGCCCTCTGAGGTGATTATTCTGAGAAAGATGAAGAATCCCATTGGCATTGAGCATGCTCAAACCATTCAAAGCCTTATACACCTCTATCAGATCACCTCGCCGGTGTCTAGTCTCCAGACTCTGTAATTTGCAAAACTTAAGCCTTTCTTCGTAAGAGCAACCCTTTGTTCCATTTACTAATCTTGTTGCCCTTCTCTGTACCCGTTCCAGCAGCTCTACATCCTTCTTGAAATGAAGCCTCCAGACCTGTATACAGTACTCTAGGTGTGGCCTGACAATTGCCTTATACAAGGGAATAATCACCTCCTTATCCCTGCTAGAAAAATTCCTCTTTATCATTGACAAGACACCATGAGCTACTCTTGCAGCTCGTCTGCACTGCTCAGAGAACTTCATATCTGCCTGCACAATTACCCCCAGGTCCTTTTCATTCTCCACCACTGTCAGTGTAGTACCGCAGAGTTGATACATTGCTCTGGGGTTACTGTTACCCATATGTAGTACTTTACATTTGTCAATGTTAAACTTCATTTGCCACCTCTCAGCCCATCTGTTCAACCTTTCCAGATCCTGTTGCAGCAGCATAGCGTCAGTAGTGTCCTTAACGACCCTGCCAACCTTTGTATCATCTGCAAACTTAGACATTAAACTTGATATCCCATCATCAATATCATTCATAAACACCGAAAACAACAATGGACCCAACACTGAACCTTGAGGAACTCCACTAATAACATTAGTCCACGTTGAGCAGTGTCCATTGATTACCACTCTCTGTCTTCTGCCACTCAACCATCCCCTTATCCATAGCAGCAATTTGCCTCCAATGCCACACTGCTCCAATTTGTGCAGCAGTCTACCATGTGGAACAGTATCAAAAGCCTTTCTAAGATCCAAATATATAATATCAAAGTTATTCCCTGCATCCAGTTCTTTTGTGACTACATCATAGTATCCAATCAAATTGGTCAGGCAAGACCTGCCCTTAACAAAACCATGCTGCGTCTGAGCTATAACTGAATTCTTGTCTAGATGATCCTGCAGTGCTTCTTTAACCAGTGCCTCCATTAATTTTCCAGGAACAGAAGTTAAACTAACAGGTCTATAATTACTTGTGTCAGCCTTTGATCTTCCTTTGTGAATTGGGGTTACATTTGCACATCTCCAGTCTATGGGTACCTCCCCTGAGTCCAAAGAAGCTCTCATAATTATGGCTAGGGGTTTGCATACTTCCTTTGCTGCCTCCTTTAATATAACTGGATAGATCCCATCCACCCCAGGTGCCTTTTTTATGTTTATCCTCAACAATCTCTCCTCCACTTTCCTCTCAGTTATTACAAAATCATCCAGCTCACTGCCAATGTTTACTTTACCTACATCATTCTCCTTCCTGAATAACTCCTCATGCGTGAATGTAGATGCAAAATACTCGTTTAGATTGTTAGCCACCTGAGCAGGATCCTCAACTGTTGAACCATCAATATCCAGTGGACCAATCTGATTCATCCCTTTCCTTCTCGAGTTCAAGTATGTAAAGAACTCCTTTCTGTTTTTCTTTGCATCCTTTGCCAAGGATTTTTCGTAGTCTGCCTTTGCCTGCCTAATCTCCTTTGTGACTTGGTTACAGACCAACTTATATCTATCATAGGCTTCCATGTCACCCATTAATTTGTATGTATCCCATGCATTTTTCTTCTCTGCCACATGTCTCATTAGTCCATCTGACAACCATTTAGGCCTAAACCTTGAACAATATTTTTTAGTTGGTATGTAAAGCCTGGTAGCCACCAAGATTAGTTGTAGCCAGAACCGCCTTCCTCTAGGTCAGTGTTTCGCAACTTTTTTTTAGGAATGTCCATACACACCTAACTCAAGCGCCCTTGGATAAACAGGATTGCACGTTATTTCGATGTAATACTCTCGGAAACCTTGAATCGGCTCCAATGAAACAGTTACAATGAAGTCGAAACTTCCTCCAGCCCCGACTGTACACGAACATTTATTTATAATGTTAGCGTATGTTTAAAGCAGAAAGAAATGGGAAATCTCTAGAATTTACCAAAGAAACTATCCACTTTACTGGAGCTAAAAAGGTAGGGGGGGGCCTTCCTCTAATTGGAGCAGTTAGCCTAGATGTAATAGGTTAGATGATGTACTCCGTGCGTTACATTTCAGGGGCAGCAGCGGTAGTAATTTATGATTTATTAGCAAAAAAAGAGCAAAAAAAGCAACTGCTTTTATACGCGAACCGAGGAAATTTCCTTTGTACGCATCTGCTATATTCATTCATTCCTCCAATGAACGCGAGGGAATAAACATAATATACAGCGCTTCAGTTGCACAGGCATATAGACAGCCTATGAGATATGTATGGAAAAAAAAAAAAAAAAAAAAAAAAGATAATAATTACCAGGCCTCTATAGTCCGATTTAATGAAATTTGGGCTCGACAAATCTTTCTGCAAAAACCAAATATAAAATTGCCCAAAACTCTGGACGTTAAGTTATTACATGCAGACGGACAGCGCGGCATGGTGAAAAGACAAATGGGCGCTTTTCGTATATTTGCTAAAGCTCCTGATAATAAACTGGTTTAGACCGTGTTTATGCATTATTGTTATTATTTGCCTCGGTGTATTATAAGAAATAAATAAAAAAAAAAAAAAATATATATATATATATATACAGTCAGTGATCCCTGAATTGAGACTACCCCATCCGTAATGGACTGTGCCTTATAGTTCGCGGTATAAAAAGCCAACCAGCTTCGTTCATTAGAGCAGTGGCAATTTGCATCTGGTCGTGAAAGTCAAAGTGTAAAGTACGTGGCAGTTAAGATGTCGCGGAGTTTCCAATGGGCATGATTGTGGGAGCTCGTGCGACGGATACATTCATATTGGAAATGGCCAGCTGTAGTTAAGGTATACAAAGAACGGCGTCGAATACCTTACAAAGAACGGCAAGGTGTTGTTGTAGTAACGTTTTACGAGCATCAGCGACTAAAGCCGTATTGCTCCTTGTACATCGTCTGTAAAATTCGTGTGTTCCGAATTCAATTTTCTGTTTTACTGTACGAATAATCCGAGTTTACGGGAACAAAAACCATGCTACCCTCATCCGAGAGCGACTAACTCAGCCACGTTGGTGAAAAATGCCCGTGAAAGTTCTTTCTTCCATCGACGACACTCGACCTCGGGTCATTTCCACCCGGTGCGGGGAGGACGGCAATTGTACCAACTGCGCTACCCACGAGAGCACTCAAGGTGAATGTTCGTGGTGAGCGAAGAGTGCAGTGCGTTGTATACAGGTTCAAGGGCAGGCCACTGTGTGACAAATCAAATTCAAATGATTATATTAGGGTCACCCGTAATTTAATACATCTACTCGTATTTGTGTCTGTAAATTGCGTGTGTTCTCTGGTCGATTTGCCTATTTTGCTCGACGAAAAACCCCAGTTTCTGGGGGGGGGGGTGAACCTTGCTATCTACGCCTGAGACCCACTAACTCAGCCACGGAGTGAAAAAAGGCCATTAAAGTTCCTCCCGTCATCGACAGGATTCGAACCCTGACCTTTTCCGCTCGGTGTGGGGGGGATGGTGACGATACCCACTTTTGTACCCGCGCAGACGTCGCTGTGTGCCAGTTGAAATCGCAATACAAATGGAGAATGAAAATCAATGTCCCAAATGGCGTTGCACCACATACTCATACTCTGGGGTTCCACAGCCGACCCAAGAGACACCCTCTCCTCACAGCTCATTATCCTCCACGGCCAATGCTGTGATGTTAACAAATGCTGGTTAGACCCTGAAGGACTGGAAAAGAACGTGCTGGTTGCATGGGCTCAAATACCTGGTGCAACATGCCGATAGATTCTTTCGTGTGTGGGGCAAGCAAAACAAGTCCATGGAACCTGGATAGTGGGCATTGTGTAATGCCCACTATCCAGGCAGATGGCGGTGGTTGCTTAATATGGGGCATGTTTTGCTGGCAAGAACTAGGACGTCTGGAGCATATCTTTATTGCAATCAGCGGACCACCATTTCACCATTTCAAAATGGTGGTCCATACGTAAAAAAAAAAAAATTAAAATTAAAAATTTGATTTATTTATTAATTATTTTTATTTGTTATTATTTATTAATTAATTTATTTATTAATTTATTTATTAATTTTTATTTATTAATTAATTTATTTATTTTTTATTTATTTATTATTTTATTTATTTATTTATTTAGTATTATTATTTTTATTTATTTATTTAGTATTATTTTATCTTTTATTATTATTATATATTTTTTTTTATTTATTTATTATTTATTATTTATTTTTTTTTTGCAGGCGTTCTGGTGGGTTGCCAGAGCGCGGGATGCTGGCGCCAAGCATTTTTATTTATTGTCTGGTGCGGGATTGCCCTGTATTTATTCCCAAGTGGTGGCAAGGTTTTTTTTTTTTTTTTTTTGCTGGCACTCAGGTATGGGGTAGCCTGAGTGCGGGATGTTGGCACCCACCTGTTTAGCACTGCCTCAGGTAGGTGTGGAGTTGGTGCTAATTTGCACAGTGAGGCCTGTAGTGGACCCAGGTCTGGCTCTACTTGTCGGGGACGTCACCGGGGGACAGCTGCCTGGGTGTTGGCTGCTTCGTGGTGGCCTGGGTGCAGCATGCATGGCATGTATTCGAGCCTCTACTCAGAGTTTGTTGTAGATAGGATTGGGGTGGATTTGGATGAGAGTCTTTGGGCCACCAGAAAAGAACATACATACATAGATAGGACCACCATTTCACTAGTGAGATCTACCGGCAACTACTGGGAAGCAGCCTTCTTGGTAATCGCTGCTTCCTGGTGGCTAAGTGGCCAGAAACTACTAAACGACATAACAACAACAACGCACACTGCGCAAATATAGCACTACACTCATTTCTGGCCATTACACGGCGTTTTGTATATCATCACAGAGAACCATGGCGGAATTGACCTAGCGTTTAGGGGCCGCTTTACATAAGGCGCAACACATGTCCACATTTACACATATCGGCAACTCTCAGGAGAACTTGTGCTCCGTGCCTTGCATTTTTTCCAGACAGAAACGGAATCTTCTAAGACGATAACGCGCCGTGTCATTGGGCGCACTCTGTGCAGGAGTGATTGCAGCAACTCAGTGAGGATATCACCCATTTCGATTGATCCTCCAAATTCGCCTGACCTCGGTCCAATTGAACATTACAGTTTCATTGAAGCTTTTTGGCAACTAATATACTAGCGCCACATTTATTAATATGGATGGGCATTAAAAAAAAATTGAAAGTATATGGGATCGATAACGCGATGTGCATATTTGCATTCACGTACGGTACCCCAGGGCCACAGACAACATAACTCAGAATACGTAAAACAACAATCACACTCATCAAATTTAGCATCGATTGAAACCACTGACAAATAAGCTGTGTTTATCGTTAAAACCTTCCAGAGTTTTGTTATTATTGTATGAAAATTTGTGGTATTAATTCAGCCCAAATTTGACACGATTTATCAAGCAGACAACATTTTCTATGATACTAAAGATTAGTCAAATAAATAAACAAATAAAAAACAATGGGTCAGCAATCAGACACTGCGATATAAGATTTACTTCAATTACTGAAAGAAATCTTATATACGGATAAATCACTGAATATACGAGGGTCATTCCGAAAGTAATGGTCCATAATATTTTCAGAAGGCTGTATTTATTTTGTAACATTGTTACTTGCGCTCCTACAGGCACTATACGAAGTGCAAGTAATAAATAAAACTTTCTGTCTCCCAGAACGTTAGTGACATCGTCTTCTCACAGGTGGTGTTCTGAGTGTCCGACTTCTGACAGATATTCGTGGAGGCAGCCATGTCTGATGGACACAGTGTACAACAGAGAAACAATAGAAGCAACCATGTGAGGGCAGCTGTGCACGTTATCCACTTAGTCCAGGGCCAATTTTGCTACAGTCGACAGCAATGTCCCCGACACCAAGACTTCAATAACGGGCCCTCACAGAAGCAAATGGAGTGTGATCACTGCCTTACCGCATTAGGTGGGAAAGGCCGGATTTGGAAGTCTGTCAATGACGCGAGCAACTTTTTAGGGCTTTTTTATATAGTGGTTGAGTTAGTTGGTCTCAGGCGATGGGTGCATGGGTTTCCTCCTCCTGGAAACTCGGGAAACCGGCCAAAGGAACAAGCAATTACAGACATGATATACTACGCCTCATAATCTTAGTTGCTTTAGAGCTTAACATGCACTTGACGTAACATAACTTAAATTCAATAACAGCAACCTGCTTCTGACTTTCATAGAGGCAGCTAAGTTGGACTACTCTTACAGCACCGCCACCTGTGGGAAGATGGTGCATATCAGGAGGTAGGGGACGTGCCTCTACAGCGTACAATCTATAGAACAAATAAGACCGTGAAAAATTGTTTCAGGGGATTAGTGTTGGAATGACCTTCAATATTAAAGTTCAACTAGTTTGCAGAATGCAAATGGACGCAGTACTTAGAAAAGTTTAAAGAGAAATATTAAACAACTAGAGACGGGATTTTGCGCTTTCTAGATTTAATACTATTATTTACTGCTCAATAGAACACTGAAAGTAAATGCTATTATTAACTTCTCAATAAAATCTCAAAATGTCTCGTGGTCCACACTTATTTCGATGATCTCCATCAGTAGGTTTCCTGCGTGTATGTAGAATGAAATGGTAAATCCAGTCAAGGATCTACATATATCACGTTCTTTGAAGTGAACTGTATTGACAAGGCGAAGCGTGACAGTCTGGATTCGAACTAGAATAAAGCAGTGAGTCACACGGGGAAATGAGATGGACTCTATTTCCCAATCGTTCGCAGCCACAGTTATGCAGGTTGAAGCAAAAGTTAGAGAAAACGGTTGTAAATTATCCATCTTAATTATTCACTTTTTGAAAAGAGGTTTATACAAAAGTTGCCGAGTACATCGTGTGACTAATTAAGGAATATCAAATTAATGTTTCGTGTTGTTTAAAGTAACAGTGTCATCCAAAGGTTTTTAAAAGCCAAAGAACGCCTGTTTCAGAGTAGTTTAACAGTGGGATGTAACACTGACATAAGGTTTTGTTGTCTTCTCAAAATTACTTTTTCTGATCAGTAGCTGCATATTCTTTGGCTTTCTCAACTGGAATTTTCCGCCTGTATAATAATAATAACCCCGGAGTAACAGATGGCATGTCGTCGATGCCACCTGGCCCTTGATATGATACACAATAAATAGCCTAACATATCATGGCCTGAGTTATCAGTGAGATGACCTAAGAAATGTACACTCCTGTCTAAAATTTTGGAATCACGTTTCATTTTTCTTAATTTTCAAAGTTTTATTAAAATAGAACCAACTTGTTTATCAATTTTTATGAAAATATTTTCTATTATATATAAAAATTAAAAAGAAACTTCAATTTTTCAACTTCAAATTTAAGGAATTTCTAGAATATTCGAGAATATTTCAGAAAGATGTAGAAGACGTCTGAATGTCGTAAACGTTGTAGATAATTCTACAATATTCTAGAAATTTGGAGTATTGTTTCAATATTATTGAAGATTGTGGATGATTGTAGAGTGTTTTGCAGTAATATAAATTGAGGATTAAGAGCTGTAACTTAGAATCAAATACCTACCACTCAGAGTGTTTGGTATAAGTTTTGTGCGTTTTGTGAAAAAAACATGGCAAAAAATAAGGAATTGAGTATTGAAAAAAGAACCGCTATTATAACGCCGTATAAAGAAAGTTATTCCATGAGAAGTATTAGCAATAAACTAGTTGTTTAATTTAAACGAGTACAAATTACCATTCCACAGTTCAAGGAAACTGGTAGTCTCCTTGAACTGTGGAATGAAAGGAACAACCATGATCAGGACGATGCGCGTAACAACGGAAGCAGCAAAAGATAAGACCATAGAACACTGATTTCTAAAGACAATCGACGACTTACTACACTTGAAATATCGGCCGAGTTCAATAGGAACAGAGAAACTTCCTTGTCAACATCCACTAAAATTTCATTTCGTCTTAAACAAGCTAGAGTCTGCCAAATCCCACGTACTTTTTCTGGCTGAATTCCAGTTATCGGTTGATTCCACCACTGCTCATCTCAGTTATCCTAATTATTCGCTGTATGATTCCTTTCGCTTCAAAGGTGGCACTTGTGCATATGTCCTCTCTGACATTCCCTGTCCGAGACTTAGTAATATGGATTCTCCTCTTTTCGATCTTCTCTGGCTTAAAATCTCTCTACCTAATTTTGTCAAATTCATCTGTTGCCTCTGTGGTTCTTCCAACTCCACTAATCACTTGGAACTCTTTGACTTCCTCTCTTTGAAACCTGAATTTCTGCAGTCCAACATTCCTAACAGTGAGGTTATTTTCCTTGGTGATTTTAATGTTCGCAACTCCAGCTGACTTCCGTTTTCTAGTCACACGGACCCAGCTGTCGAAGATGCTGATGCTTTTCCAATTACTAATGACCTCGCGCAGACTGTTCATTTACCTACCAGAATACGATAATCTTAACCACACATCCAAAACGATGTGTGGATGTGTGGTTAAGATCAAGCGTGATCTTTTTCTCATAAACAACTCTTCTAAGTGCATGGTCGAGTTATATGGCTCTCTAGGCACTTTATATCACAACTTGGTGGTCTCTTCTTCAATGGAGGCGTTCTGTCGTCGCCATTTTGAACTTCCTGTTGTTTGACATTATAAGAATGCAAAATGGGATGATCTGCGAAATTTATTTTCCTTGTTCGGATTACTATTTCAAATCTTCTGATGTTAACTTTTTCTCAGATCGTGTCAGTTAAATTATTGTTGTAGGAATGAAATCCTTTATTCCACACCACCTTAAAATCTCGTCCTTTATCTAAACCTTGGTTTTTCAATAAATGTGCTAAGGCTGTGCAAGATATTGCATATCGCAATTGGCTTGTATCCAAATCTCCAGGTTCGTTTTCTGCCTACACCAAAGTTGGCAGCAATTGTAAGGCAGTTATTAATCCGTTCAAACTAGATTTCGAACAGGCTAAGAGTAGAAAACTTGCTTCTTGTCCAAATGGTATTCGAGCATTCCGTCTCTTGAGGCTATTGGCCGCAACTTTTGCCAATCTCTGTTCCCCCACCTGTGTCCAAACCAGATGGTTCTATTGCCACTTCTGCTAAAGATAAAGCGAACCTACTAGCATCGTACTTTTCTGTTTGTTATTTGGTTTTTAGGAGCATTAGCAACTAAGGCCATATTGCTCCGGGGATATGCGGTGGTCATTCCCTGACCTTTCCGCATCCTCTGTATTTGGTGGTCACGGGTTGGAACCCCGGTCTAATCAAGAAGCGTGTGCTACGCACTGCTGCTCCTGCCCACCTGGCTACGGAGGCGCCAATTCGTACTTTTCTGAAAATTAGTGTACTGATTGGCTTGGTAAACCACCACCACCTCCTACCATTCCCAGTACACTCCATTCGGTGCCTCCTGTGGTCTTCCGACCATCAAAAGGATGTGAGAAGAATTTTGAACAGTCTTGTTGGCAAGAAAACGACATCTTGATGGTATTTTGTTCTCAAAACCTGTGCTCCTGAACTTGTTCCTGCTCTGTGTCGCCTTTTTTCTTTCTTGTTCCACTTGTGTTTTTACCTTCTGTTTGGAAATTTAGTCATATCCAGTCGGTTTCTAAAAAGGGTGACAAGTCGGGAAAAGATAATATAGTTGGTTTCAATCCTTCTAAAATTCACTCCTGTCTTATGTCTCGCAAAAATATTCTTTTTATCCTATGTATGCTTATCTTTGATGACAATCAGATTTATAGACAAGATCACATATCTCTATCCTGACTTCTAACTTCTCTTTCTTGGCATAAGCACATTACAAATATTGCTACCTCTGCATCCAAAAAAACTGGCTTTTCTCTTTCGCTATCCGCGTTACTTTTCTTCCTCACGTTGTACTAATCGCAAATCCGCCCTACCATGGAATATTATTCCCATATCTGGAACGGTTTCCCCAAAATCTCTCTCAATCTTCTCGATTCCATTCAAAAGAGGGCAATTAGGTTGATTAATGTCTCATCTTTAGCAAAGTCTCTCTGCTCTCTGTCTTATAGACGTTGTTTCTGTTGAATGCCTTGTGTATAGTTTCTTCCATGGGCACCGTTTTCTGAATTGGTTTCTATAACTGCTGCCTTCTCTTCCAGTCCAGACCCAACAAGTGCCCCAACCAGTCGGCATCCTTTTATAGCCTATTATTAAATTCGCAGAACCAACTTTTCTTCTTCCTCGTTTATTCCTTCAACTTGCGTTTTCTAGAACAATCTCCTTTCATACGCATTTCCTGAAAATTACACTCTACAGAAATTGAAGTCTAATGTCGACACGTTTCATCTTTTCATCCTCCCTCAACCCAAGCACGGTACCAAGTAATATAGTTTGTAATATTTTTAGTGTTTGTGGTTTTCATTAAAAAAAAAAAAAGCAGGGCTTCATGGTCGTGCTGTCCGAAAAACCTTATTAAAGCCAGAAAATCAAAAGGAAGGTTGGTTTGAGAAAAGCGCTAATCAGTATTGGACAATTGAAGAGTGTAAAACGTACTTTGGACGGATGAATCCAAATTTGAAATTTTTGGATCCGTTAATCGTCTCACGTAAATGTGAGACGATCAACTGAAGAAACAACGGTGGTACATTTTTTAATGCCTAAAGTCAAGCACGGTGGTGGTTCCATGACGATGTGGGCTTACTTCTATTTTTTTGGACAGGGCGATATCGTCTGAATTGAAGGAAATTTAAGAAAATAAGGCTTTAAAACATTCTTGAACATAATGCAGTATTCTTCTGATCTGGACTTTGCGGAAGAAATTTTATTTTACAACAAGAAATTACCCGAAGTTCAGCTCAAACTGTTCAGTGAATTTCTAGCAATTAAATAACAGGAAAGGACATTGCAAATTGCAATGTGGCCATCACCAATCGCCTGACTTAAACCCAATAGAGCTTATAAAAGCTCTATTGGTTTTAAATTATTTTATGGGATCACCTATACTGTCAAGCTTTCCCATCTTCACAAAATTTATGGGAAAGGAACTTGCAGATAATTTGGAACATCGTTAGTCAAGACACTACTATTATATTATTATCGCCAGAAGGTCTGTGTAAGGCAGTGATGAAATCACTGGAGGATATTTTGATGAAAAATCAGTTAATATTAATAGTTTCAGTATTTTTTGCTGTAAATTTTTCAATGCTGAATAAAAAAATCTTAAAACACCTTGTTGGCTTTTATATTAAACCTTAAATTGTCTCAAAACTTTCAAAAACAAACGCCAACTGTTGCTATACGCTGTGCTTTTTTCGAGGGGGGGGAGGGTGCAGCTCCTTCTTATTTCTCTATAAATAAGCCGCTTGTAATAAAAATGACTCCATCCAAGGAGACCAACGAACTCATTGAGAATTTCTTTTCGTAATAATAAAGCGTTCAATAAACAGGAAAACAAGGAATATATTCTTTTCCTCCCGGTCTGCTTTTCCATAAACGAGACCGAATAGAATTCCCTCCGGGTTACCCCATCATTTTGTGCTGCGTCGACGTGCCGTTGGGAGCGAGGCTACGTTAGGGAGCCGTTCGTTTCTCTCTTTGGCCCGTTCCTCCGCTTCACCCCATTTCCGCGCGGTGTCTTTCAGGCAGATTTAAGTGATGGCCACGACTTAATACACGACTGTCATCAGCGGGCCCGGAAAAGCAACCATGTATGAATTTTACCCTAAAACTGTGTTTTATTCTATCCGCTGGCGATAAGCTATCGCTAGTAGACGGCGGAATAATGACAGGAGTAACCGAATCAGTCCCATCCTGCTTTTCTTTCACGTGGCCCATTATGGCGTTGTTCAAAGGGTAATTCAAATGATGAGGCATGCAGCTTCGTTGATATGCACACCATCTTAAGCAAATGTCGTCTTGAGCATCATTTGGACCATGACTTTTATCCCCTGTAAAGAAATTGTCCACATGGATGAGCGATGCCGCGTCGTTTCTCATTTTTTTGTTCCGCCTTTTTTTTTTTTTTTTTCATTCCATTTTCTTTTCCCCTTCCCCCGTGTCCCGTTGCACATTTTTCTGCATTTAACTCGACATTTATCCGTTTGCAGAACACACTGTGATATTTTTTGGAGCACCACCACCACTTTTTATTGGTCGTTGATACGGTGATTTCTGATTTGGAAAGATTGCGTTCAATTTTGTTTTTTTAAATATACGCGCTGTCATTTCAATGACCTACAATTTTCACGACGCGACAGAGAGAGAGAGAGAGAGAGAGAGAGAGAGATTTAACTACTTTCATTTCGGGATTCGTGGTTAATAAAAACCTCTACTTCTAAATATAAATTTCTTAATTTGAATTTAGCTTTTAATGTTTATCAATCTGAAATAACACAAATATGGTTTCACTCAATTACCTGACTTAATATTTACGGATGTGATTCCAAGGTGAGAGAGAGAAGAGTTCAGCCAATACTAATTTATTAAACTCGGTAATACAAATTCAATAACAGACAACAAAAGTGTATACTATTATTGACTAGTATCTTCAGTTTTCATTTAATACTTCACGTATAGTTTAATAGCTTTTTTTTAATGTTTTTGCACGCGCACACATACACCAAAGTTTATTTATAAGAGTTGTGTGGGTCTGTTTTTAGAAAGACTCGTAGAACTTATTGCAAATAAAACCAGTGAGTTTTTTTTTTTAAATGGCTCTTACGTAAAATAAAAACATCGTGTTTATAAATCACTTTAAGGACAAAATAAAAATGTAGATATTTAACAATAAACTCTAAAACAACGATCATCTTTCTCTCTTTATATTAAAATATTAGTATATTATTTGTCTAATGAAACATTTATACCTCTTAGGAATAAATCAAAGTCGGTTTATTAAGTTATTATGGCCTAATCGGACAAATTAATAAATAAACGGACACACGATAGTAGTGTTGAAACTCATTAAAAATTATAAATGATATAAGTTTTTACTCAAATAATAAATTATAGTTAAATAATAATTAATTTTAGACACTTTGGAATCTAAAAAAAAAAAAACATACCTGATAAAGCTTCTCACTTCTTGGCTGTCAAACTGCGCGCTGGTGTGGTTTTGATATCAAAGCCTAAGTGTCATACCATGACCGATAAAAGAGACCGAATTATGAAGCCTCAATAGCAAACAGTTAAATTCAGTTTTAACCTTTTTATCAGTTATGAATCCTCCATACCAGTTTTTCCTTCTCTGTCACTGCAATTGGCCGAATCTATAGTGGGTTGCCGTAGTGCTATATCAGGATGGTGGTTCTTCTTTCTGAGCTAGTTTTCTTGAAGATAATATTGCTTATCGAACACTGTTTTCTGTTTATTGAGTTGGATGCAAAAGTTTAATTTAGAATGCTTCTTTTATTTTTCTCCCGATGTATTGGTGGCCGTTGCAGTTTATCGAAACTCAACCCCACGCCTTAGAAATCCGTCCCGCATTCAGTCGTAAGCACTAACTTTGAATTATTCACGTGGTATAAGAGTGGTTGGTTAGATAATTAATCTGTGGATAATCACCAAACACCATCGAAATTCCTAAATTACATACTGTTTGAAGTAACGCGTAATGTTTTTTAATAATTATTTTCCCGGCAGGCCGTTGTATCAATACGAGAAAACATCGGTTTCTTTATTATAGTATAGGCGTGTATTAGACACTTTTGGGAAAAGTTATTTTTCACTAAAACCTCAATGACTCATGGGGAAATCAAATAATGAGTTAAAGAATCGAACACTATTTTATAACGTTAAAGAAATTGTTGAAAACTGCAACAGGTAATGCTCAAGGAGGTGCAAACAAAAGAAAAAAATATATATATATACATATATATTATTTGTTTGTTCGCTTGAACGCAGACTGCTGTTTGCACCTCTTCAGCATTTTGCAGTTCCAGTTGCAGTTCCAACAATTCCTTTAGCGTGGTATAATACAGAGTTTACTTTTCTAAAGCATTATTTTTCTTTATTATGCTTTGTGAAAATTTTTGTTAGTGTTTATTATTATTATTGTTATTATCGTCCTCTGGTTAGGGGATTTCACGACCGGCTTGCATTCACACTGAAGCAGGGTCAGCCCTATAGTTTGGCTTTCGAGCCATTTTCAATCGGAGGCTCGGATACTTGCCAATTTTTTTTTAACCATCCTAAGAACCATCGTTGCTTCTCGGGGTGTTTTGGGAGTGATACCTACTAAAATTGTTACCACAATATTGGTCCTACTTTCCACCGTTGAGGAGCTGTGGACATTTTAAGGTGCGCCCAAGAAAAATAAATGAGAGTATCAATCAGATGAATTTATTTCCACAACCCAGGCCTCTCTAAACGAGCAGGAACTGGGAACCCACTATAGTTATACGAAGAGCAGTGTACCATGCTCATCATTTATTCTACAAGTATTCATCAGTCTGTTATTCTACAAGTATTCAACAGTCGATGATGCTCCTAAAATCTTTTTTAGGAGCATCATCGACTAAGGCCATATTGCTCCGGGGAAAAAGCATGCGTCCTTCTCCTGAGACCGACTAACAGGGCCACGTTGTGAAAAAGCTCCTAAAAATTCTGCACATCAGTGACGGGAATCGAACTCAGGTCTTTCCCACCCGGTGTGGGGAGGATGGCGAGTCTACCAACTGTGCTACCCACAAGCGTAATAATAATAGTATCTTTGGGTCTATTCATAAACTAAGCAATGCAAGGGGGGGGGGGGGGGTCTAGCAAAATATACGACGAAGAGGTTTCCAAATAATGGTTTCGTAACAAGTCTTTTTCATTTTATGTTTTATGAAATAACATAAAAATGTAACCTGAATTGGAGTTTTTTCCTCTTGAGAGAGGAGTTTCAAAGCTATTAATACTAGGGGGAGATCGGAAAAATAACATTATTTGCAATTCATCGAAGGACTGCGAATTACATCGTCTAGCATAATTTTTGTGTTTCATTTCTTGGAAAGGGTTATAATTATCCCCTTAAAGCTATTTTTATACATTTTGAACCCTGTCCCAGAGGGCGATCACATTTCTCTTTCTATACTTATAAAATCAAATATTCTGCTTTATAAATGGTATAAATACTGCATATACAGTACCATAGATTTATAAATAATTTAAAAAACAAAACAACATGACGAGATTCTAAAATTACAAGTAATCTTACTAGTATTACTAGAATAAATTACTACTACTAGAATTACTAGTAATTATAATTACTTAGGATTTCTAGCAATCTTAGAATTTCGACAAGAGGGCGCAGCGGTAGTCAATTTGTCGTCTGGCCAGGGAACGGAATGAGACTCTTTCGTTACGTGGGTTTCTTTTTTTCGTTAATTGTCAAGTTATACTAAGCCTTCAGAGATACAAATACGTATGTGTGTTAAATTTTAAATCCGAAATTAAAGTGAATTCCAATAGAACTGCCAATTTTACGTCGATTTGTTTTTGTCCCTCTTTAACTCCGGTCGCCCCTGTGAGGTAAGGATTTTCCTCAATTACGATTTCTAGATTTGCTTTGTCTTATAGCTTTTCGAGTCAATGAGAGTCTGTCAAGTTTATGTAATTTTAAAGCAGGAATTCATCTTCAAGGTTCATTTTTAAATGCTTAGTTCATTAATTATTAAGTGCAGAGTTAAATATGACTTTCGAGTTTAATTAATTTGATTGAATCAAACAAAATAGAGCGCGAAATGATTATGCAAAGTAGTTGTAGCCCCGATATTCCTAGAATTTAATGTGATCTCGCCATTTTCAAATAATTAACTGATATTGTGCCTATTTCTCCTATTTATTATTATTATTTTTATTTCTAGTTTCACATTCTGTTCGTGTGGCAAGAATGTGAGCTTAAAGCGCTACTCATCGAGCTATGCTAATAATCTAATCATTTAATGTAATTGCTGTATCTGCCAAAGAAAAAGCTCCAATTCTCTCGTTATTAATAAAAGCAAATAATACGCAAGAAGTTCAGCAACACCTCTAAGCCTTAAACTGATTAGCGCTGAACACCCCTATAAAATTGAACATTTCAGTGATGCTGCTGCCCCCTACACTTACATCAAGTTTTCCTCTCTCACCTGCGTCTGTGCGGAAGCCACATCTTAATGGATTTTCGACGATGACACAATTCTTGCTTCAAATTTTTGATCTTTCTCCAAGGTCGAATGTTATCTGACACACTTAGAGGGCGTAATAATTTTTGTAGGGATATGAATATCTTGGAGAATGAATCCTTTTTAATAGGTTTTTTAATTAGGAGGGATATTAAATGACAACTAAATTGAATCAGTTTTAAATTTTAACACAGGGAATGTGGAGAAGTAATATTTCCCCTTTATGCCCTTATATAAAAGTCGAAATGTAATATGAAAAGTTTAATTCGTACTTTTCCAGACATTCTGGATTCGATACCATTGCCTAGGCCTTCTATATAATGCCTGGATTGTATTCTTTTTGGTAACATATGTAACGGGATTCTTTTTATTAAAAAGGCGCTCTGATTTCATTGATCTTAAATGTGTTACAAAGAGTAACACATTCAAGATTTAGTCTGCTTCCACTTCTTGTGAAGTGGAAGCAGACTAAACTGTTTAATGGACGTCGTGGTCTTATTATGGACGAAATCTCAAGCTATTTAATGTCCAGATCAGTTTTTTCTTGGTTATTTTCGATGTTTTAGAATTAGGCGACCATATCGCAACATAATTCGAACTCCGTAGTACTTACAACCTATAAAATCCGAGTATCGTTATCTGCAACTGGTGAATTAGCTTAAGAATAGAAGGGAAACTCTTCGGATACCTACTTTCCCAATATCCGCTCATTGGTCGAATGGACCCGTGAAGCAATCATATTTCTGTCGATCAGTCACGTTCACCTGAGATTTTATTGGCTGTTCCCCTTGTTCGTCGAATCAATGTGTCACTCAATCGCTGTGACACCGTAGCAAATGTCAAATCAAAGAATATGACGGGTAGTGTAATGTGGACGAGACAGTACACTCATTTAGTTTATACGTAAAAGTGATCGTTTTAACCAAATTTTCAGATTTTCTTTTAACACAGATGGATATGTCCTATTCCTTCCCTCTCTAAAACTGGCAGAAGTGAATTCGAATTTTCAGTCAGGAACATATGGTGGCTATTCAAAATTTCAAATTATTGTTGTGTCAGCGGCACCAGAGCTGTGGCTCGCATAATATCGTGTATTACGTCTGTATAAGCGGGGATGTTCAGAGCCGATTTGTATGTTGTGCGGGATAAAAACCGCGGAAGAAATAATGGGGTGACCCTATGCTTTTCCCTGGGACCGTCTAATTATAGCCTTGATGAAGAAGACTTAAGAAATTTCCTCGCTCATCGATGAGAATCAAATCAGAAGTCCGGTTTGATTCTCATCGAATGTATGATGCCGACTACGCTGCGGCAGAGGGGAATATCTGTCGTGGAGGTTTCGGAGTGTTAGCTCATAGCCACTTTGTATTTCTGTGTTAATTCGTCGCTGTCAAGCCAGTAATTGTAGTGCGTGCATAATGTTATGTTCTGTGACGAGTTGTTCGACCAGCAACTTAGCAACCAGGAAACAGCAATCACAAGGAAAGCTGATTTGTGGCTGACGTCCTTGTCAAGAGAATGAGAAAGAAGTCTAATGCTGATAAAGCTCAAGTCGGGGTCCTCTTTGTTTCTGGATAAAACCAGGAAAGAACATTCAAGTATGAGTTAAATCGTACGAAATAAAAGCTCAGGACAGAGTCAATTCAGGAAGATGCCAAACCACAGCAAAGGTTGACAGAAAGCTAACATTTACTTAAAATATACAATAAGATGTTCATAATGTTCTTTGGATTCAGTCAACCGATGCTAATCACCATGGATGACAGGGGTCCACCGAAGAGCATAGAATAGATCTCTTCCTTTCATACCAAAATACAATCACACATCAGATGCGACAAATGCTTTAACTGACCACAATGATAGTCTGTCTGTATTAGAAACTCCATGTTAAAAAGGTTTATAGTGAGATGACCTGTGATTAGTAATAACTAAAGGTTGTAAATAAGGTAGGATGGAACCGAGCAAAAGTAGACTTGGTGATGAAAATTGCATTGGGTAGGAAACATTTTGTAACTGGTGTACAAGAGGATTCGCACCACCGTTACTACCAAATATTAACCACATGATTTAAATTCAATTTTAGGATCTGCAGCAAGATCCATCAAAACCAAGGGATGATACGATTACTCCGTCTTAAACAGAAAGAAAGACCCGAAAAGTCTTGTAGATCAAGAGGCAATTTTCCAGCAATGATCCACATCGCCACAGAAGAAACGGTTCAGCAAGCATTAGTAAGTCGCGAAAGCATCATCCTCTGATGCCAAAATGTTTTCGTATGGAAGTTTTAGTAGCTCCTAGAAAACCATGCGCCAGCCCAATAATTGGCACAAAATCATCAGAATGCAACTGTGAGGTCCCTGCCTCCTAGTTTCCATTCAGTTCTCATTATCCGATCAACCAAACCAATAAGTTACGTTTACCTTCTTGATACAAACAATACGACAAGGAAAGTAAGTTAGTCATCAAATAACAACCCCAAATATTTAACAGTACGTGAGCATTAAATCGAGTTTCTAGATTACTGTACATTAGGGTGTCTGGTCTGAGAAAGCTGTTCTTTAAGAACGATTAATTTTGTTATTGTTTTGGAGATCGCGAGCTTATGAACTAAAAAAGCCACTCATTAAGTTGCATTAAAAGAGTATTGGCATATTGGGGTCGTCGGAGTACGCAACTTGTTTAACAACATCAGTTTTCTTGTAACAGCCAACCATCTAACACGTATTCTAGTAGGCCGGACAGTATAGAACCCTGTGTAGACAACCTTTCTTAATCTGTTTAGTTATCTTATGATAGTGAGTTTGGATCACAGCATATCGATCCGCAAAATAACTTCTCATAGTTTCGAGGATCTGGGCAGAACAGTTAGAGATAGAATTTGCTTTAAAAGGTGATAAAAATCAAACGTGCGACATTTAATTAAATCGTACGACAAAAAAGATTGTCCGGTTCATTTCACCAATCAACATTCCATTTGCCATTGTATACACAGCTTGAAGTAACAAATAATACTTTGTAGGGATGACAAAAGGAATGCTTACGATTTTGCAAATGTGAAAAAAAAATTGTTATTTAAGTAAGAGATCGACTTGACCAGAGCGAATCAATAATTGTAGCTGTTTGAAGCGAACCTGGTGAAGAGCTTAATCTTATTCATATACGAGTAATTCTAGCATGTCTGGCCACTTTATTAGGACTTATCTACGGGCAAGTGTATCCTAATCGATTAGTCAGAGCCCACTATACAAATTACTTCGTAATTCAGCTCACTCGGGTCTCTTTATACCAAGCAATTCGTCATGCCTCTTCCACAAACGTATTTCAGTGGGGACGCTGTAATGCGGGAATTTAGTTCCGGTGCTATAGCGGTTCCATCTTTGTTAAGCGTTCAAAAAACCACTGTCATTCGATAGTTATTGAGCTTGCTTTTCATTAATAAATATGCCTCTAGAATGAATAAACATTTAAAAAGAAGAAACACTATCATTTATGGAGGAAATATTTTCAAGCTATTTCTCTCATTCTACACTAAATTTTGCATAACTCAATTGCGATAGCTCAAAAACGAGTTGAATAGTGCCAGAAGGGAGCGCTGACGAAGCTTAAATGTGATTTTTCCGGCACAAAAAGATTTGGGAGGGGGGAGGGGTCCACGAATAGGTCGATTCTTCTTGCGCTCTTATGCTGTCCATGTGTGGGATTAAGTGGCACAGCTATTGCGTAATGAGGATTTATGTGACACAATGTGGGCCCACTGATTCTTATGGAAAGTAAAAAAATTCCACTACTTCATTCTGTTCAAAGTATTTCGTGTTGCCTTGACCACAATGAATATTTTCAATGCGACCCGCCTGTTGTGAGTTCGGCCGGCTTTTTCCTCCTAGTGGACCGTTGACTCGAGCTTTTCAAAGTCACAGCAGTTCTTGTTTTCATCCCTTCGGTGGTTCATAAACAGGTCAATAGACGGCCTGCCGCTGACCTGCTGCATCCCTCGTCAGTATTTTCAACTTAAAGGCATCAAACTCGCATTGAGGTTCATGGCCTGGCTGCTTAGCACTTCAGTAGCAGAAAACTGTTTAAGTAGAAATTATTCTTTGCTCGAAAGAATTATTTAGGAGAAAAATCTTAAATTTCTTTTTATTAGAAAAAATGGGACTAACAGAGTTTGACATTAATCCCGTTTTTTGTATTGTGATTGTCATACGAGTTTTTAAAATCAAGTACGATATTACCCTACTTCTATTTTGACCCTCCCCCAGAATAACTTATTGATGCAATTAGATATAGTGTTCTTGTCAAGGGGCACCGGGTTCCTTCCCAACTCCGAGTGGTCTACTCTGTGTTGCAGTACAAACTCCGTAAAGGCTAGAGATAGAGTAAGTTTAAATGTAGTGTTGGGTTGGGTTGTTGGTCTGTTGTTCCTTCGGCCGTTTAGCCGCTGGGGTACCTAGTGGGGCCTGTGCCCGTATTCACCTTGGGAAGGTAGGCTGGGAGTAGGGTATAAATATACTCTGGCTGGGGAACCCCTGGGCGTCGCCTGAGCTTGCTAGGGAGGACCCTTGAAAAAAAAAAAAAAAAAACATGAAATTTTTATTGGAAAAGGAGAGTTATTGGGTTTAAAGACATAAGGGCAACTGAGGCCAAATTGTGAAGGAAAAGGAGAGTAGGGGTGATAGTTAAAGTATTGGAGAAAAGGGATGAAGATAGTTGGTGGACAATAGGAAGGTTTTCCACCTGGAAGGAGGAAGTTAAAGGTATAGAGGGAAACCACCTTCCACATGAGGTATGTTATAGGTTTGTGGTGGTAGGGTCCACCAGGCGGAGGGATTAGAATGGGAGGTGGGGGAAGGAAAGCTTGAATAGGAGTGAAAGGTCATAGGGCCAGGGTACCCTAAGTGGGAGGGGGAGATCGCACTGTGGAAAGTGCTTATCTGTTTAGTGATTCCACTTCGGCCACACCAGCAATAGCCGTTGTCAGCTAATTCCACGTCATGCCTCAAAAGTGGGGCCATGATTCTGCAGTTTACTGCAGTCACAATGTTAGCTGGGCATCTGGATTTCTTCAGGCTAACGGGATGGAGCGAATGCTTGAAATGCATGCGTTTATGGAGGTGCTCGCTCACAGACAGAATGCAGAATACTAGTCTGTTGGTTTAGAGGAGAGGATGACGTTCTTCTCTGATGACGACTACGATTGTGCTGAACTGATTTACATGACGTGATGGCAGGTCTCATCTTATTTCTGTTATTAGGACATGTTGTTAGGACATAACTTATTTATTGAAGTAGCACTCGTGTGTGGATTCATGACTTGACGTTAAGCTTCCTCGGACATGAAAAACAGAACTACCTGGCGTTCAGTTGTTTGAGCATGCGTTTTAATTATGTACGTTCCATTTGTTCGCTTGACAGTAGGCCCCTGTTTCGGTTCCACGCTCCACGGATGGTTATCAACTAGTGGCTGTATAGTGTTTCTTGCCTCCCCCCCTACAAACCGCGAAGAATGCACTGTGACACAAAAATTCTATGAACGCCAGTGTTTGCGTAGTTTAGTGTTAGGTTATGTTGGTCCTCTAGCGTTTAGCTGACAGATTCTGTAGTGGGACCCCGCCTTTCCTTCCACCGCGTCGGTGAGGCAGCCGGGTACAAGTAGGAGAAGTATTTTGGCGGGGGCCAATCCTGGACGTGACTGAGTCAGCCAAGGAAGGCCCAATAAAAAAAAGTATACTCTGGAAAGGGAAGACGTGAAAAGAGAGCGCAGGGCGCCCTCTTTTCATGTCTTTCAAGACTTTTCTGAGCCCAGGGCAGCTGGCACACTCTCAACGATCCTGAGTGGAAGTGTTTCTTATTTCACTACATTTATAGTGATCCTGGAATCACTCTTTTGATCTAGAACGGGAAGAACACCTGGTTCCATCGTAAGAATATTTTTACAATATCAGAGGCCTCGACTTCGTACGTTAAGGCAATACCAGGAGGATTACAAGCGGAAATTAAATCATGATAGAAGCGAAGGGCCAAATTATGTGGCCTTCTTCTAATATGAAGTTGATGAATTCTATTACGCCATTAATGGTGTAGCACCAATAGGAAAGCAGAGGGAGTCCACTTTCGTCTTGGTTTCATAATTGGATTTCGTGGTGACGGATAAAGGAACGTTTTTGAGCGTAACTAAATTAAGAGAGCTGATAATGCAACATTTTCTAAAATTAGAGACTAAAATATTAGATGCAAATACTTTCTTTCAATGGAGAATACAATAGTCTGATTTTATGCTGTCAGCAGCAAGGAATAAGTAGCTGAGTTATATCTCTTCGGGGTGCAACCCATCCGGTCCCCTTTGCCATCGCTCTTCTTAATGTTCAGTTATTACTCAGCTGCTATTGAACTGGAGACTAGAAAATGAAAAAAAAAAAAAAAAGTTAAAAGTTTAATGTCACGCAACAAATGTATCCTTTATTGGTCATTTCTGTTTGGCAAAAACAAACAGAACAAAATTGTCTACGTTCATAGTTAGTTTTCAACCCGGTGTTAGAATTTCGCTGATCAACCCAGCTATGCTGGAAATGGTTTTAAACCGGGTACTTCGGTTAAGCTGCCTGTTTTTAAAAGTTCATGGCAGTGTTTCTCTATCGAAGCTTGCGGGACTTTAAAATACTGTCATTTGCACAGCCAAGTTTCTTTTAAGATTTTCCTCGACAAAATCAGCAGCGCAAAACTATAAATACGTATCTTAAATTTGACATTTTGCATCGAGGGCTTTTTTATGTTGAGTTATTCAACGACATTTTAAAGGAGATACCAAAAGAGAGAGAGAATCTGCGCGCACATGAGAACTTGGTATTTTCTTTAGGTTGTCAAACAGGTACCACTGTTAAGAATATCGGCCCGATGATCCAGAATTTTAGGCCCGCCATTACGAGTTTTATCGGTTGTATAGCAAAGCCTACGATGTTTTTTTTTTTTATATTATCAATTGTCGTGTGGCGGGCCAATTAGAAACTTGTGTGTCTTGAAATAATATCTGTATTCGCGTCTTAGTTACGAAATAAATTGAATTTGAAATTTCGCTCCAAAATGAACTATCTCTGTTGGAGTGTTGGGGCCATTTTCGGTCAGGCAAGTGGCTTCGCATGTGCACTATGTGTGCTGCATCTGTTTTTAAGCTTTCGATATACATGCCCACCAAATTGAATGTTGTTCCCGCAAGTATAACGGGATATATTTGCAATTTTATAGATTTGGTGACTTAAAAGCATCCTGTATAACAACGTCATAATTAGCCTATAGGGAATCATTTTTGATTTTTCATTAAAAAAAATTGGATGATTCCTGCGTTAAAGAAAATAAGTTAGTACTGCTCGTTTAGTGGTAGGCGGAAGAAAGATCCAAAATATCGTAGACGACTTTGTTGATGAACTGTGCAGCAAACTTTTCCTACTTCGTTGATTTTGATGTTCGAAATTTTGAAGATTTGTCGATCACTCTTTTAATTATGGTTATTGCGCAAATCTGTGACTAGACAAAGAAAAGTAAGATATTTCAGAATTAATAATAATAACAGGAAGGATCTGACGGCCTCTAAAGGGGTACGGTTGTCAGTTTGCGTTTAGCAGGTGTGCAGAGGAGAAAGCTGCTACGCTTTTCGCATATTCGAAGAATAGTCGTTGGAATGTATAATTAAAAAACTCAATTTGGACCTTATTACGTGAAGAAACGTAATCCTGTGTAAGGTCACAGGGCAAGGTGCTCGATGTCTCGAGCATATTATGAAGTATAATTGTAACATCACAAGGCGTCAGTACTACACCACCGTACGAGGAACCCTGTTAATAATGCACTAGGACAATAAGAGATCTTCACGGAAGCAACTGATGTCGAACACCAACTGGTCTGATAAATCCCGATTTACGCTTTTCAGCACCGATGGAAAGTGCACGCACGGAGGAAACAGGCGCTGCAACTGTCCTGTGTTTGTGCATACCGACAGCGCAGGCTGCCACAGGAGATGTCATGTTTTCGCTCTTAGTCCGCTGATCCCGCTAGACAGGGTCCTGAGCGCCAGTACATATATTTAAACATCGTTGTGGATCAGGCCTGACGTAGCCAGGAGCGCCAGTGCAGTAGTTCACGCTCTTTGAATGGACCGGGGTTCAAGCTGATTGCTAAATAACGTTTGTATTGATTGATTTATTGTAAACTCAACTGACCCGGTGGTCGTGCCAGAGTATAAACAAGGTACACCACAATTTTGCGTGTTTATGCTTTTGGCCAAGGGATAGTGCTTTCGAATGAAAATTCAACCATTCACTGCGACTAATGTTTGAAAAAATTGTTTCGATAACACGAGGAGGGTAGAGGATTGTGCTTCGTTAGCACAATCCTCTGTTGTCTTCTCCCTAGTGGCTAAGAGGCTTGATACAATTACTACAGTATATTACACAATACATATATCAGGCTTTTTTATAGTGAATGTATAATCAGTATGGGGTCACAAGGTGAAGTTGGATGATAGTCTAGGAGCTACCCAAGACATACGAGCAAAAAAAAAAAAAAAAAAAAACATGGCTAATTCTGACTATAGAATGCACACAACTGAACTTCTTTACACTGCCAAAGAAGCAAACAAACCACCTTCATGGGTAGCACAGTGATTATAATCATCGTCCTTTCCACAGCGGGTATAAAAGACCAGAGGTCGAATCCAAACAGTCAATGATGCTTTTGACACTTTCGAATCCAAGAAGTCAGTGACGCTTTTATGGGTTAGTTTGGATGGACTAACTCCACCACAACATGGATGGAGTTAGTTTGTTCAGGAGAGGATATCAAGGTTTTTTACTCACTCCTGTTTTCCATCCAACAAAACAAGCAAACCCAGCTCGCATTTACAAACAGAATACGCATGGGTGGATGAACTTGTCTTTTTGGCTAAACGTGATCTGAAATATTATTATATACATTTCATTCCGTTTGTTTATTAATTCACTTCCTTCCCTCTCCAATAAAAATAACTTGCCCGTTGTTATAATTCGTATTCAGCTTTTTTAGTTATTCGATTCTTCCTTGCTTGACCTATTTGATTCCTCCCACTTCTAACCGCTTCTCAGTAAATTGTAGTAACTTTCAAGAAAGGAAGCACCATTTGCTGATTGCAGACTTCCTTATGTGGTGGTGTGTTTCTCACTCGCAGGAGTGAAGAGCAGCAGCAATTGGCCTTTCATCCAGTGCACAGGCTCGGAATTTCTTCGAAACACTTAAGCCAACTTTGCGAGCAATATCTTGAACAATTAAGCTACTCCCTCTCCGAGCTGTAAGCTAATTATCCGAGTTAGTTCCTTGTATATCAGAATCAGTTGTGTTCACGTGACACCGGTCAAGTGGAGCGTGATTTACCTTCTTGCGATCTTCTTGTTGCTCGTGTAGTCGTGCACGAGGTTGCTGTTACAGGCAGAACGCGTGCAGGAATCCCGATGTGTTCACTCGCGTGAAAACAAGTGAGAATAAAGCTGACACGCTATTAATTAGCAGGTGGTAAAATAAAGTTGGATGCGAACTTCTTCCCCTCGCGCGCGCGACACAAGCGATGCTGGCAATGTTTAACGAACCACATCTGTCCGTCCACTTCGAAACTCGCTGTGTTGCCGTCAATGGATGTAGTTGTCTTTGCGTGATCGGAATGCTCTTTCGTTTAAATATGGTCCCCGTGGATACAAGAGGGCTCCTTAAGTCATTTACCAGCGTGTTGAGCCTTGGACGAAAGCGCTAAGATAAGATAAAGAATCGGATAAGTTGTGCCCTTTCAAATGAATCGTAGCGATAGAGTAGTGACAGTATAGCGAGTCGCGCACCCTGACTGGGTTAGTGATTAATGACACCGGCACCTTTTGCAGGAAAACAGGAACAGTCTCTGCACTCAATCTTGATGGAAGAATACTCCTTAATTTTGAATTTTTAACTCTCTTCAAGCTCTCTCATCGACGACAAATCCAGAGAAATATGTTGATGTTTTCATCCAGATGAAACTCGGGCTGTTTCTGCTGCTTATTTCCCATAACAGTGGCTTACAATAATCTTTATTTAAAATTCTGGAGCGCAATAATTGGTGTTTAATAACCAGAATTTTAATATTATTCGGCATTGACAGCGGTGCAACTTTTTTAAAAAGCAGGAAAGAAAAAGGACAGGTCTTACAGGTAGGTTAGGCAGTCGGTGTTGCATTGGAACACATCGAAAACTATACCGTGAGCACTTTCGGGGATATATCATTTGTCACCGTTAGAAATTTCATTCTGCGAAGGGCGATCAGCGACGAAATCAGCAGACCTAAATTGTCCAGTCTATTGCTGAGCAACCCCTTCTACTCATCTCACAGCATTCCTCCTTTTCACCTAACTTTAATTTTTGGGAGAGGACAGGGGGCCTACTTCCTTACGAATGCGTGGTCGATAAATGGCGATTCACTGAACGTAATATCACTAACAAAGACGGATTCTGTAAAATATCTTTTGATCAACAGAAAAATGGTTTGTTTTTTAACGCAGATCTTTTCATCTGTGGAAACGTGGGTTTGTACTTCCTTTTAATACGCAGGAATTACTTTAGCCCTAATAAGAAAAATGGACAGGAGACAGAACGGACATCGTTGTGAAATGCGTTTCGCCTTTGTTTGCGGTTCAAGATTCTGATATTCACGAATCCAGCTCGAAGACCTTATAGGTGTGAGTCCGAACGGTGACATCAAGTTGGTTTGTCTTCTGGAATGTACTCTTAATGAGCTGCCGGTGGGTCACATTTTGTTAAGGGGTTCCACATATAAGGTTTCTCTTTTTTAATTTTATCACCAGGACTCGATTTGCTTCTGTAAAACGGTTCGAAATCGCCATTCTTGTTTTTTTTTTTCTTGTTATCTGTTGTCTTAAGGCAATCTGCTCTTCCTCGCTCCTTCCATTAATCACTGGGAAAAATGTACTCTTTAAGTCCGTCCCTTGGGATCATTAGACAGTGGACCGATAAATCAACCCTTTAATTACATTTAATGTTACTTTGTAGAAAGGTTAATGGAAATGACTTGTAAGCTGTTTCTGGTAGACCCTAACGTTTTCGCGTTTCATGTCAGCCGTTTTCAATTAGCCCTTCATCATCTGCTCGCTGTCTTAGCGCAGAGACTCTTAACAACTTTCATAACAAATGTAACTGAACGAAGAGTTTAATTCTGGTTAATTCCACAATACCTGTGCACAGATGAAAGGTGAAGAATTGGCCTCTCGTTATTAACATTACTTGCATTGCTTAACCTCTCAGTCGCGTGCTCCGTGCGTTTAACGAAGTTACATTTTTTGCCTCCTGATATAATCCCCCCCTCCTCCACTCTTCTCCTCTCCTTTTGCTCTCCCTCACCGCCCGTTTCTTTCAAAACCAGACGGCCGAAATTAGCCCGGTTCTGTCGGCTGAAAATTTTTCCGCGAACTGGCAAAGAAGGGGGACCAGATTAATCGGTAGCATCAAGCCCGTTTCTCCCCCAACAATGCGCCGTCTTATCAGGGCTAATTTTTCAAAATAAATCACCTATCTAAGCAGCAGAGATAGGGGTTCCTTGTGGAGATAGCGCCTAATTACGTAGCCATTGTTTCTTTACACTGAAGCCACCTCTGCAACCGACATTAACCGATCTATTCGGCCAGTTGCCATAATGAGGAGTAGACAATGATGAATGCACTAACAAATACCCCCTATGAGAGAGAGAGCTACCAGCCGCTACCGACGAAAATAAATAAGGTAATTGATAAAAACTTTGCGGCGAAGTTCATCAAGGGCGACTAACTTTCTGCGTCTCTTGGTGTCGTCACTGGCTATTAACGCACCCACGGTAAGCAATGTATTGACCATCGTGGCGATGAGCAAAGGCTGGCCTGTGTGCGCGAAGGAACTGAGTTTTACAGCTAAAATCATTTTAAGAAGGAACTGGACACCATTAGAAACAAAATTTCGATTTGAAACAACAGCAACAACGCTAAAATCTTCCTTAATTGGATGGCTCCTGGCTTTGGATGCTGTGCAAAGGAAAGATAAAAGTTCAGAAGAAACGGGAAACTTTCCACATTTTTATTCGCTTTGTTTATGTTTAATCGGAGTCTGTCTCAACATTTCCTGTAACTTTACTCTCTTATGTGTTCTGCTATCCCGTTTGGAATTATTTATTTTTTTCTCTACTTAGATACACGAAGGCGAAATTATGCTTTTCAGTTTCTCATCTACGATAAATCGCCATCAATTTCCCAGCTATTTCATCCTACCCTATAGTAGGCTCGATTCTTTTGTTAGTAAAATCTGTTTAGGATAGGACTCTCCCCACCCCTCCATTCATAATTTGATTGGAGATCATATTGGGTTGCGAAGTCATTAAGTTCTGGACCCCGCATAATCTCCAATCAAATCACAGAACTACTAAGGTCCAAAAATATATCAAGAATTAATAATGAAAAAAAAAAACAGCCCATGATGCATCGTGAAATAATTCAACGAGGCTACTGGATTTCATTCGTGTTGGTTATTATTTATGTAGAATGTATACATAAATGCAGCTCTCGTGGGGTCTGCTGCGTTTATATGCTGATTTTATGTGTTTAGCAAACATCCAGCAGATGGTTGCTAAGAGGCCAGTATCATATAAAACGTACACGACATCACATTAAACACGCACTCTACATAACACTCACGACCCCTGGTTTAACAGTATTCGTGCTTCTTCGCAATGACATTCGGCTGGTTTGTGAGGAACCCCTGGCAATACCCTGACAAGTAACATTGTGTCTATATCCACTCTTCCAGTCTCATCACATCTTTTTCTTATTTTTGAGGTTCATTTTCCTTTCAAATAATTTAGTTCATCATCTATTTGTAAACCTAAATACAATTTGAGGAAGAATCTCCTGTTTTCGAGCGGCTTAATAAAGTAGACCATTTAACTGATGCTTTCCTTCTCACCATTCTCCCGGTCATCAACGACTGTGTTCCCATCTCCGGCACCTACAATGCCAAATTTCTTCACCAGTACAGCAAGGAAGACATACTTATTACGATTAAATCAAAGGAATTCTTTAGTGGGCAATTCAGTGAATCTGGTGGTCCGCACATCTTCAACTATCAGCGTTTAAGGCGGGAAGTCAAAACTCATCATTTTGGGCATTTTTTTTTTTTTTTTTTATGTAAACCCCAAACACGAGAGGTATCGGAACCTATAGTACTTAGTACCGTGTTTGGGTTGGAGGTCGATAAGACGAAAGAAGACATTTGTTGACATTGGACTTGAACTTCTGTAGATTGTAATTTTCAGGAAATACGTATGAAGGAAGGTTGTTCCAGAAAATGGCAGTTGAATGAATAAACGAGGAAGATGAAAAGTTGGTTCTGTGAGTTTGAAATTGGACAGTAAATGGATGTTGGCTGGTGGCGGCACGTGTTCGGACTCTTTCGAAAGAGAGAGCGGGAATTATAGAAGCCAATTCAGAAGAACAGTGCCCATGGAAGTATCTGTAGAAGAGGCATGCAGCAGAAACAGAACATCTATGAGAATGCGAGTGGAGAGACTCTGTTAGAGATGAATCATTAATTAACCTAACTGCCCTCTTCTGAATGGAATCAAGAAGCCTGAGAGAGGTTTTGGGGGCACCACCCCAGATGTGGGAACAATATTCCATTGCAGGGCGGATGTGCGATTTGTACACAGTGAACAGATGTTTGGAAGAAAAGTAACTCCGAGAGCAAAAGAGAAAACCAAGTTTTTTAGATGCAGAGGAAGCAATATTTGTAATGTGCTTGTGCCAAGAGAGATTAGAAGTCAGGGTAATCCCCAAAAGAGATATATCATTTTGCCTAGAAATCGGAGTGTCACTACAGATAAGCATAGGAGCAGAAGAATCCTTTTTGCGAGATATAAGACAAGATTGAGTTTTAGAAGGATTGAAATCAACTAAGTTGTCTTTGCCCCATTGGTGAATTACCTGAAGATCGGCATTTAAAGAATTGGTATCAGATTTTCGAGAAGTTGCAGCTGATTAGCTGATTGAGCAATGAATGCAACGTGCTATCATCGGCAAAACTATGGATAGGATTTCCAGTCAATGGAAGAAGGTATTAATATACAAGAGGAAAAGAGGAGGGGGGGAAGAACTGAACCTTGGGGACACCGCCATTAGTGGAGAAGTTAGAAGACACAGAGCCATCTACCATCACCCTCAGTGAGCGATCAGGAAGGAAGCTGGATAACCAATTCTAAAAACAGTTGACAAACCATAAGATGGAACCTTGTGTAGAAGACCTTTATGCCAAACACGATCGAAAGCCTTTGAGATGTCAAGAGCAACTACTTGTGTTTCACCGAACCTTTCCATTGAATTAGTCCATAAAAGGGTAACATAAGCCAGAATATCACCAGTGGATCGACACTGACGGAATCCATACTGGCTATCATTGATCAGACGGAAGGTTTCTAGGTAGTTTAAGAGTTGGCGATTAATTGATTTCTCCATTACTTTAGAAAGAGTAGAAGTAATTGCAATGGGACGATAATTGAATGTGAGGGATTTGTCACCCTTTTTAGGAACTGGCTGGATATGAGAAAATTTCCAAGCAGAAGGAAAAAGGCCTTTGGAATAAGAAAGTGAAAAAGGCGGCAAAGAATAGGAGTAAGTTCAGGAGCACAGGTTTTGAGAACAAGTGGAGAAATACCATCGGGACCTGGAACTTTCCTAGCATCAAGATTCATCACAATCCTTATGATATCCTTTTGACAGAAGACCACAGGAAGCATTGAATGGAGCGTGTTGGGAATGGTGGGTGGTGTTTTACCAAGATCATTAATACATGAGTTGGAAGAAAAATGGGATGGTAGCAGGTCAGTTTTATCCTTGGCTGAATTGACAACAGAACCATCTGGTTTGGACAGAGTTTTTGTGCAGAGATGGGCAAAAGTTGCGGCCAATAGCTTTGGCAAGAAACTAGAATGCTCGGCTATCATTAGGGCAAGAAGCAAATTTTCTACTCTTAGCCTGTTCAAACTCTAGTTTGGACTGATTAATAACTGCTTTACAATTGTTGCGAGCTTTGGTGTAGGCAGAAAATGAAACTGAATAATTAGAAACAAGTCAATTGCGATATGCAACATTCTTCTCTTGAATAGCCTTAGCACATTTATTGGAAAACCAAGGTTTAGATAAAGGACGAGATTTCAAAGTGGAGTGTGGGATAAAGGATTCCATTCCTGCAAGAATAATTTCACTAACACGATCTGAGCAAATGTTGACATCAGAAGTTTTGAAACAGTAATCCGTCCAAGGAAAAGAAGAAAAGAAGTCTCGCAGGTCATCCCATCTTGCATTCTTGTAATGCCAAACAACAGTTGCGAGGTTGGGAATAGCCATGAGATAAAGGCTCCATTGGAGAAGAGACAATCACCAAGTTGTGATCTGAAGTGCCTAAAGGACCTTTCACTTCGACCGTGTACTTAGAAGGGTTGTTTTCGAGAAAAAGTTCAAGTGTGCTGGCTGTATGTTTAGGATTGTCCGGTATTCTTGTAGGTAAATGGACAATCTGTGCAAGGTCATTAGTAATTGCAAAAGCCTCAGCATCTCGACCAGCTGGGTCGGTGTGACTAGAAAACGGAAGCCAGCTGGAGTTGTGAACATGAAAATCACCAAGGTAAATTACCTAACTGTTAGGAAAGTTGGACTGGAAAAAGTCACGTTGCAAAGAGAGGAAGTGAAAAAGCTCTAAGTGATTAGTGGAGTTGGGAGAATGGTAGAAACAACAAATGAATTTGACATGAGGTAGAGAGATTTTAAGTCAGAGAAGATCAAAGAGAGGAGATTCCAAATTGCCAAGTCTCTGACAGGGAATATCAGAACGGACATATGCACAAGTACCACCTTTGAGGCGAAAGGAATCATACAGCGAATAATTTGGGCATCTGAAATGAGCAGTAGTTGAATCAACCGATAACTGAGATTCTGTCAGAAAAAGTACATTGGGTTTGGCAGACTGCAAGTGGAAATGGACATTGTTGAGATTAGAATTGAGACCACGTATATTTGTGAAATGAATTAGTGTTTGCAGCACCCATCACCATTAAGCAACTTTGTATAGCTCAGTTGGGTCACCTTTAACACCATCTCTCCTCTCAGCTGAAAACCATTGACATGGTTTAATCACTTCAAGTTCCACGTCTCTCAGCACTCATTGACGCTCAACGCCTCACCAGGTTGATTTCTTCTTCAGATTTCTGGGAAACGTGTCACTGGCACATTTCATTTCATATCCATCTCTACGATCGTCCCCAGAACCCCACCTAATCTCTAATGACTGCATCTGACGGACAGATTTTTACTTTGCAAATGCTCCTATTAGTTCATTCCTTGGTTGCTGACTTCACAAAATTTTCCATAAGCAAAGTTTATAGGCGCAAGATTTTGAGACACGACTTCCTGTCTAAATCTCATTGTGGTGGAAGGAACATCTGTGAACCTCCAAAAACAGCGAGTTAAGTTTTATGGTTTTGTGCAACTGCCATATGCGTTACTCAAACAATCTTGTGTGACCTTTGCAAAATTCTGGTCCTCAATTTTCTGGTATGTGAGGCCAAGAGTGTTAGTGTAAGGCTTTCAAATTACTAGGCTTTTTAAATTAAATTTAATTAATTTTAATGTAATTAAAGATATTTAGTTATATACTGTAATTTTATTAAGTACTATATATAAATAAATATCTTTAATTTATTAATATTTTCCTTTTGTTAAAACCCCTAGTTTCTTAAGCCATGATGGACATTATTGCTATGCTGTACCCTGTAACAAAAATGATTCTTATATAAATTCTGTTCAAATTAGCTTAATCATTAACAATGACACCAAACAGTTTTGGAACATCATAAAATCAAATTCCAACTCCTGCCAACAAAACCACTTTTACAAATTGGATCAAAATATATCAATTTCCGGACCTCAACTGATTGCTGGTTCTCGCTCTCTCCACTGCCTCTCAAATTAATAACTGGAAATGTTTTCTTCTGCAACGTCCAGTTCCTGTCAAAGATGATATCCTTAATGTATTCACCTTTTTGATTAGATATGTAATTTTCCTGTGAAAAACTGAACAACGACTGTCCTGCTCTCCCTTATTGCATCCCTATTCTCTTCTGAAAAAAAAAACAAAAAAAAAACAAAAACATCTACTAATACTCTTCTGTATTATCTTGTTCGCTTAGACAATATCAGTATACAGCCTATCTTTAAAGAGGATCAAAAGAATCGATGAAGAAATACAGGCCAATTTCTCCCAGAACAGCCATTGCAAATGTTTTTAATGCCACAATTCATAGGCATTTGTCAAACTACCTGAAATCATTCATGGTTCAACAACAATATGAGTGCCTCCAAGATGGATCGGTCTCCACTGACCTAAGTCTATACTAGCAGTTTGTATATGATTGTGTTCGCCTGGACATTTGGATTTCTTCTGGCCAAGAACAAGTGCTTGAATATATATATTTAAAATGCTATGGTGGATTTATCGTGACTTTAATGTAATTAAAGATATTTACAGTACTTTTGTTAAGTACTATATATAACTTTTAATCTTTAATTATGATATTTAGTAATATCTTAATACTGATTAAGATTACATGTACTTGTATGGAATCAAGGTTTTTTTTTTTTTCCATACTGCATCACTTTGCGAAGTACGAGGAATAACTACTGGTTTTCTTGTGAGGCAAACTATCATCTTCTGCCGGTACCGAAACTCAGTGGTTTCATCTCCTTGCGAGTAACTTCCATTTCTTTGTGAGGAAATCTATTACATCTCCTTACGATGCATAAAAATGGGATTTTGGAACTTCTTTGGGATGCATCAGGTTCTTCTCTTGCATTTCTTTGTTCTAAAAAGGTCGGCACGTATGACAGGGTCCTGTTATGCTCAGCTGTTCGTGTGCTGACTGTGCTTTGGTATGTGTGTTCAGTTCTTGGAATTAAGTGTTGGATAATGATGACTGTCTGCTACTGGCTGGGCTCGTTTGTGAGAAAATAGGGGGTTCCAGTGGAGAGTTAGACCTCCCGGCGAGCCTGCTGGTGGCGGATAGTGGCGATAGCTGAGAAACACAAACTGCATCTTGTTTGCAGAATGGTTAGGGCAGTCACAACGTTAGCTGGGTATCTGAGTTTCTTCAGACCAATGGGATGGGAGCAAGTGCTTGAACTGCATGCGTTTATGGCGGTGCTCGCTTACAGGTACAGTGCGGAATGCTGATTACGACTATGATTATGCTGAATTGATTACTTTACTTTCTGTTGTTAGGACATAACTTACTTATTGAAGCATTCGTGTGTGGATTAATGACTTGACGTTAATCTTCCTCAGACATGAAAGCACAACTAAATGACCTTCAATGGTTGAGGGTATGTTTAATTATGTACATCTCATTTTTCGCTCGACAATAGGCCCATGGCCTGATTCAACGAACCAGGGATGGTGACAAACTAGTGGCTGTATAGTGGCGCAGTATAATATACACTGAGTGATCACTGAATTATGACCACCCCTATGAAAACTGAATGCGGCCCGTTGACCACGTGAGGTACGAGAATGCGGAGTTAGTCGACCTACGTAGCGAAGGTGTTATTGGTTCAGCAGGTAGTAAAATTCCGAGCGTGATGGGTAAAATGGAGGATTTATCGGACTTTGATAAAGGACAGATTGTGGTTGCTCGACGAGCTGATGTCTCGATTTCCCAAACGGCTGAACTGTTGGGTGTTCGAGAGCCGCCGTAGTTAAAGTGTACTTGGACTGGTGTCAAAATGGTCAAACAGCGACCCGAAGGCAAAACAAGGCAAAGGTCAGCGAAAGGTTGATGTTAAAGGTGAGCGCTCGGTCCGACGACGCGAACAGGCACAGCACTGTTGAAGAGTTGACTGCCCAATACAACATGGGTCAACCCGGAACAATATCTGGCATGACCATGCGTCGCATGCTCGCACGTATGGGCTATACCAGCAGACAACCCCGACGCATCCTCTCTCCTAACCAATGTTCATCGGCGTAAAAGACTCGCCTGGTGCAAAGAGCATGCAAGTTGGACGTTAGAAGACTGGAGGAAAGTGTGCTGGTCGGATGAATCACATTATTTACTCCACACCGTGGATGGTCGTGTACGGATTTGAAGTCAACAATATGAGGCTCTTGATCCACCATGCATGGTATCAAAAGTGCAGGCCGGCGGTTGTATGGTGTGGGGCATGTTTCCACTGGCAGGAACGTGGATCCCTGGTGCATGTGGAACAACGTATCAGTGGTCTCCGCTATTGTCAACTGCTTGCTCACTGTGTACATCCCGCTATGTTACACTTTTTCCCGAATGGCGATGGTGTCTTCCAAAATGACAATGCGCCGAGCCATTGGGCACTTGATGTGCAGGAATGGTTTGAGGAACACAATTCTGATTTCCAGCATAACGATTGGCTTCCGAACTCCACCGATATCAATCCCATAGAGCATGTGGGACACTATGGAAAGGTATATCAGGTGTCTGGATACACCCAGTCACCTCCATACCTGCATTGCTGGCCGCATTACACACAGCTTAGTTGGCCATACCTCCCGAACGCTTCCGACATCTTGTTGAATCAATGCCACGTCGGATAGCTGCTGTACTGGGGGCAAAAGGTGGACTTACGAGGTATTAGATAGGTGGTCATAATTTACTGGTCACTCAGTGTATGTGCTAATATTATTTGTGCCGTACTGTGGCGGGGTTGCCAGAAAAGTTGGCTGAGACCGCGTAGTGTAATAAATAAATAAAAAAGCTAACTTGTGGATATTGATTTTGTTGATATAAACAAGTAATTTTGAGAAGTTACCACACAACACTGTTATTAGCAAACTGAAGAGTTACTGAATTCAGGACCCTCTTCTTGAATCCAAAGCTACATTCTTCAGAGGCAAAATACTGTTATTGTCAATAATGAGCATTTAAAATCTTTCTCCCCAAGTAGCGAGTTCTCGAAGGGGCTTCCCTGGCACTTCTCCAATTGAACATCTTCATCAATGATTGTACTCAGTTAAAATTTTCATGTTTGCCGATGTCAATCTCAACTCATCTATTTCAAAACCATTTGACCAAATTCAACCCGCCAAGCTCCAAACAAACTTATGCAGTAGGCCTCTGACAACGGGCTCTCTGTAAATAGATGTAAATTCCAATCTCTCCATTTTGCAACTTCCAAATCATGTAATAATCTCTACCATTGCTACCATATTGGATGAGTTTGTATTTGTAAAGATATAGTAATTGGCTTCTCTGTAATTCGTGATCTGTTTTAATATAATAGTTTAATGTAACGGATACTTTTACTATAAAAAAATTAGAACAGACTTTTAATAGAATTTTTAACGCGAATATTTAGCAGCCGTGGCCAAATATTAGAACTGTAAATTTACGTGCGATTTCTCTTTTTTATTAAGTAATTTAATGGTTTAATAAAAATAATAATACAAGAAACGCAGGTTCGAACCACGGTCGCTCAAAGGATATGTACTTATGGACCCTCACTCCTGACTACTCGACTTGGACTGGAATGGTACAATGGAGCGTCTCCAGTCCAAGAGAATCACCGCTGAGCTTGCCGAAGTCCTCATAATTATTCTTAATGAACTTTCCCTTCGCTCTCAAAATAGAGTTTATGCCATTTATCCTAAAAGCTTGCCTGCCTTCACGGTGAAATGTTTTAAGTTTTTCTTAAACAGTCCTCTGTTCCATGTCTTGAATTTACAGTGCGCAGGTTGATTAGCACAGTTTCTCCTCGCAGTATAAGGACTTTCGTCTCCAAAGATCGATGAGAAGTACCCCTTCAGTTCATCACTTACATCAGCTAGATTATCAATGACTTCTTCGCACCCATTACGCAAAGATCGAATCTGATTTTCTCTTTTCTTCTTTGTATTTACAAATGTGGTAAATTTCTTGTCTCCTTTGCTCTTTTACGCAGTGATTTTTCATACTCAGCCTAGCTTACTATTACAGATCATTACTATTATATACTTTAGAGGTTTAAATTGCTTTGTAACTGACCCATGCTATTTTACTTTTGTACTATTAAACTACTTTACTTCTTTATTCATTTACTTGCATCCTCTCCCCCTTTTTTTTTCAATGGAATAGTCTCCATTGGTCTCTGAGGCTTGTCACAGATATTCTTCTGGATATGAGAGCTAAGCCCTGCTATCCGGGGATCTCAGACGCTGGAACTGTTATTGAAGTCCCAATTGTGAATCACATGGACTTGAGCCCTCGAGGGTAGCGCAATTTGCAGAATCGCCGTCCTCCGAACACCGGATGGAAAAGACCTGAGTTCGAGTCCCATCGATGACGTGAGGAATTTTTATGTAACTTTTTCACAACGTGGGTGAGTCGGTCTCAGGCGAGGGTAACCAAAACTCCGTTTTTCTTCCAGAAAACAAAAAATCGATCACAGAACACAGAAATTTATAGACAATATATACGGGGCAATATGGCTTTAATTGCTGATCCGCCTAAAACCCTAAACAAACACACTGATTTCTGTCTGTTTTAAAGGACTCTGTATATCACAGCGTAAAAAGAGTAGTTGAACTAACATTCAGGGCCGTCCTTCATAGGACGCAGGTCCTATGTCTCCTGCATCCGCAACAGACATAGCACAAGTTGTGTCCTATGTCTCAACTCATAATTTCATTGCTTCTGATCTGCCAGCTAGTGACTGGAGGGAGTCTGAGTAGCGCGTTTGTATGTGGGAGGCACTGTCGAAGCCAAGTTACATGAAAGGGGTGGGTATATTCTCGTTGTATATGCCGCTATATATCCAAAAAAATTCATAATTTTTTTAACATGTTCCCCATCCCCTTATCTACTGAATGCATCAAGAATAATCCATCTAATCGAAAAACTTCTGCGTCAAGGTTTGAACTTTCCTCCAAAAACTTCCTCATTCATTTCACAAATGCATGGTCTGAGTTCTAATCTCATGGTCCTTTCCCACTTACAATCTACCAAGTCCCACTTAATTTTTCTGGAGTAGTCTCAGTTATCGATTACTTTAATCGCTACTCATACCAGTTGCCTAATTATTCTCACTACCTTGTTGTTTTCTGCATTTATTAATGTTATTGGTGAGGGTATATCAGGCTTAATGTCTCAGTTTGCAGATGATACAAAGGTTGGTAGGGTGGAATTACTGCTGGCCATATTACTGCATATGGGTAGCAGTAATCCCAGAGTAACGTATTGACTGTTTGGTACTACACCCAGGGTGGTAGTGAAAAATGAAAAGGACCGGTGGATAATTGTACAGTCTGATGTGAAGTTCTCTGAGACTGTGGACAGGCTGCCAGGGCAGCTCATGAGGGTTTTGTAAATGATTAATATTAGTAGAGGCATATGATTCAAGAAAGCAATCTTATACAGCACCAGTCAAAAAAAAAATTTCCCATTTCACCCATTCATTCACTCTAAACGTTCGTGTAGTTCTGCCTTGAATTTATTTAAGCTGTCAACTTCCACAACAACAGATGGAAGTTTGTTCCAGCAATCAAGCGTTCGCTGGCTAAAGGCAAATCTCCGTACATCTATTCTACAACTGTCATTCCTCAATTTGAATTTATGCCCCCTCAGGTTCGTAATCTGAGCGAGGAGAAGAATCCCATCAGCATTGAGCTTGCTCAAACCATTGAAGGCCTTATACACCTCAATATACATAGATTTTGCTACCAGAAATAAGGAGGTGATTATCCCATTGCATAAGCAGTGGTCAGGCCACATCTTTAGTACAGCATTACAGGTCTGGAAGCCTCATTTTAGGAAGGATGTAGAGCTGCTGGAATGGGTACAGAGAAGGGCAACGAGATTGGTGAGGGGAACAAAGGGATGCTCTTACCAAGAAAGGCTTCATTTCTGCAAATTGCAGCGTCGGAGACTAGGCACTTGTGAGGTGATCTCACTGAGGTATGTAAGGCTTTGAATGGCTTGAGAAAACTCAATGCTGATGGTATTCTACATCTTGCTCAGACTACGTACTGAGAGAGCATTAATTCAAATTGAGGAAGGATATTTGCGGAATAGATGCGAACGTTTTTCTTCGGCCAACGGATAGTTGAATTCTAGAACAAAGTTTTCATCGTTGGTGTGGAAGTGGATAGTTTGAATAAATTCGAGAAAGAATTATACAAACAATTCTGGGAATGGATAGGTGAAATGGGATTTTTTTTTTTTTTTTTTTTTGGTTAATGCTGTATAAGCTTGCTTTCCTGCATCACATGTCACTATTAATAAAACTAAAACTTCCACTCTTTCAAAGATTATGGAGAAATCCCTCAAATGCAACTGTTAAACTCTCTCGAAACTTCCTTCTGATCAATTATTGCCAATATGGATTCCGACAGTGTTGAGCCACTGATGATATATTGGCTTACGTCACTCATCTTTGGACAAATTCGATGGAAAAAAATTGGTGAAAATGAAGCAATTTCTCTTTCTTGAACAAAAAAATCAGAAAAAATATATAATTCTCTATTTTTAAATTCGACATTTTATTTTCGCTATATTTCCCTTCTAGATTGACTCCTCGTTTGTGTTGACAATATTCTTTTCTTCTTGCGTGCGCACAAACACCTTTGCTTCGTTTTTTATTCTTTTCAGATACGTCAAATCATCGAAAAGTTTAAAACCATACCGAGTCCTTCTATTACCTATGCGCAATTTTAAATCACTCGCTTAAAACTGAGAATTGCAGTTGCTGTAGCTATAGTAGGGCTTTAGGAGCATCAGCGACTAAGGCCATATTTCTTCGTGCATATTAGCTGTAAAAATTGAGCGTGTTCTGAGGTTGATTTTTCTGTTTGCTTGGCGAAAATTCTCAGTTTCCGACCGAAGAAACCGTGCTACCTCGCCTCAGACCCACTAACTCAGCCACGATGTGAAAAAGGACCATAAAAATTCCTCGCGTCATCAACGGGACTCGAACTCAGGTATTGTCCACTCTGTGTGTTGGGGGGACGGCGATCCTACCAACCGTGCTACCACGAAGGCAAAACTGAGAGCGTTTAGCGCATGTATCCTCAGGAAATCATACCAATGCATATTTTGATACCTGACGAAGACAATTGATACCCTCTTCTTAACTATTTATGTCTGTCCAATTTTAACAAATTTTAACGAACATCGATAAAACAAGCAACAATTATGGAATAAACATCAATATAAATAAAACCAAACTAATGCAAATCGGAAGGAACATAGAAGACATAAACATCCAAAATCAACAGATAGAACAAGTAATTCTTCATCTGTTGATTTTGGATCAACAGATAGAATTCCTATACCTGGTCTCATTAATAACTGGAAACCTAAGTAATATTGACCAAATTAATCGCAGTCTGAACTGCGATTAATTTGGTCAAATCGGATGGACAAATATGAACAGACTCAAAAACATATGGAGGAGGAACAAAATCTCAAATAGTCTAAAACTTAAACTATACGAAACGGTCATCACACCCACAGCAACTTACGGATCAGAGAATTGGAGAATAAATAAGAAAGGCAAAAGATAATGGCATTTGAAATGAAATGCTTAAGGAAAATTAATAAAACAAATTGGAGAGAACACAAAAACCAATGAACAAATAAGAAGAGATCTAAATCTTGAATGTAGCATAATAGAACTCATCTAAAATAAACAACTTCAGTGGTTTGGAAATGTGAATCGGATGAAATAGTAAAGCTTGCCTAACGTAGTATTGACAAGAATAATTGGAAATAACAGACCACCAGGAAGATCTAAAAGAGAATGGCTTCAATGTCTAAAGGAGCCTTTCAGAGCTACCGACAACAATGGAGATCGATATCCAAATGGGGACTCAACCCGTGCTGAACGGAAGAGTAGAAAGATGATGATGAGTCACTTATCGTGGCTTTCCACTCTTTTGAAGCCCCTAAAAATGTTAACACCATGTTCAAGACAAACCCCCATTACCGCGATTATGAGATTTAAAGAAAGAGAACCTCTGATATAAACCGCGAACTGCACGTCCTCGACTTCTATCGGAAGTTGTGACGCTCACAAATAACTGAATCTGTCGATGAAGAGGCTGCCTCCATCGCTCGCAATATTTCTAGCGCACGTGTCGTCTTCTCGAACTACCGGTGTTCTTTCGAGCACCGGAAGGAAAGTTCGCCGTGTTTGCATGCCCTGATATTCCTATTAATCACATGGGCGCATCAAATCTTATTCTCAGATAAGCCTAAATGTGTGGTCTTTTGCCTAATAAAATAGAAACGCAACTATCTTGTTTTTCACACGTTTTGTGGATTGACGAAGCACATTTTTCGTTGAATAGGGCGGGAACATTCATAATTGTCTCATTTGTCTGAAACTACCGACATCAGTTTCAGGACGTCTCTGTTCGTTCTGCAAAGGTGGCTGTTTGAGCAAATTATGCTGCGCTTACGACAACTCTAATGCTTTAAAGACCTTCGAGACAATCTACATGCATGGTGGAGCGACACCACATTATTCTTTTACCAATTTTTGCTCAGCTGCGTGAAATATTTTAGACTTAAGACGAGAGATTACGTCTTAAGTCTAAAACTCAACCGACTTCTCCTGGGAGGCAATGCTGTTTGGAATTCCAAATGCTGTTTGGAATTCCAAGTGGGAAAAAATGTAAACATTTTAATGGCTAAAATTTTACATTTTTAAGATTTTATCTATTTAAGTAGGTATATTATATCCTTCTGTATTCAATCGTGTTTTATCTTTCCATCCACAAAAACTACGCTTTCTACATAAACTTCTATAGAAGTTTATCTGCGTATCTCTTGAATATTGTTTGTTTCTTGACGAAAATCTACAGCATTACCAAATACTAAACGTGCGTATGCTTTGTACTTTGGTTGCAAGATTGATTGGTGATCAGGACAAAATTTGGGCTCCACGTATGTCCTGTACCTACACCACACATCTGAGGATGTGGTAACCGGGAAAATTAAAAGTATACCTTTTGCTCTTCTCATGGCCTGGAGAGAACCGCGCAGCCACAGAGACGATTGCAATTTCTGCATACAAAAATATCAGGGATTTCTCTATTTCTGAAAAAGGAAGCACAGCATCAAATATCCTAACATATCATCTGCAATAAAGCCTGTTCCGCATAATGAACACCAATCGATATTAGTTCCCCCAAAATCATAGGTTAAAAGAATCATGTGGAATATAGCAAACATCCTTGTGTTGCAGATTCCGCTAAACCATCTACTTCAAGAGATTTGGGCTAAACACCGGAAAATTATAACGCGCCACACTTAATTAAACAAGAAGAGTTGAATGACTTAGCTCGTGATTTAAACTTATCTAAAGAAGGACAAAAAAATCTTACAACAGTGGAAGTTACTTTGAAGCACGAAGTAAATTTACAGTATATCGAAAACGTCAAAGCGTTTTCAAAATATTTCGTTATGGAAGTGGATACGTATATCTTTCTATAGAAATATTAGTGGTCTTATAATTTAACTGAGCATTGATCACAATCCTAATGAATGGCGTATATTTAGTAACGCCTCAAAATTAAGCTTAAAAGCAGTGTTTCTGCACAATGGAAATGCATTCCTATCAGTTCCTCTACTTCATGCTGTTGGCTTGAAAGAAACATATGAAAGGCTGTCCAAGATGTCCAAGATCCAGAGTGCAATCAAGTACCATGACTTTGCTTGAAATGTCTGTTGTGGTGATCTTAGGTAATTGGATTACTCACCAGTCTACGGGATTTCATAAAATACTCCTTTTTTTCGATATCTGTGGGACTCGGGTAACAGTAAAACAATTATATTGTGCGTCAATAGCAAAAGAGGGAGAAACCTTTCCAGGAAGAAGCAATATAAAAAATGTTCTACTGGTTTAACCTAAAAGAAATTTTTTCCTTTTTTAAACAAAAACAAAGTTCAAAAAACTTGAATTAATAAAGAATTTTGTTAAGGCTCTGGAGAAAGAAGGAAGTGGAAAATACTACCCAATGCAATTGTTTCTCAATTTAACATGGAATCTGAAAAAAAGAATTTTCATTAGGTCTCAAATAAAGAAACTGCCTAAGATGATGTGTGTGAAACAAAGCTGCACAATATTGACCTTGGCGATAGTTTAAAGCGGTTTTGCATAATTTCTTGGAAGAGGGAGAGGAGATAATTGTGAATCTCTGGTGTCAACTTTACTGCAATGTTTTATAGATATGCCGAATGTCTTTGAAAATTCATTTTCAGTTTTTTCCCCTCAGAATTGGGATATTTAATTTTCAAGCAAGTTGAATCGTTGCTTTTCGCTTACAAGTACATATCCAACCGAAAAGCGATGCTGATATGAAATTACGGCTGGCTTCTTAAGAATAAAAATAGAAATGGACTATGTGAAAAACTGTCTAACGTATCTAAGGAAATAGAATGTTTATAGTACATTATATATTTGATTAAAGTATTTTAAAATGAAGAAGGCTCATCTTTAAGATATCACTGAATGATATTTGAAGTCAATTTTTCGTGAAGTTACTGAAATTTTGTTATATCTTCAATGGACACGTGATAAAGAGATATAATATTGGTTTTTTCGGGGTCTACGGATCAATTTCCTTTTGTTTTTCAAGACTTCAGTTACCTGTAATGTAAAAGTCAAACAAGAAAGCTTGTGTAAGCAGGGCTTTGTTCCAAGAGGGAATCTGCATCATTTCTGCCCTGAAGTAAAGATTATCCCAGTTTCGTACAGATTAATGGAGAGAATGATGAAACCCATCTTCTTCCCCAAATAAGAAATCGATTTTTACAGCCCATGACCCGAATGCGATTGCTAATTCAAGCGATGTTATCGTATGGGTCGCATTTACTAAATGCTTCGAAGACCTGAAAACGTAGAGAGCCAGATTTAAGGGAATGTTGAAAACGCTTCAATATCAAGAATACAAAAAATAACATAGCAATTGCCTATGTGCCTCTTACATTTTTGATAACATAGCAGTTGCCTGTGATAAAGTCAGTTCCTACTTCAGGGAAGCTACAGTGAAAAAGTTAACTCCCCGAATGTATCGCTGATTTCACTGGATTCCAAGAGGCGATACTCGAAAAAATGCAGGAAATGTTTGTTCAGTTCAGAATTATAGGCCTGTGATGTTGTAAAGTTCAACGCTTAAGAACTGGTTCGAACAATTAATTTGACCTCAGACCTGAGAAAGGATGGAGAAGAAGAAAATATGAACTTCGAAAGTGATGGATTCTTTTTAGCATGGGAGGTCATAAATGAGTTTTATGAGTGTCAGCCGGATGCGGAAAGAGACCCTCCAATGGCTATGAATGATGCCCAGATTGCACAGAGATCTTTTTAACAAGAAGATTTGTTTCTGCTGATCTGAGTTACTATAAGAAAATCTGAATGAGAGGAAGCAGGTTAATTAAAATGAAATTTGGATTCCTTTTGCAAGAAGGAAGATTTTAAGTTTCTGTATTAGTATAGGCCGTAAGATGTAAGAAAGCTAGGCTTTTGCTGCATCAGCCAAAAAAAAACTTCATCTGTACACCTGTTTCCCTTTTATCATACTCTTCCCACTGCTATCCAGGAAGGCAATTTAATCCACCCCTTAATAATGTCTGTTCTTATGACACCCATTTGCTATTCATAAATGGGTGTCTTTGCTCTTTTAAGTTCAATGTCTTTTCTCAAATGCGACCTACAAACGCGAATAAAGTATTCTAAATTATGTACCACCGTTGACCGTATATAACGGAATTATAACCTTATTTTCTCTAGATCCACAAAAACTCATCGACGAAACACTTTGAATCTTCCTGGCCGGCTGCCTACTCTGCATGGTAACTTTCGCGTCTAACTGTATTGAATTACCTAATTATTTTTCGTCTACCATTGCGCCATTAAACAGCAACTAATTCAATCATTCAATCTTTTTCGTCATTTACGCCCCTCGGCTCTATCCCGCCTACTATATAATTTACTCTCGGGTTACTATGTCGCAAATATATAACCTTATATTTTTCCGCATAAAAACGCAACTGCCATTTCTCTGACCATCTGTAAAGCTTTCTCCAAATTATTCTGAAGAAGGTCAGAATGATTTCCATTGTTAATCACCCTTCCGGACTTTGTCATCTGCAAATCTTGACATTGTACCTTTCATCGTTTATATCATTAAAGACGACCTCCAGACGCGAATACAGTATTCTAAATGACTCAGTTAACCCTGTAGTTGACCTTATGCGTTTTTGTGTATCTGGGAGAAAAAAAATCACCGAATCTTGAGAATTCGCCTATAGTTCGCCCACTTTGAAGGATTAATATAACAATCTTCTGCCTCCTGCTATTCAGGCATCCCTCAATCCAAATCAGGATCTTGCCCACGATCCTCAATATACTCCAGTATGTACAGCAACTTTCCATGTGGAGTGGTGTCAAATTCTTTGCTAAAGGCCAAGTATAATCGAAACTGTTTCTTGCGTCCAACTCCCGTGACACCACATCATAGTAATCTGTCAAGTTGGTCAAACAAGATTTTCCCTTTGCAAATCTGTATTGTGATCAATTTAGAATATTACACTTTTCAATCATACATTATGATCTCTCCCTTCACTAAGATTAAACTAATGTGTCTGTAGTTACTCTTTTATGACAACCTCATAATTGACTCTAAAGGTTTAGTTAATTCCTTTGCAGTCTCTTCCAATGTAATAGGGTAAATACCATCTGTACCTGGGATCTTACCTACTTTCAAGCTTAGTAGTTTTCTGTTGGAATCTTTTGTGTAATAATAATATCACAATATTTCATTTCTGAGGTATATTGACCCAATGTCCCCCACCCGGAAAGCGAAAGGGACCTTCTGCTATAATGATCGATAGATTTTTTTTTCCCAATCACCCGAAACATCTGCTGTATTATCCACGATTCTGCCGTTTCTAGTGCTTTCTTTTACTCAGCCATCGCCTGCCTAGTCCCCATCCCTTCTATGCTCTTGTTACAAATCAACTTATAATTATTATACGAATCTGAGTTTCCAGTCATTTTGTAATTGATCCGTGCTGCCTTTTCTTCACCATCAAACCCACTGAATCATTTTTCATATACCTTGGTGTCCTCCTTTCTTAACTGGAATGAATGCACTAGGTGGCTTTGGCGATGAACATCTCGAAAGTACACCATAATTCAAATGTACTTTTGATCTTACTCATTTCATCTCCACTAAGTGAGTCCTAGAACCTTCTCAGTCCACGGTAATTAAAATTAAATGTTTTGAAATTAAAACTCTTACCCCTTACCTTTGATCCCAGAAATCTCAATTGTTATTGTTCACTTTAGGAGTACGCTTTGGTCTCTGACTGCTAATGATTCCCGCCATGACCAGTGACCATAATATTGGTTACTGCTCATGACCAGATCAAGAATATTGCTGATACTTGTGCTCTCCGTGTCATGTTGATGCAAATAACAGTCACCAAATTGGTATAGAAAATTTCGAGTTGCCAGTCCACCATAGTTCAATGAGTAGCAAGTTCAAATCTTCCATAAGAAGGCATTCTGACTTCGTCTACTCGAAGAGCATATAGCGATTGTTATCATATTCATCTTGATCATGCGGCCTGCAGCACGCCCCAACGCTCAACTTTTTTTCTATTAAGCATGTAACGCCATACATACTTATCTGTTCTGAGCTCCTCGGAGACACTTTCCTGGGAAGAGACAATGAACAAGATACCAAGACAATCCTGATCGTGACACTGAGGTACACAGAAACGTCATCACTGAGAATCAGGGCTACTTACGCTCTGCCACAGAAGAACTCTTCATGGAAGAGGAGGTTGCATTAGCCATAAATAAAATCAAAAATGGAAAAGCTCCCGGACTGGACCTCATCGAGGGGGAATCCATCAAACACCTTTGGTCTGTTGCACCCGATGTTCTAGTACAACTATTCAACATGTGTCTTAATGAAGGCTCCTTTCCTACACGTTGGAAACACACCAACCTCAGGCCAACCCAAAGATCTAAATCGTCCCACTAGTACAGCCAAAGCATACCGTCCAATTGCTCTATTAGGAAAAGTGTTTGAGAGGTTACTTCTAATCCTTCTTCAGTTTTTCTATGAAACCAAAGGACTCGGCACCACACTAGTTTGGCTTCAAGCAGGGGTGCTCAACTATTGATGCACTACTGAAAACTATTCAGCTAGCAGATAATTCTGATGCCCTTTACGTACTGGCGATTTTTATAGATTTTAAGGGAGCTTTTGACACCGTCTGGTGGCCAGGGATCTTGCGGCTAGCCAGAATATCTGGCTGCTCCTTCAATAACTTCAAATGTCATACAGATTACTTCTATAACAGAAAAATTACCATGAAAACAAAATTTCATAGTATTACCCGCCAACTCACCAGAGGCTTCCCGCAGGGCTCTGTTCTGGGGCCAGCTGTTTGAATATGATTCTGGATGAATGGCTCCCCCAGGACTTCCCCCATATGACACATATCTCATATGCAGATGACCTGGTTATCGTCGTTGAGGGCCCTACTCGTGCAGCTATTGAGACCAGAGCCAACAGTCTTGAATGCCTTGTCGGTTTGGGCTGAAGAGAATAAGCTGGAAATCTCTACAGATAAAAGCAAAACCCTGCTTCTCAAAGGCTGTCTTGACATTAACAGACCACCAACCATTCGTTATAAACAGACCACCAACCATTCGTTCTACCTAGTGTCTCCTACCTCAACAAACAAAGACTTGGCTGGTTCTTCCCTCATTTACACACTACCATTCTTCTGGCAGGACATGGGTCATTCAAAAAGCGACTTCAGGACTTGTAAACGATGCCCACTGTGTATGTGGAGGACTGGTATCACGTAATGCACTCATGTAACATCTACCTGGACCTACGTAATCAATTGTTACTGGATATAAATTTAATCACACTTAGTCCGGAAAGCAACCTGTTAAAATCAAAAGAAGCGTTTTTAGCTTTTAGCAGGTATGCCTCAGCAGTCTTCAAAACGTGTGATCCCACAACATAGACATCCAGACCAGACGTTCCTGAAACCGCTATGATTTCTCCTCGTACCTGCTCTTCCCTCATCACCGGCCACTATCAGAACTGAATGAACACCCCACTGGACATTTTCCTCGTTGAAATGACGGCACTGAACTGATAGCAATCGAACTCAGACACTTCTCATTGCACATACCCAATTTTGCAGCCATCCCTTGTTCTGCAAGCTGTCTTTCATTCCCTGACCTTCGGTGTGTTCCCAGACCAGGGGTGATTCCTACTTCTCCCTTCCCACCTCTTCTTTCAGCTGGAGGATTCCTTCTTTCCCCATCCTCCTCCTCCTTTTACCTACCTTGACTCCACCACTTGTATTATCTTCCCCACTCTCTTCCCTTTTTTTTTTTTTTTTTTCTTTTTTTTGTCTCCGTCCAGAAAGCTCAGGGGACCCTGGCGGAGATCAGCCAGAGTATGAAGGCAGCCTGGCTCACCTCCAGTAGTGGTGGCGGGCAATGTAGAGTTTCACTAGGGGACTTGCGGCCAAGTAGCCAGAGATACAACAACAGAACATAACACAATAATGCATAAACCAGACACTATACTTTTTTCTGGCTTATTCAGTAGTTCTGCATTCCGTCACAGAGTACATACGGCGCAGATATGGGAAACCACACGTGGCGCCTAACCCTAAATACTATGCCACATACTATATACTCTGCCGAAACTGCTCTGAATTAGCTTACGATCTTACAGCATTTAAGAAGCTTTTTATCAGTAGTATACCAAACATGTGTCTGGTATTTTAAAGTATTACTACAAAAGTAAAGATAGAATAAAATAAAGGAGAGAAAAAGGTATGTATTTTTATGTAGGGCGGTACCTGGAACATTAGTTCAAATCCGCCTCGTGTCACTGTGAGTTCTATTATACGCTCTGTCCATCTCAAAAAGACAAGGTCCTGGACCATCAGAGGTAGTGCAGTATTAACGGGTGCAAGTAATCCCTGGTGGCCCATGTCAAGAAAGAAAGAAAAAAAAAAACATTTGCAAAAATCAAAAGTAACTTTACTGATGAATCAGTAGACTCCACAGGCGGTTTCATCAATAGCAGCCAATAAGATAACATCCACGAAGTAATGAATTAAAACTATCATTTGCATAGTATACTCTATCTTTCAAAATAAACCAAAATATTTGGTAATTACTATAATATCTTTGATTTATACCAATCATGTTGTCATCCATATTAGTACAGCAAGAATTAGAAGAGTTCAACAAAGCATATTTCAAGTGGAATTTCAAAGCTGTGTCATAACAACTGCACTAATCATTACTACAACAAGGATGTTCTTCTGCATACCTCTCGAGAAAAACTACGTATTTAGTGCTTGTAACTTATTTCTATTCTGAATACGCACACAAATTCTCTTCTAGGAATTTAATTCGGACAATTTGAATTAAAGAATTCTGGAGATCATTATAAAAATGGAGCTCAAAGAGAATAAATACTTATTTTCTTATATCTTTTATATCGCAGAAAATAAATACAGTAAATCGGGAAATTTTTGAATATTTTTCCTAAGGTAGTCAATCGGTCAAATATGTCCCTGGCAGTAGGTACCGATACCCCATTGAGGCGAAATGGAGTTAGAGAAAAGCCTCAGAATAACTTAATAATTTTTAATTTGTCATAAAAATATGACTACAGTACAATCATTGTTATCTAAAACTTTTTGTAAAAGCCTGTAGCTTTTATTTAATAATTTAGTAATAACTGTTTCATTTTATAATTGAATAAGTTGACTTAACCAGACATGCCGCTCGATAACATTTAAAGTACTAAATTTCGTATGGATTTCTTTAAAAGAATACTTCACTAGTCATCCAAGTTGGATGACTAGTGAAGTTGCCGCATTACTTGAGCAGAAAAAGGTGGCATGGAAAGGTTACAGAGCAATAAAAAGTACTGAAGCCTATAACAGCTACAAGGTGATGTGTAATAGAGCCACAGAAAAGGTTCGACAGGCAAAGGCAGTTTATGAGAAATCACTAGCAAACAGAGCAAAGAGGGGGGATAAAGAATTCTTCACATATATAAATGCCAAGAAGAGCAGGACAAACCAGATCGGACCTCTACGTAAGGGAAAGGGGATAGTAATAAATACACCAGCTGCCGTTGCAGATGAACTCAACAGTTATTTTGCATCGATATTTACAAATGAAAAGCCTTTTGTGGCAATGGGAAATTGTGGGAGCGAAGTTAAAAAATATGTAATTAATGATATTGAAATTTCGCAAGATTATTTAATGAAAAAACTTTCGAGCCTAAAGACCAGTAAAGCTCCTGGAGTTGATGGAATATACCTTATAATCTTAAGAGAGGCGGCAAGCGAGTGCATTGAACCATTGAGGCTAATTATGCGAGCATCATTAGACTCTGGGGAGATTCCCTTGGATTGGAAAAGTGCAAATGTATCTCCCATACATAAGGGTGGCTCTAAAAGTGAAGTTGGAAATTATCGACCTGTCAGTCTGACTTCAGTAGTAGGGAAAATCATGGAGGCAATGATCAAGGGTGGAATTCAGGATCATTTGGATCGAATTGAAATTCTCAAGGATACTCAGCATGGTTTCGTAAAGGGAAAATCATGTTTAACAAATCTGGTTCGACTATGTATAAATATAGTGCAAATGCATCAGGAATACATAGCTGTATCTGAATAAATCAGATTATTAATAAAACGGCATCGTTTTAAGTTATATCTCATATTGTGAATACATTGCGCTTGAGTCCAAATCTGGTTCGCTATTTCGAAAGGGTCACTCACGAGCTGGATTTAGGGAATAATTTCGACATTGTTTATTTAGATTTCAGCAAAGCTTTTGACTCAGTCCCACATGAGCGGTTGCTTTATAAGCTGGAACAGGTTGGAATCACTGGGAAAATCCTTAGATGGATAGAAGGATGGCTTCAGGGCAGGAGGCAGAGGGTTGTGATAAATGGCTATTCCTCAGATTGGGTTGATGTAAGAAGTGGGGTTCCCCAAGGATCAGTATTACGACCACTGTTGTTTTTAATTTTCATAAACGACATTGATGAAGGGATAGAGGGCGTGATGTCTAAATTTGCAGATGATGTTAAAATTTGGAGAGTAGTTAATGATCACTGTCAAGCTGAGCGTCTTCAGAGAGACCTAGATAGACTTCAGGAATGGTCAGAAAAATGGCAGCTGTGCTTTAATCCAACAAAGTGTAAGGTATTACACCTGGGAAACAGTAATCCCAAAAAAACCTATTCACTTGGTGGAGTTCAACTAAAGCCAGTACTGGAGGAAAGGGACTTGGGTGTTACGATACGGTCAGACATGAAATTCTCTGAGCATTGTAAACAGGTTGCAAGGAAGGCCCATGGTGTCCTATCGATGATCTATCGAACTTTTGCAAGTAGAGATAGGGACGTGATAATCCCATTATATAAGGCTTATGTTAGACCACACTTGGAATACTGTGTTCAAGTATGGAGACCGCACCTAAAGAAAGACATCGAGCTTCTTGAAAGGGTGCAAAGAAGGGTAACTCGCCTGGTGAGATCGGCAAAAGGGCGTCCTTATGAAGAAAGACTTCGAATATGTGGGTTGCAGAGTTTGGAAACTAGACACCTTAGAGGAGATTTGATTGAGGTGTTTAAGGCTCTGAGAGGCATCAGTAAAATGAATGAGGACAAAATTTTCAAGATTATAAATGATGCTAGAACTAGGGGACATAAATTCAAGTTACGGGGGGAAATGTTTAGATTGGACTGCAGGAAGTTCTATTTTAGCCAGCGAGTTGTAAATTACTGGAATGGGTTGCCTTCATGGATGGTAGAGGCCGACAGTTTGTGGAAATTCAAAGGTCATCTGGATAGTACTTTCGGGTAAGGGAAGCGCATAGGATGATAGGTTTAATTTCCTTTTTATTTATTTAATTTTTATTTATTAATTATTATTATTTAGTTATTTATTTATTTATTTATTTTTTTTTGTTTTTATCATTGTTTTGTTCGGATTTTTTTTTTTTTTTTTTTTTTTGGCTGGTGCAGCATAAGCCATAGGCTTTCTTGCACCATGCGGCCGTTACTAATACTAATACTGAACTTAGAACTATAATACCACCGCTAAGATTCGTCCGCATTCTGAAATATCTTTGAATAAAGAGAAATATTCCAAAATATTTTATTATAAAACTTAAAGGTATGTGTAATATAAAAGTAAGAAATATGGTTGCAATTAACTTCCGTGATTAAATTATTTAATCGGTAAATTTCTTCCCGGTGAATGCTTTTTATTTATATATGTATTTTTTTTTATTTATATATTTCGGTCTTCCTAACCCTTCGTTTGGGAAGACCAACGATACCATTACATTCTTTGGGAAGACCAAAGAATGTAATTTTCAGGAAATAAGTGTGAAGGGGGTTTGTGTCGGAAAACGGAAGTTGAAGGAATAAATGAGGAAGAAGAAAAGTTAGTTCTACGAGTTTGAAATTGGACAGTAAATACATATTGGCAAGTTGCGGTACGTGTGCGGACCGATTTGAAAGAGAAGAGGGTAGTTGCAGAAGCCATTTGAGAAGAACAGTGCCCATGGAAATATCTATGCAGCATAAACACAACGTCTGGAGATTTAAGAAATTAGCGGTCGATATTCGGTAAGTTGAATCCGTTTGTGCACAATGAGGTTCCTCAAACTATAAGGTGGAATGCAATGTACTATCACCAACAAAACTATGGATGTTTCCAGGCAATGAAAGAAGGTCATTAAAATACAAGAGGAAAAGAATGGGAGAAAGAACTAAACTTTGGAGTAGAAATTTTTTCTCTGATTCATCAATGCAGTCAGAGAGAAAATTTGGATACCCAATTGCAAAATGCAGTCGGCAGACCGTAAGATGGAAGCTTGTAAAGAAGACCTTTAAACCATATTTCATGAATCTCAAACAGTTTGGTGAAACTGCTTGAATTTCGCAAAACTTTTATGAAAAGTGTTTTTTTCACAGAATTTTTCCATACTTGGTTAACCTAAGCCAAAATATCACTAGCGGATCAATACTGATGAAATCCATAGTGGCAATCAGTGATCAGATAGGTCTCGAGATAGTTTAGGAGTTGGCGATTAATGGATTTCTCTTTAGAAGTTAATTTTCAAAGAGTGTTAGAGGTATATGTAATAGGACGATTATTGGATGGGAGGGATTGTGACAAATACCTGGACATTACCAATCCACTGAGGGGACGTGTTCTCCCAACCGTGACCTGCACATCTTTAATTGTGACAGTTACTTGGACATGACTACAGAAGAGGACCTTGCCTCTCGACCATGACTTGCGCGCCAAGTGTCCTGCTGCCAAAAGTCAGACCACAACAACAGAACCAAACATAATACTTCTCATATGCCACACACAATACTGTCTGGCTTTTATGGAGTACTGTATATTTCACAAGAGTACTTATGGCGCAGTTGTGGGAAATCACTGTGGCGCACCCTCCCCAAACACTATGTTACCCCTTTTTTAAGAACTGACTGGATATGAGTACGCTTCAAACAGAAGGAAAAACCAGTGGAATGATATGGTATAAAATGCGACAGAGTACAGGAGTTAGCTCACGAGCATAGGTTTTGAAAACAAATGAAAAATCTATCAACAAGCCCTGGAACTTTCTTGGCATTAAGATTGTTCAAAATTCTTGGCATATTTGACTGAAGTGCACAGTGAACTGTAATGGGATTAGTAGGAGTTGGTTTACCAGGATCGCTTATAAAAGAGGTAGAAGGAAAGTAGGATGCTAGTGAGTCGACTTTATCTTCAGGTGAGGTGGCAATAGAATCGACTACAGTTTGGACAAGAAGCATGTTTTCTACTCTTAATCTGTTCAAAATCTAGTTTCAATTGATTAATAATTGCATAATTGCTTTTCAATTGTTGTCAGTTTTAGCATACAATATATGCAAGATAATTAATTATCTTGAATAGCCTTAGCACACTTATTGGAAACCTAAGCTTTAGATAAAAGAGGAGATTTTAAGGTGGAGCGTAGAATAAAGGATTTTATACCTACAATAATAATTTCACTGACACGATCTGAGCAAACATTGACATTAGAACATTTAAAACTGTAATCCAACCAAGGAAAAGAACCATGGAAACTCGCAGATCATCCCATTTTTGCAAACAACTTAGGTTTGAGAACGGCCATTAGAGTAGACCATCGCCAACCGTTTACTCTATAAGTTGTGTGTGAGAAAAAGATCGATAGTGTTTGGTGTAGGATAGAATTATCTGGTAGATAAATTAAAAATTTGTGCCAAGTCATTAGTAATTGCAAAAGTCTCAACATCACGACCGGCTGGGTTCGTGTGACTAGAAAACGGAAGTCACTTGGTATTGTGAACATTATAATCAACAAAGAAAATTACCTCACTGTTAGCAAAGGTGGACTTGGAAAGTCGAATATCAAAGAATGTAAATCAGAGAGCTCAGAGTGATTAGCGGGCAGAACGATAGCGGCAACAGATGAATTTGAAGGAATGGGGTAGAGAGATTTTAAGCCAGAGAAGATTGAAAATTACTAAGTCTCTGACTTGGAATATTCGAGAGGAGATATGCACAATTACACATTTGAAGCGAAAGGAATCGTACCGTAAATAATTGGGACAACCGATAATTGAGATTCTGTTTTTTAAAAAAAAATAAGCAAAAGTAAATAAAAGCTTGGCAGACTGCCAATGGAAATGGAGATGACTGAGATTGGAAACGAGACCACATATATTTGAGAAATGAATGAGGAAGTTTTGAGAAATTTAGATCTTTTCGCAGTTAAGTTTGTTCTGTTAATTTCTCTATTCATGGTGTTCAGTAGTAAAAGTAGAGGGGGTACAGGTTGTGTGAAATAATGAAATTTTTGCATATGGCATACACACACACACACAGCAGGAATATGCCCAGTTCCTTGACATAACGTGGCCTTGACAATGCCCCCCGCATATACACTACTGGGACTCCCCCTCCCTCAATCACTATCTGGCAGAGTAAAGGCAGCGAGATTATATATTAGCTGATCCAGATGCCGTCTAGAGAGCTACTAGAGTTACTAATAGCTTTGGCCCGGTGGCCTATCTAGTGGCCGAATTCCGAATATCATTTTAGAGCTGTACCCTGGAAATATAATGAAGACTGGATCTCGCCATGATGCCTGTCATAATCACAAAAGACATCAGTCATATTGCATGATGGAAGAGATGGGGGTTTGCTGGAGCATTAATTTTCCTCTCCAATAAGAAAGGTGGTGGTATTGCACCGGTTGATGAGAATCATCTGCCACTTAGAATTTATATCAGTTCGTTCATTTTTTCTGTCAAAAGTATCGAGGAATAGTCAGGAAAAAACAATAAATACATCCGTCTGTATTATATCGCGCAAACCCAAATTAATGAAAACGCACACATGAAACCATTTCATTCACTGCACATCTGATTAAATTTTTGTCATTGAGCTCATATTTACAACGTTCGTTAGTCAGATGTGTAAACGCATTAGTTACATAATTTCGTCTTTAAAAATTAACTCATTATATCTAGTCAATATCATAAACTTGATTTCTGGTTGACACTTTTTTTTCTAATGGTGTATGATTTATTTTTGAACCAAGGGGAAATCTTTACAAGGATTCAGATTGTTGTAGAAGTAATATAGCGAGCTCACAGAAATTTATCAGAAAAGCTACAGAGGCTAGGGAAAGTAAGTCTCCAGGAATGGACGGTGTACTTCCTCTTATATTAAAACAGGTTGCGTGTGAGTGCATAATCCCGATAGAGATGTTAATGAGATTATCATTAGATTCTGAGACGAGCCCCCATGGACTGGAGGGGCTGAAATATATCACCAATCCACAAAGGAAGTGTAAGAAACGTAATGGGCAAGTATTAGTTGTGGGTAAAATCATGGAGTGTCTGATTAAGAATACAATACAGGACCGTCTCGATAGGAATGGTATCTTCATGGATGGCAGTATGGGTACGTGAAGGGGATGTCTTGTTTGAGCAGTCTAGTTAATTATTATGACGAAGTCATAAAACAGTTGGATGCAAGAAACAACTTTGACATTATATACCGTGACTTCAGTAAGACGTTTGATTCGGTTTACCAAGGAAGGCTGTTACCTAAACTGAAGTAAATTAGGATTAATGGAGAGATCTTTTTCTGGAATACGAGCTGATTTAAACATAGAAGGGTGATCATAGATGTACCTTGGTCTGCCCTGAAGGACTCCCATATTGGGCGTCCTACAGGGCAGATCAATGTACCGATTTCCGATTTTCCTTAATGTATAAAGAACTGTATAAGTTGATTACATTTTAATTTCAATATGTATTATAGATGAGATATATGTTTGAAGCCGAGTAAGTGACGTATATTGTTAAATCAATATCAATTAATGTTATAAATTTAATTATGAACATGTATTTAATTTCAAAGTCATGGATGAAACAAAGCCACGTATTTTAAGTACCCTGATAGCTACAGTAGGCTGTTTGGGTCAGATGTAATTAAAATGAATGAATAATAGTAATAATAATAATAATAATTAATGACATTGACGCGGGGTGGAGAACTGTCATAAAGTTTGTTGATAATTTAAAGGTAGGAAGGATGGTTTATCACCAGAACCAAGCCATGTTGCTTTAGAATAACTGAATCATTTGCAGATACAGTCTGAAAAATAGGAACAGGAAACTAAGGTATTACATCTGAGTTAGGAGGAGAGTAGTTAAGTAGGTAAGGATGAAATGACCTGGGGATTATAATAAAATATGATACGATATTTGTCATGCAGTGGTCTGACAAATATCGTATCATATTTATAGGATCTTTACAAGTAGGGAGATGGATATTAGTGGTCCTCTGTATAAGACGATGGTGAGGAGGCATCCGGAATAAATTTAAAGTGTGTTAGCTGTCTAACGGCTCCAGGGATTTCATCCAACTCCATTTGCGTACTTTGTTCGTGAAGCACAGTACACTGTGGAGGCCAGGGATTTAAAAGTGTATGGGATATGGTTATGTTGTGTAGTGTTATGTTCTGTCGTTTCTCTGACCACATTGAGCCCCTAGTGGGACCCGTCGTTGCCAACACTTAGCCACAAGGAGGTAGGTCAGGCACCCAGTAGACAGATTATTTCGCTACTGTGGCAGGCCCTGCCACCTAGTTTTCGAAGATTTCAGTGGCAGGGCCTAAAAAAATGGGGGGGGGGGGGGTGAAAGCTGGAAGTCAGAAAAAGAAGGCCGAAATGGAATTTAAGCGAAGATGAGATTACATTTTTGACTTTGGCTAAATTTGGCAACATTAAGTTGGGACGTATTCGGTCGGTTTAGTTAGCGTAGTGAGGGAGGAGGACTGAAGGCTGGAGGGACAGGCAGAAATATGGTGACGATAGGGAAGGCGTACCCAGAAAAGTCAGTGGGGGCTGTCCCCACCAGGAGAAGAGTGCAGGGCGGTGAAAGACAAGACCTCGTCAGGGGAAAAGGAGTAAAGGCACCACACCTTAATCTCGACCAAGTGATCAAGGCTTCTATACGTTGGGACGACTGAGAGCACGCACAAGTATAAGCTGAACATTGACTGATGGGGGGGGGGTAACGTAAAGTGTTCAACTTGCGACGCATTGTGAACAGGCTTTCTTGTGAGGTTTTGATGAGGCGAATACAAATAGCAGGCTCCTTAACATAGTCTTCCTTTGTTTAAAGTTTCGAAATACTGTAATCCTTAATAGGGTGTCAACTGGCATCCAGTAAAAACTATTGGTTGCTTTTTCGATTTGGTGTTCGTGGGCGACCTTCGTTACCCTCCCATACGTTGTTGGTCCGTGTATCCCTCCAACGATTTTTCACCACTACTAATCATCCAGAAACCCCGCCCGATTTGTTCTTTCCCTAACAGGAATAAAGGTGAAAAATACTGCGCCAAGTACATTTTTAGAAGTGGTATGAAATTTGCGGGCTTCTTTTATTTGACGAGTGAATTTTATGTTCATTTTTTGAAAGCACGTGAACATTTATGTAATTTATATTAGCATACATACATATTTCCAATTTTGCGCATATATATTTTTTCAAACAGCAGAAAACGTGAGATTCTTCCTTAACTTTTGCATATGAAAGTGTTTTATGCGTGTGACAAATTTTATTTGTAGTTACACGAAAATTTGATTGTATATTTTAGTTTATTACAAGTGGGATTTGTTTCTTGAAAATAATATGCTAACCAGCAGGTATCTTATAAAATACTTGCTTCGCTTGCATTGGTGTTATTTTCAAATAGAGCGCTTTGAATTGCTGTTATTGTTCTAGATGGAGGTATTGATAGAAACTTGCCTAACTGGGAGTAAATTAATGTGGCCACAATTGAAGTGTTATCATTTTAAGTGGGGGATTCCCTTGGCGAAGAGAATTGGGCGCACAGTGGCTACGCTGGTGCTTCGGTTTTACGTACAATTTATTGTAACGGAATTAATTACTCCTTAAGTTAAAGGAATCTGAAACTGAAATCTCTCTAGTTGAGAACATAAAATTCTTGGTGGAGTTGCATTTGAAGAGATGTTGCTGATCTAATCTTACACTTTATTTGTAGTACCCTTTATTGTAATAATAATTATGGTTGGGTTCAGCGGCTGTTGGTCTGACACTGAACTTTATGACCGGTCTTGGTGTAAGTAGATGTTCCGTTAATCCTTACTTTAAGCTCCAAGATTCGTCTTTGATTTGACTGCACTGAAATAGTGTCAGATGTTTTAGATTTTGCCCCAGTTGGTGATGAGAACATTTATTATATTGAAAATTTTACGGTAAGGATCTGCATTATTTATTGCTCATCTTGAATCCTTTAAGTGCGGAGTGTGTTGATTAAAAAACTTCAAAGCATTTTTAAAGAGACAAAAAAAAAAAAAAAAATCCAAAAGGAATGTGCGCAGGATTGCGCAAAAACGAAACGAGAAAACATAAAAACTGAGACATCGGAAATTGTTTTTCGTAAGTTATCTTTGGCCAATGTCAAAAGAAAAATGAAATTTTTTATGACTCTTAAAGTTCAGCGTTTAGGGAAGCGCTGTGGGTAGACACATTGCGAATCTTGATATCATTCCTGATAAGTTCATTATAATGGATGGTATCGGGAGTAGTCTTCAGTTAATGTTTGTTGATTAGGAGCGAGATTTATAGACGAAGGTGTAGATTTTTTTTTTTTTTTTTGTTACCCTTCAGTCCTGGAAGTAAAATTTTCAATGGCTAATCTTTTATTATGAAATTGAAGAAAAAAATATGCAACAGCCAAAACTGATTAAATCTGGCAGGGTGTGAGAAAAGTTCACAAAAGCTGCTCTCCCTAGAAGGGAGTGTAATATAGACCTTTCATCGTACAGCCTGGAAGGACAGCGATTGTAATCACTGCGCTATTCTACATGAAACACTAAGAGGTACTGTTGAGTCTCTTGCCAAAAGAGACACAAGTACTTCGTCAAACTAGTTTCAGAAATAATTAATCGTTTAAAATAATTCCACAAATGAATCCCATATCCATCAGAATTCGCACATTTTAATTTCTCTCTCTCACTTACGAAATGGAATCAATGTTTCCAAGTTATGGCATCCACTATTTCTTTTTTGTAATTAGATTTAAGTACATTTGCGAAAACCTCACATTTAGAAATAGGGGAGAGAGAGAGAGATGCTGATAAATATGAGGAGAGGACAGAGGTACAGGAATTTACTATAGTAAATTAGTAATATTTCTGACCGGCGTTAATTAAATTATTAATAATAATTATTATTGTTAAAAAAGTCCCGGGTAATGGCCATTTGATGATTCGACAGATTTCCTCGGTGACTCAAACTGACGTACGATTCAAAGTGCAACTGAAATGCCGAATACCCATGAGATGTGCGAATGTGTAATTTTAACAGAGTTGATTATGAAACAAAACGAGTTGAGTAAGTCGAGGCTGTATTTATGTCATCCGTTGTTTAGTTTTAGATTAATTCTAATTGTAGGAAAATTGGCGCGACAAACTTGAGTTCCTCGGAGTAAAAAATCTTTAATAAGTATCTATCGAGAGTGTTTTAGCGCATTTCCTGTAATAGTCTTAGCGGTGAAATATTTCGTAGTTCTCCAAGAATTAGCGAACTTCACGCAGTTTTTTTTTTTTTTTTTTTTTAATCGCGCACCCTGAAATAAAAGATTGATTTTTCAAGCGGCAAAAATCTTTGTCAGGAAACTTTTCCGCACATTACCCACCTAATTATATATTGGGAAAGCACGAGCTAATTATTTGCTCTGGCCCGCGAATGAAAAGATTGCTCCGCGTTTTAAATTAAAAGAAGTACACTAATGTGGCACATCTGTTATTCCTTCCTCGCTGCCAAATCGGCTCCTAAATAAAACACACGTACACACTGGCCGCTCTTTTAAATCATACGTGATCATATTATTTTTAATTAATTTAATTAATCTTGAATTTTACCAAGCTGTTAGAATTACTTTGACGCAGTATATTATCGCTTCTCAGTAGCTTTGCCCGCGTAATGACTACTACGGTTTCCTCATTACTGTATTCTCTGCCAAACGTACTTCTGCACTGTCCCGACATCTGGTGGCAATTAACGGAAACGTCGGCGAGAAGAGAAAATATTCGATTTTTTAAACGTTGCTTTTCGCGATTGATATTTTGATCGAAAAATAATAAGTCTTTATAAGGACATCTTAAAATTCCGATATTAATAAGTTCTGCCAAATTAAAGAATAATTTCGTGGATTTCGTACATTGAAAATTTAAATTATGAAGTAAGTTTCGAATTGAGTTCGGTTTTTGTTTTTGAAATGGGAAGTACACGCGCTACTTAGTGAAATTACTCGCGTGATTTTTTGCGAATTGCTAGGACTACTTTTATCTTTTTTTTTTTTTTTTTCTTCGGATGGAGATATAACTATTTCAAACGCCAGTTTCGTTTGTATGGTCTAAAAGTCGCATTTCGTTTTCTTGTAAGTGCAATGTTTTCAGTTCCCCCTTGAACTGTTCGTTATATGTTTTCCATTCTTGAACTGTCAATTACAATGATCAAATATCACATTTAATGACAGGATACGCGTATCCCGAAATGCATAAGTCCAGTTGTATGTTGTCATAACTTTAGGCAATGGTTCATATTCGTGGACGTAAACAAGAAAACTTCTTAGCTTACTGGATTGATTACATACTAATTTTGAACTGAAAATGCGCTAATTACATCGAGCACTAAAATGGTGTCTAAATCGGAATAAATCAAGTATATTCGGATGGGGAAGAGACTGTGAGTTTCATATATCTGCTCAAGATAATATCAAAACCCTTTATCAGAAAATGTAAATATTTTGCTGGGCCTCAGAGCTCGTAGCTGGTTATTTAAGCGCGCTGAAAGGGCGCTTTCAATAAGTAATTATAAATAATATTTATAAATATAAATATTGTTGGAAGTTTAAAATTTGTGAATTTTCAAAAACTATAATAAGATAAATCTGTGATTGGCTTGATTGAATACCATTCCATATGATTTTCGCTGTCATATGGAATGACAGCGAAAATCATATGAAAACTCCAAATATGGAAAGGTATTAGAATGTATAGCACTTAGTACAGTCCGTGAGTTGAAAGTTGAGAAAGCAGAAGAAGATACTTGTTGACTTGAATTTCTGTGAATTGTAATTTTCAGAAAACAGAAGTTGAAGGGATAAATGAGGAAGAAGGAAAGTTGGTTTCGTGAGTTTGAAGCTGGACTGTAAATTGATGCCAACTAATTGCAGCACGTGTTCGGACTGGTTTGGAAGAGATTGGGGGAATTGCAAAAGCCAATTCAGACGAACAGTGCCCGTGGAGTATATATAGAAAAGGCACGCAGCAGAAACAGAACTTCTACAGAAAGTGGAGCGACCGACTCTGTAAGAGATGAGTTATGAATTAACTTAATTGCCCTCTTTTAAATAGATTCTATAAGCCTGAGAGAAGTTTCGGTGGCACCACTACAGATGTAGGAACAGTATTCCTTAGTAGGGTGAATTTGAGATTTGTACAGAGTCAGCAGGTGTTTAGAAGAAAAGTAATGCCGAATGTGAAAAAGAAAACCCACTATTTTATATTCAGATGAAGCAATATTTGTGATCTGCTCATGCAGAGAGAAAGAGAGAGAATAGAAGTCAGGGTTATCCCTAATAGAGATATGTGATTTTTAATTTTTTTTTGTATACTTTTTTATCAGTTTCGTTTATTTATTATTCACATTGTACTTATGTTATTTTATTTCTGATTTTTCTCTTTTTTACTCGCGATATTGACTCCTTCACCTTGATGTCTATTCACCCATATCATCTGTGTGACCTCTAAAACACCAGGTGTTCTGTCCATGAAGGGTCAAATTGCCGTACATTGCATACATTTGCTAGCAATGAAGAACAACGTCTATGAAAATGCATTAGGCGCAGACCAAGGAATAAAGCTATATGGTTTTGCTATCTGCTGTATTGTAACCCAGAAGAATCTAGTGGAAAACAAAGCAGGGCCTATATGTAAACAAACAATACATAAAACTACATAACTACTCTGATGCAGAATATTTCCGTACATAATACACAACTTAAGACAAAAAGAACCAGTTTTCATTAATAGCTGAATTTCATTATTATCTCATGGAATCAAGTATGTAAAGCCACCCATAGAAGAAAGTTTGTAGAGTAATATAGACAAATAGAACTATCATGCAAGTGTGAACGAACTAAGGATCACACCCGCCCAATAAATTTTTTGTGACCATGTCAGTCGAATTCAGTTGTTGATGTGAAATTGGACAGATTATTGGTGTGGAGAAATGGATGTTGGTTATTAATGGCTCTTGCTTTTCGTGGATTAATATTATGAATAGGGCCTTCACTGTTTATAATATTTAATTATAACCGAAATCTAAACTGAATATAATTTTAGATAATTTTATTTTTCATCATCTGTCAGATGTTGGTTCTGTTTCTTTCAATTTAATTATTAATATTTCATAGAGCAAGATTTTTTTTCTCCCTGTTATTGTATTGTTTTTTATTTGCTTTCCATTCACGATCGCTTTTATATAATGCTACTAACGCCATTAAACTTTATATTCTAATCCCATACGATATGTTTTTATATACAGTAATTTTAGAATTAATGTAGTGAATACTTAACTATATCAGGAAACATCCATCCAGGCATTCAGCAGATTTTGTTCCTTGTTGATGTTAACACCAACTGATGTTAACAAATGCAAATGTTAAAGAGGAAGTGTTCAGGGAAGTAATCATTGCAGATGCTAAGTTTTTTATGCTAACAGATATTGTTGAACGTTTAGACCTAAGTGGATGTCAGATGAACTCTTAAGACTAGCGGCAGAGAAGGAAAATGTGTGGGATGATTATAAAATATCAGGGAACATAGAATCCACAGGAAGTATATACTCTGCAATCAAGTCAAGGTGGGGGGGGGTTAGGCAAGCTAAGGCAGTTTATGAAAAGTCTTTGACTAAGAATGTAAAGAAAAGGAGCAAGGACTTCTAATGTTGACGCTAGAAGTAGAGGAAGGAACTACATGACCTACTAGACATGATTGGCAATCTTGTTCTGGCTGCTGATAACCTGAATAAATAGTTGCATCTATATTCTCACGCGAAATTTTTAGCAATGGGAATACTAGAAGTATACCAAGGTATAACTGGGAGCTAAATGATTGTGATAACCAAGAAAAAAAGTGGATGAGAAATTGTTGAGGCTAAAAGTAAAAAAATGCGCCTCTAAGGAATCTATCCAACTATATTAAAAGAATAAGCAAACCTTTGGCCAAAAGTATAAGAGCATCCTTAGATTAAGAGGATGTCGCTACAAATTTGGGATGTGCAAATTTGTCTCCTATTCATAAAGATAGATCAGTGGGCGATGTGAGTAATTACAGACCTGTATGGATTTGTTAAGGGGCGACCTTGTATGACCAGTCTTATTAGATATTATGTTGCAGTAACAAAGGAACTGGATGCAAAAAATAATTTTAACATCGTACACTTCGATTTCAGTAAAGCCTGATAGAGCACTGAACAAATTGGAGCAGTGTGGCATTAAGGAAAATTATTGCTCTGGATAAAGGGATAGTTGAGTGGCAGAGGACTCTATTTATTAGGCACTGCTCTTCCAGGACTAATATTACTATTTATTACTATTGGAGGTTCAATGCTAATTCCCTTTTCAATATTTATTAACGATATTGACTAAGGCATATCAAGCTTTGTCCAAGTTTACGGATAATATTAAGGTTGGCAAGGTGGTTAATGTCAGGAATCAAGCACTTAGAGAAATTTGGCAGATGGGCTGAGAAGTGGCAACTGAAGTTTAACATTGATGAACGCAAAATAATGCATATATATGGTAGTAATCCAGAAAAATATGCCAATTTGGATGATACCACATTTAAGGCGGTGAATTTCATTTGTGGAGAACGAAAAGGACCTAGGATAATTGTAATGTCTGACATCATGTCTTCTGGGAAAGTGTAGACAGGCTGGTAGGGCAGCTTATGGGGCTTTGACAATGATATCCAGTAATTTTTCCAGCAGAGAGAAGGAGATAATTGTCCCATAGTACAATAATAAGGTAATGGTAAGCTCACCTTGAGTACTGCATACAGGTCTGGAAAAGTTTAGGGTGGATGAGGATCTTTTGGAACGGGTGTAGCGGAGCAGCGAGATTAGTGAGGAGAAAAAATTAAATTGCAAATTGCAGCATCTAGAGACTAGGCTTTAGTAGTGTGATCTGAATGAGGTGTTTAAGGCTTTGAATGGATTGAACAAACTCAACAGTGATGGCAATTTTACCCTTTCTCAGACTGCACACATGAGGGGGCATAAATTCAAACTGAAGGAGGTTGGTTGCAGGATAGATGCGCGGAAGTTTTCTTCAGCAAGCGGGTGATTGATTATTGGAACAAACTTCCCTCTGATATTGTGGAAGTAGGTAGTTTGAATAAATATAAGGAATGAGATAAATTATTAGACGGGATGAATAGACAAGATGGGTAGTTTTTTTTTTGTTTTTTTTTTGCTGATGCTGTATAAGCTTCCTTGAACCCTAAGAAGTGAGTACAAATTAACGCACATTAATTTCCGTGAGAATCATATTTGTATTCAAGTTTGAAATAATATAGGATACAAATCCCCGTGATAACATTTATACTTATTAACCAGGAGTGCACTAAATTTTTATGAAAACTGGTTATCGCATTTATCTCGCTCCTGTTGGAATCGGTTGCTTTGATGCCTGTTAATGTTGTCACTGAAAAATTTGGAAGGATCTGCAGTGAGAACATAGGGACTAATTGTTGTAGACGAGAGAACAGGGTTTTGAAACATACAAAATTATTAACGGTAGTCCGGAGTGGGAACCTCGAGTGACCTTGTTCTCAGTCTACTAAATTTGGGTGATTAATTGCTATTTGAAACTGGTAGGGCGTATACTATCACTGCGATGAGTTTTACTATCAAATAGCTATTTGCAGCTGTAATCTGTATTTTACATGTGGATTAGGCCAAGGATGGAATGGAGAATCGAACTTGGGATTGTGAACCGGCTTTCAGTTGACCCACCTGATCCAGCATCGAGCCTATAGTATCTGTTAATCTGTGCTTCTGGAGACGAGAACTAAATAACAGAAGCATAGAAATGGATCGGAAAGAGGAATTTTTTAGAAGTGCACAGTATTGTGTTATTAGTTTGTATTCACCCCACTACTCCTATTTGTCACCCACATAACTGAATAATCAGGCGTGAGTTACCATTGTATTCTTTTATCTACTTAAATTAATAAATGAGGTGTGTGTGTGTGCTCTAAGTGCCAAAGCACAGACTTAGCACACACACTAAGTGCTAAGGCTATGAGGCGTCGGTGTTTTGTCTCTAAATTTCGTGTGTTCCTTGGCCGATTTGCTTGTTTTCTCGACGGAAAACCCGAGATTTCGTGAATTAAGTGAGGAGCAATGCCACTAGCTATGAAAAATGTCTCTCATTTGTTGAATAAAATCATTCAAGGCTGCTGAGTTTTATTTTGTCTGTCAGAAGCGGAAACAGTGAGGAAGCCTTGCCTATTAGATTTGTTTGTACTTACTGGTTTGTAGGAGTAGTACTCGATGCTCAAAATTGGAAAAGATTAGCAATCGGCAGACTAATATAGTGTATTGTGTGACGAAAATAAAAAAATGAAATTTACTTTTTTTCAAATTTTATCCAACACATTTAAACATTATATGCCACTTCTTGTTTTTTTTTTTTGACATTCTGACGCTGCACTCTTTGCGCAGATAAAAATACAACACGGATATGAGCGACAAGCTCGGGTTAAAACAATAATTTGAATTTGATTTCGGACACTACGGTTAATTACGAGAATGTTCAAACTTACAATGACTATAATTATCATCTTAACTTTTTGGGAAACTTTTTTGTTGAAGTTTAACAACCAGACATTTTGAGGTTTAAATAAATAAACTTGAAAGTTTATTTATTCTTATGTTTTCTTTAGCTTACCAACCGGAACGTCATTTTCTTACGTTCCCACCCATTGGAGCAAAGGTGGGACTGCAAGGATTCGCAACGCCGAAATGAAATCCCAAAAGCCGTGTCACGACTGTTTTTATTATAAATCAAAGCATTTTAGAAGGATTAGAGGAGAGGATTATCCGATGGCCAAAACCATTAAATTACATCTATTTGGATTACGGTTTCAAACTATGTCAAAACAGTGGGAAAATCTCTCTCTCTCTCTCTCTCTCTCTCTCTCTCTCTCTCTCTCTCTCTCTCTCTCTCTCTCTCTCTACGCATGATAAATAGCTGCATGAATAATGAACCAGTTAAATCGTTAAATTTTACCAGACGGTTATGCCGAATCAGTTCAAAAATTTGTTTGGGTTGGGTAGCTCATTATTCTGTACACATTTTTAAAGATCTCTCGAGTGACGAAGAGTGATCTTTAATTGTTCTATAATTATGTTATCGACAGGACTATATATATATATGAAAATGTTCACTGCTTGTTCATTTTTTGCTTTCAAGTTTCTTCTTGACTTAATACTACAATTTTCAGTTTCTTCCTCTGTAGTCATTACATAAAAAAAAGTCAGAATAATTCATTAACTGCAAATCGAATTATGCATCTTGGACTTATCTGCAACTTGACTTTCTTATCCTTCTCCTTCCTTTTATTGCCAGCTGAGAAATCTGATCTTTTATACGTATATGCGATATCCCACTTTGTTCTTTCTGTTTTCAGCCGTAATTTTAATATGAGTATATCAACTTCTCGTTAGGTGGCGCTCCAAAGCAGCATCAGCGAAGAAGTGGAGTACGGGTGTAAACGGACTCTCATGCGACTGCAGTGTTTCCTCGCTGTTTTGTAAACTGTTGGTAGAACAACGATTATTTGTTGAAAATTTTCCTCCGCTTGATGGGTGATTGTAACCCGACTTGAAAAGAGAGAGAGAGATCAGGAGGAATCCCAGTAGCAAACGAACTGAGTCACAGTGCAAGTGGCAATGAAAAAATTGAAATGTCGTAGGCCAGGATTTGGAGAGCGACATCGCTGTGAAAATTGTTTGATGAACTTGTCTGGCTAAACTGAATGAGTGGTAAGATAGAATGCCCATTAGAAAAGGCGGAGAAAGCAAAACGAATGACTGATATTGAAGTGCTTTTGAAAGACATTACTGTGCTTTTATGTTTTTGCAATCAGATTTAATTTATGGGAATAGATGATCATATGCTTGTGATATATCTGATAATGTCCATGATATATATGTTCGGATACCGCTGGATCCATTGTCAATATGCTAAAAAAAGAGAGAGAGATTAAGATTTCTAGGCGCGTCCTATTCAACAGCCAAGTGATACATCACTTGTCATACATATAGAGGACCTAGGTTTGACCCTTGTCGTTAGACCGATGAAGAGTACTTCTGTTGGGGATGAGTAGAATCTTTATTTGGAGCTTTTCATTGGAGTCCCAATTAGGCGACTTTGGCGAAGGAATTGTTTTCCTTTATGTTTTTCTTATGGCCTAATGCATCAATAAACGATATATTGATGCATTAGGCTGTAGTTATCTCAGCACTTAACGGGAAACTACTCACCTGAAGCAAATACCTTGCCAGCGTTTCTATTCTTAGTTAGGAGCTAAGATTCTCGAAGGCATTAAAATACATAATAGTTTGCAAATCTGACTTCTGACAAGAAAGAGAGAGATTATTAATTTCCTTCATATTAGTCACTTATATTGTGAAAAATTAATGGCCACATTTTATGACCATTATATTCAGCTAACATATTGGTTTTACATTTTGTCAAGCGGAGAAGAGTAGCACTCTACTTCGAGATGACATGTATGGTGGTGTAAAAAGCCTACTCTTCAATGCTAAAAATGAGGTGGAATAAGTACCACGACAGAATTCAAATGATTAGCAGTTCGTATTACTTAAAGGAATCTGATTGTTTTAATTGCTTATGGTCATACATATACTGATTACTTCAATCCAAAGAAAATACTACGTCTATCTTTAATAGACTAGGCAGTTAACAAACAAAGTTTGTAATAAAGAGAGCAATTCCTTTTCTGGGACGGATCTCTCATGATGTGAAGCTGCTACCACTACTGGCCTCAGTGTGTACTGTAAATAAACAGAACTTTTCCTAAGAGAAGTGTAATTGCTACTTGTAATGCAGTGCGACTTACTGGACGACTGTTTCTGTGGTTACCACCTTATCGGTAAGAGATGAGATATACCACCACCTAGTGTAGCAAGTGACAATAGAGGACTAAAACTCCCAATTAAATAAAATACGCAATAGTTGGCAAAAGTGACTATTTAAATCAAGGCTTAAGCCTTTTGCGAGTTTAACTCATAAGAGAAGTGTCTCTTTCGAAATAACCGTAATAAAATAAATGTATTATAATTAAGGAAACGTGGTTATGCCTAAAAGACTATTATGAAAATTAAAGCATCATTTACCACGAAGGAAGAAGATGCTGCAATTAGGGTACTTTCCAGAAAGGTGCAGCCTCACTAAGTGTGTGTAAGGCACCCCAATATTCAAATAAAATAAAACCATAAAATAAAATAATAAAACAAAACGACACTCACCCTCTGTAGTACATTTATACATTTATTTATACACACAATTCTATATACATTCTCAAGATTTATATACATCCATTTATATATACATGATACAAGATTTATATACAATTTATATACATTCTCACATATATATCCATTCGCGACATGTATACAGATAAAGTGTATTTGTAAGTTATTAGCGGCTTCCAGGGTTTCCCCTATATCCGCCGTTTGTTAGGCTTTTTGCCAAGTTGCCGGCTTAGAAAAGAACTTAAAAGAGCATCAAATTTCACGTATATATTTAACACAAAACAAAAAAAAAAAAAAATGCATCTGATAGGTGAAATATGTAATTAGGTGTGCATTAGTGTTGTGTTTGCGTTGTGTGTTAGCCGGCACCTGGCATTTAGCAGTAGGGGGCTGTGGCAGGTTTGTGTCACAGCCCCTCACTCCCATCCCTAGCCACATGGAGGCAGCCAGGATCTACTGTATCTTAAGAGGACACGGACTGATCCGGTCCTGTGGTTAAGTTTTTGGACGTCTGATGTCCCATCAAGTTAATCCTGTGTGGCCAGGTAATGCATCAGGGAAGGTCCCCTCAGAATTACCAGGGCACACTTTTTGGTTTTATTTCCCCTTAGATATGAAATAAAATAAAATAAAATAAAATAAATAAAACAATTAAAATAAAGTAAAGTAAAATAAAATAAATAAAACAATTAAAATAAAGTAAAGTAAAATAAAATAAATAAAACAATTAAAATAAAGTAAAGTAAAATAAAATAAGATAATTAAAATAAATAAAATAAAGTAAAATATATTAAAATAAATAAAATAAAATAAATTAAACTATAATAATATAAGGACTATCATTTACTTTTCGATATCCCTATACCCCATCTCTCACAGGGCTCAGTCCTGGCCAAGAGTGGGAGGGATGTACTATTCCATCTCTTGCAGGGCTCAATCCTGACCGAGAGTGGGAATGAGGGGACAAAGTTTCTTCTCTTCCCCTTCCCTTCTTCTTTGTTGTTGTTCATGTCTCAATCTTTGCTTGTTGTCCATGTCATACTATTGTGACCTGGGAATTTCACCCCATTACCTCTGCTCACTTGATGTGCCTTTGGCTTTGGCAATGTTAGGGTTAACTGGCCTTATTGTGCCTGGTACTGTTGATGTGAGGTACAAAGTTTTTGGCCCTTGGTGTAATTTGTGATGTCAGTGTTGCAGTCAACCTGCTTTGTTCTCATTGGCACTTAACTGCTTGCAGGGTGAGCTGTCTGAGGCATGGGCACTGGGAATGTGATTCAGTGACCTGCCCCTTGATTTTATTCTGTCTCTCTTCTTCCCCTTTTCCTTCTACTCTCTTTCCTTCCCTTTCCTCCCTTCTTGTTGTCTTCTATGCCTCAATCATTCCTTCTTGTTCTTGCAGTGCTACTGTGATCTGGGACAAATATTCACTACTTCCTATACCTACCAGATGAGCCTTGGGCCCAGGCACTGGCAGGGTTAACTGGTCTTAGTGAGCTTGGCACTAATAGTTTGTGGTTCATACTGTGATCTAGGACACTTATTCACTACTACCATGATCTAGGACACTTATTCACTGCTTCCTATACCTACCAGATGTGCCCTAGGCCCAGGCACTGACAGGGTTAACTGGTCTGAGTGAGCCTGGTACTGATAATTTGTGGTACATATAAGGTTTATGACCGTTGTTGAGGTTCCCTAAGAAGGTACTATTGTAGTCAACATGTATTTTCTTAATGGTGCTAAACTACTTGTGTGGTAAGTGCACCGTGTTGTCTGAAACATGGGCACTGAGGATGTAGTTCAGTACCATGCCCTTGAATTTATTTTTGTTGTTTTCCATGTTGCAATCATTACTTCTTGTTATTGTCATATTTCTGTGGCATAGGGTATACTCTCCATTTCCCTTACTCACTTGTTGTATCTTAGACTTTTGCCATGTTGGGGTTGACTGGTCTTTTGTTCCTGGTACTGTTTATTATGGTACATGTACAGTTTATGTCCATTGTTATGACTATCTGAAATGACAGTGCTGCAGTCAGCATGTATTCCTTTTTATTGTGGTATTTTTAGCATGGGTACTGAGAATATATATCAGTCCCTTTCCGTAGGTTAGTCTCCATCCATGCTGTGTCCTCTCTCCCAATTTTAGGTATGGGCTTGTGTGTTGCCTCTTGCTTTACTCCGGCATACCGAGGAGGGTTCTTCTTCTTTTGAATGCACTTGTTGCAAAGTTTACTAATGCTTGAAAGTTATCTGGTGATTCCAGCACTTTGGGGAAATCCTCAGTGTGATACACTTCTGTTACAAGCTGGAATGGTTGTCTCAGGTCTGTGTAGTTTATGCATTCGAGCATTATATGTTGTACGGTTTCCAGTGACCCGCATCTGCAGTTGGGGGAATCAGCCAGCCCCAGAGCATGCAGTCTTGCATTTATGCTTCCATGACCCGACAGGAGGAAGGTAGTATATAAATCTGGGCTCAACCAGGGTTTATTGTTTTTATTTATTTCCTGTGCCAGGGGGATGAATTGGTATGTTGTTCTCCCTTTGGTGTCTTCTCTCCATTCTCTTTGCCAGTCTGTAATGAACATTTCTCTTAATCTTCTTTTTTCTTCCTTATCTGTCTCATTTGGATCTGTTGTATATTCTCCTAGGGAATGTGGGGTTCCTTGTCTTCTATAGTATTTTAGATATACCTGTATAATTTCGTATGTTATTGGTATTTTACCACATATTATCTGGAGTGCTGATGTAGAGATGGTTCTACATCTCTACATCAGCACTCCAGATAATATGTGGTAAAATACCAATAACATACGAGCGACACTCCACCCAATTAGATGGATCCCACAACCACCGAAGCACGAGGGCCACTCACATATAAAAAAAGAACTCACAAGTACCGCCTTTTTTAGGGGACATCAGCGCTTGAGAACGTTGATGATGGTATTTCATTCGTTGACCGCTGTCCAGCCAAATGTTCCCATGCGGTCCTGAACACAAAAGTAACGAACAAACTCAATTTTAAAATATGCTATGGCCACCGCCCTCTATAGATTAAATGAGGAAACAAAATGCAAATCTGAACGTTGATCCAGCCAATCGACAGGTCTAAAAGAAATACAAAAATATTTTATTTGAATATTGGGGTGTCTTCGTACAGTATACAGTTGATTACGATATTGCACCTTTCTGAGAAGTTACCCCGATTACAGCTTTTCTTGTCTAGTGGTAAATAATTTTATTTTTCATAACACTCTTGAAGACATAACAATATTTGTTTAATTATAATAAAATTACTTTTAATGTGGACATAACATGATCCGTCGCATTCTCCCTGCCACCTTCTGTCCCATTTTCCTTTATTCAGAATGACCACCTCTTCACTGTTTCAATTTTTCTTTCATTTTGTTAGTGTTAATTAATTTATTGAATTTTATTTATTTATGTTAATTTTGATTTTTTTAAAATTAGTATTTAGTGTTTTTATTAGCTCATTCCGAAACTGTATTGTTTATGAATATTAAGATGTTTCGTTCTATTAAAATGAATGACGACTTATTTCCGAATGGGAAGCCTTTCAGTTCTTCTCATCAAGTCAACCTTGTGGGAAATTTTCAAGTTCGATTTAATGATAGTCCAACCAGTCATTTCTAACGAAATGATTTATTGGGCTATCATTCATCGCAACAATATTCCTTAAACGAATAAGATTCGTTCGCTAACATAATGCTGTCGATAGTTTAGTGTCCGTACCACGGATCCATCGTATTGTGCTTTCGTCGAAAGCCGTGTCAATCCTTGCAAGATAGAGACCACAGTAAAACGAGGAACTGGCAGTTCAATCTCATAGACCTTAAGACTGGCCTCTAAAATACAGTAAACTTCTGTTAGGGTTCACGAACGTATTGGCCCCAAAGAGCACCTAAGCGGAAATCCCTTTTTTGGGGGGGCTACTTTTATTTTTTATGCAAGTTGAAAACTTGTACTACTTTGCTTTTTTGGCACCTTCAACCTTTCTTCGCATGCCGTTAAAATGATAAAAATTTTAAAAAAGATTTTATTATATTAAACTAAACAAATCTTGAGTTATCTTGAAATAGGGAATGAGGAGATTTATTGGTGCAGCGTTGAACAACACACAAAAAGATTACTGTATCAGTGAAGAAAGCGGACGAACAATGTTTAATTTAAAAAATGAGCATGTAGATGCACCGATAAATGGGAAGAATTGAATAATTAAAAGAGCGTTCCGTTTACCTTAAAAGTTTCGAGTTAAAATATGAAAAGAAAAACGTCACTTGCATTGGAAACGAATTCTACCTTGTAAAAACAAACCGCACCATAAACGATTCCTTTTGTCTCTATCATCTGTTTTCCAAAAGCAAAACTCGAGAAGAAAGAAGGTTCTATCCGAATCTATTCCTTCTCGGAACCTTAAAAAAAGTAATACAAGCGGAAAAACGTTTTAAATGGGAACGCTGTGCACATTAAAGAATGTATGACACTTCGTGAGGTTGGTCTTGAGACCAAAAGAAAAGAATGCTAAAAGTGGGAGTTTACTGTACTAGTCGCTGAGTTGGATTTCTTAGTCGTCTTGGCAACTATGTTTGTCGAGTCCTGGTAATAAGAAATAGGATTGATACCTAACATTATGATGTACTAAGAAAGGAATTTGAACTAGAAGTGGTGGGGCGGATCTGTTGGAGCTGATTGCATTATAAACAAACTTGGTGCCTTAGTATATTAGAATATAAAGTAGAAAGCCTTTTCGACTTTCTACTTTGAATTCTAAGAGAGAAATTCTCTCTTAAAATATAAAAGAAAAAATCTCTAAAAGATAAGGAGGATCTGTAGGCAACAACACTAGATGAGACGACTGTAGAAACAGAGGTTGATGAATTTAATTTGAATATGCTCAAGCGTGTGGGAGAAACCTAATTGAAGTGATCATCACCTAAGAGAAATTGAAGAAATTTCTCGTAGAAGGTGATGATCACTTTATTGCAATTAAAAACAAACGAACTTCTAATCAATCCAAGAAGCTAGAAGTGAGAAGGCTAAGTGAATATAATGGGGAGGATAACTACCAAGTCTTTGGGTCGTAGGATTGGTCAAGCGTTGGTCAAGCTAGTTTCAAGTATAATTAATTACCGGTAATTTATTTAATTAATATATTATATATTAATCATTTCACAGTATAAAATATTTCATAGAGTATAAGAGTACCCAGTCATTTATTAAGTAATAATTTATTAAGTTGTAAGTTAATTTCCGAAATATTTTCTAAATTTAGTCTTGATTATTTCTTACCTATAATTATAGTGAGTACCAAAGCTACAAAGGATACCATGGAACAGGACCTCATGACTCCTGCTGGAACTTGGTTGCTTATACAAATCTCCAATGTACACGCGAAGGTATTTTTGAACCCAATCATAGTATTAATTGATGACTCATTTTTGTGTGCTAAATGGAGAGTGTGGCAATCAAAGGCGACACTAACTCGCTTAGAAAGAGAATGTTTATGTTCTTAACTCGATAAAACCAGGGACTACGGAGGGACTCCTGATTCAGTCTCCAGTATGAATCGTCTTGAGCAGACATGACTTCTTGCTTCAAGATAAGATAGTCTTGTTAGGGGATTCACTTGTGAGTGCATTTTGCAATGAAGATAGGTGGAACACAGTCAAAATATGTATCTGGTTCAATAATCGATGATGTAACTAACCAGTTCTTAAGGGAACTAGTGGACTTTTGGTTATATGAAGAGTGATAAAAGCTTTGAGCCTAGCATGGAAAATATAATTCGATGATGCTAGCTATAAGGCTTTTAGAATTCTGATCAGTTTCATGTGTTTGTGTCTGATATTTTTTATAGCTCATTATAATGATAAAACGTGCTGATTTTGAAAAATGGCGCAGAACGAGCTACTTGAGGTCATCAAGTATTTGCAAAAGAAAAATTTAACCCCAGCTGAGATCCACTTAATTCGGGACGCAGCTACACTATATGCCACGGTGATAAAATGGACTGACGATCTTGGAAGATGCATACCATAATGGCAGACCAAAAACAGTTATGACTGAGACTTGATAAATGAAATCCCAGATACGGCAACAAATGAATGATGGATTACAATCGGAAAAAAATTGAGACCACAAGGAATGTTTATGGAACAGTGTAGTTATTGTCCATAATTTAAAAAAAAAACAATTAGATAAAAAAGAAAGGTCAGCAAGATAGGTGTGACTGAAACAAATGAGAAACTTTCAGCGGCACATCTAAGAATGTTCAGTAGACATCCTCCCTCTTTTTATAAACAATTTATTTAGGATAAGGCTTGGGTTCATCACTTCGATTATCAGATAACACCGGTCATCAAGTATTTTTCATCGAAAAAATGTGAGTAATTTGGACGCAGATTCCAAATGTTTTCGGTGTTTCTCTAGCACTTCTGGGTTTTCGGGCCCTCCTGGGTAGCACAGTTGGTAGAATCGCCGTCCTCCCCACACCGGGTGAAAAAGACCCGAGTCCGAGTCCCGTTTTGATGACGTGAGGAATTTTTATGGGCCTTTTTCACAACGTGGCCAAGTTAGTCGGTCTCAGGCGAGAGTAGCATGGTTTTTTTTTCTCGGAAACTTTGGTTTTTCGTCTAGCAAACTGAAAATCGACTACGGAACACAATCGATTTACAGACAGTATACACGGAGTAATATGGCTTTAGTCGCTGATGCTCCTAAAACTCTACTGCAACGACAACTGGGTTTTCGTTTTCACTTCTGACATGTCGTCCGATTACATAAATATGAGACTGATTGTATCGCTCTCACATACCTGATCAGCCAACCTACACGAATATAATTATTATTTATTTATTTATTTATTGATATTACTATTAATATATTTATGTAATCATTTGAATGTACTTATACCCCGCTTATTTCATGATTTAATTATTTTATTATGAAGTGTTTCAAAGATCTTAACTTAGACAGTTTATCATGGCACGGAAGTGTGAAAAATGTCGCCAACAAATTCTGCCATCCATGTGTGCGGTGCTTTTAGTACACGCTACGGCATAAAATCACGACTGATATTTTCAGAAAATTTGCCAGTTATACCTGGTTGCTGTTCTCCAGCTGACTAGAATAAGGGGTAGGTACCACCTGTTATATGTACCGCTTGTTCGAATGAATTATGTGACTCGTTGAATAAAAGGAAAAAGTTGATGCCGTTGGCCATGATTTGGAGGGTGCCAAAGGACCACGATTGATTTTGACTGTAATCGGATTGTCAGCGAATAATAAGCACAAGAATATTTATTCGAATCTGGATTCAGTGAGAGACCAATCTCTTACAATGACTATCATTCATGATACAGTCATTGTAAGAGATTGATCTCTCACTGAGGTTGCTCCACTTAAGGAACTAGATTCTTTAGAAGCGAAATAGAAATGATGAAGGTGCGATTAGCCGATCCTGGGTACACGAGCGAAGAGGCATCGGAGCTGGAGTTGGATTACCACATTGGAAATCTAGTCCTCTCCAAAGATAAAGCCGTACTTCTCGGCTCGAGACTAAAGGAGAAACACTCGGTTAAGAAGATCATCAAAGTGACATTTTGGCAATTTTTCTTTGCCACCTAGTGCAGTGAAATCAAGGAGCTTTTAGGGAATTGTCACAAGTACCGATTACAATTGAATAGTGCCTCTTTATCTACTCCTCACAGCGAAGATTGGAATCAGTTTCCTTGCAAACAGAAATTAAAGCCATTCATTTCCATTGTCCACTTTATTCCCCTAAAGGAGACACCATAAAATGAAGACACTGCTCGAAACACTTGAATACAGCACTCATCATTGGAATATCTGGTGACCTCAAAATGAGCATGCAGAGAGGGGTTCAATAAATATTGTGACGACCATTGGGGCAGCCGTTCTACCCCAGACCATTATATCAAGCGTGACTGGCTTTAAAGAAGACCATGTGAACCAGGAACGAGTAGTATTCGGCATCTAATGAAAATTTTCCTTCCAACTTTCCATATTTAATTACTGTGAAGAAGATTTTTGTGAAAGCGTTGGATGAGATTAATTCTAGACGATTTCATTGCCTAAGTGAGAAATTTTGCAAGATCCCTGCCGTGAAAGAAAAGGGGGAAGTTTTGTGGCGCTTAAAATTTCATGCTTCAGCAGCATGAAAGCTCTGAAAAATGCCTCAGTATTAGAACGAAAAAGCATGATAGTCTTTGGGGAAATTTTTGTCTCCCTCATACAAAGAGTTCGGAAACTGCATGTAAAGAAATGAGATGTCATATTTCGCTGAATGAATCTTCATTTCCTGCATTCGCATTTAGACTTCTTTCCCGAAAATCTTGGCATGATCAGTGACAAGCAAGGGGGAAAAATTCTATGAAGACAAGTCAATGGAAAAATCGCTACCAAGGTTTCCCAAACGAACGCATATTGGCATACTACTGCTGATGTTGTACAATGAATTTCCAGATGGTGTACCAAAGGAAATCATTCGCACAACTACATCTTTTTTGTAAAATAGTGTACAACAGTATTATTTTAACTGCATGTATAAAGTTTGTTGAGTTTAAACTGTAAAATAATAAAAATATAATTACAATCAGTCTCATGTGTTTTGTAATGAAATATTTGTAGTTTTAATTAACTTGTACTGATATTATCAGCGGTTGCATTGCCGAAACTACAAGTGCTAAAAAAATTTAAGTTGAGCGAAAACTAGATTAGAAAAGTGTTTACATCTTTGATAAAAAAAGAAAAAGTTTAATTTTGGCGAACAGTGTAACCGGAATAATGGATCTCCTCCTTTAAAGGTTGGGGTATGGACTGTATTTTAAAATGCTGTGGGAATTTTATTGATTGAGTATTTGGAGCATGGATAGATAATATCAGACAGTTATTACTAAGCATGTTTAGTCCAGTGATTGCATGTGGAAATTAAAGAGAAGAGAAGAGGAAAGGAAAGTTGAATTACAGCTTACTTCCACTAGGACAATGAACCAGTTCACAAGTCTAAAGTTGCAAATGCTGCCATTCGTAAGGCTCGATTTAAAATTGTTGACATCGTACATGTGAGTATCAGTGGCATTATATACACGCAAACGAACTAAGTACTTTGGTTGAAGATTGCAAAGTCATGCTGAAGGATTGGTGTGAGTTAGGGCAAAATGGCTTAACGGGTTTATAATCCTGTTCGGGTATGATAGGAGAGATTTTATGGGGTGGGCCTTATCTATTAACTCTAGGCCTAGGGAGATTCAGCAAAGCTTTAGGAAGAGATTTCTTTAATCGGTGTGGTCCATACCAGTTTGTAGAAGGAATTTATTTTACGTTGATAGCGTATATTTGAACAGAGGATTCCAAAATACCACGCTCAGGTCATTGATGGAGACTTCAGGATTCAGGGAAACGGCGAGTCGAAACTGGGTAGAAATCAATGTGCAATTGGTTAATGAAGGTTAAGAATACATTTGTTACTCTTTTCATGGATTTCAGTGAGAGATTTCCTGAGTCCAAGTGTGAACCGTAGTCCAGAGGTCCATGAATGATCATTCATTGTCCAGTTATGTGAAGTAATTGCGACGAAATAAAGCTATGACAGGCTACCAGGCACAGCATCCATGAGTGGTGTTATGGGATGTTATGATGGCAGTGAATAATAACATTGGCTCTACTGAGATTGAATGCATGTAGTTATGGCAAAGGGAAGTGGCGAGTTTTTGAATAATTATGCGCTAGAGGGAAGGTAGAGCTAAACGGTACAAATGGAGATAGCCAGAAAGCCGCCTAAAACTAAAGTGACCAGACCTCCCGGATTATGCGGTACAGTCCCGGATTTGAGTCGTTTTCCCCGCATTGCAAATTGTCCCGGAAAATGTTATTTTATAAGTTTAATTCAAGGAGTATGTGAATATTTTTTTATAAATAAAAATTAAAGAAATATATGTCTATATTGTTTTTATGAAGGGAGGGTGTTTTGTAAAATCGATGCCCGGCATTGGAATACTAAGGATCTAGTCACTTTACCTAAAACGGATATTATAGTTTCGTTATATTTGTACAGGTAAATGGCAAGATCTCTTTGATTTCTGTGCTTTGGAAGTCACATCTAAAGAAGGACATTGAGCTTCTTGAAAGGATCGTTCATTATGAGGAGACTATACATCGATGTGGATTACAGAACTTAGAAACTACATATCTCGGGCGGTTAGGGCAGATTTGATCGAGATGTTATGAATTTTTATGCTTGCAGTATACTGGGAAAGCTAATTGTGACTTGGCTTGAAGAAAGTTGTGTGTTGCCGAATACTGGAATAGCTGCCTCCCTAGTGGAGATTGATGGTCTGTCGAAATTTAACTGATGGAGGTGGGGTGGAGCGATTTTGAATCGTCGTTTCTAAATAGGTAGTTTTGTTAAAATACAGTATATCATCCCAAAAGTTAGACCATGATTTTTGATACATCTGATTAGGGAACTAACTTGGGGAACTGGATGTTGACCGATTACATTCTCACTATGGCGATGGTTAAATGAAATTTCGGAATTACTGCATGATCGGCCAGCGAAAATCTTATACCATTCGTTCTGAGGTTCAAAACCCTTACCAATAAGCTATAAATCGATCAAAGTTCAGTAGAAAGTTTATAGAGGGAAATATCTGGATGAAAGAATCAAAAGCATGACGGAGAAAAGAGATCCAGGCTGTTTGTCTTTATCGAAATTAGTACGTAGTGAGCAAACACAGCGCGAGATTGGCAATTTGTATTCAGTTATTTTTTTCTACTACTCTAACGACGCAGCCGATTGGTACAGCAGTACGTGCTTTTCAGATGTTCTTACCCACGTGGCCAAAATACGGGTAATGGCAATATCCTTGTGAAAGCCTAGTTGTAAGCTCCTCTGAGCTATGGCTGTGGATCCGTATAAACAGAACTTTGTCTTTGAGTGTCAACGGAACTTTTTATTTTAATTTTTAGTTTTCTCTTAAACTCGGCTAATAATGCTCAAGCAAAAGCCTATTCAGGGCCGGCTCGAGGCGATAAGCGAAATACGACAGTTTCGGGGGAGCGTAATAAGCGGTCGCTACAGCGACCGCTTATAACAGGCCTGCCAAGGGGGAGGGAGAGGTTTGATACAAATGGATATAGCCTACGGGCACGTACATGCACAGAGCCGTTCCGCTTCCACGTCTGAAGCTTTGGCCATTAATTATTTCCCTTTGTTTAACATATCAGCTAGTAATTTTTAAGTAATTGAAGAATGGTACGTGTGCGACAGAATTTTCCTTAAATTTAATTTCATTGCTGCGATCATTGGATCATAATTACCACATTAATAGCTCATTCCGAGTTGCTGATGTCTCTTTTGTATGACTCGAGGATTGTATGCTGTTTGCCTCGTGCTAACTTAACCCGTCCTTTTTCATAACAAGAAACAGAGGGGGGGGGATGCGAATTATATTTAATTATTCTTTACAACTTTAATTCAGTCTTAAGGCCCTATTGAGTAGGAGCCAGAACAGCCAATGATGCACAAGCCCAGACCGATTCTTCGCGCAGGATATTGTTCGGCCTTTCTTTCTCTTTCCGAATTGCGCAGTTCCATCTCTCAGAAGAAGCACGAAGAAGAAGAGGAGTGTCATTCCCTCCCTCCCCCTTCCTCAGGCAGCCCATGACGCTGGAGATAATGGGGAAAATATGTAGGCTGCCTTGCCAAAAGTGGCTGTCCATATGGCCACATGTAAATCTCGAAGGCTTTCTGCCTCGCTGCTGTCGAGACAGCGTTCATGCTTCACGAACTTCAATGCCGAGTGTTACATAACGCGACTTCACCACGATGCACGTGCTGCTCTGTTATTCCTTACCAGCTGGGTATACCCTCGCGAAGCAATGGATTCAACTGGTCCTTTAACTGTGGCGTCGTTTAATTATAAATTCGCCACATTTATCGCTGTTTCGTCACCACCTTTAGCGGCACGAGCAACTTCGCAGCCGATTCGTATGGCATCCACCACGTACGTGATAGCGTCGTCCGGTTGCATCATTTAGCACCCGGGTTTGAAATTGACCGCATCTGCTGCCTTCTGGAAATAATTTCTGTAATGAAATATATTTTATAAAGGATGATCATAATTCAGTCTAATCAGTATTATTTGCATTTGTTGTATCGTTTCCTTATTGTCTTGTAAGATTCCTCTGGATCTCTGTTATGGGAATCTTTGTTGTCCTCGCTTTTATTATAATTATTCTTTCAGATATATGTCCAATGCTCCTTTAAATTTCGATACTCTTCCCACCTCTGCAAGAGTAGGCGAGGGTTTATTCCAGCAATCACAGTTTAACTGCGAGAAAATTTTGGACATCATTCTGACACAGTTTATTGACACGATATTACTCCTCATGGCTCTAGTTGCATCTTCAGTTTTACGAAATAGAAATAGTCTGAGCTAGCACATGCATAGCGTACAACTCATAAACCAGATCAGGCGTTGGCTTCAAACGGATACAACTCAGTGCAAACTTTAATGACATTAATACAGATAAAACGATGTGTTTAATTACCACAGTTCGGCGCATTATGACCCTGTTGCCCTTGCGCCGTAAAGCCTATAAATAAACCAGGCGTTGCAACTTTTTAGGAGTAGTTTCCGAGTTCACTTCGATGTGGTTGGGAGATGGAAAATTGGATGCTGGGTTTACTGTGGACTGGAATTTCTGGTGCCAGTAGTCAGTTATTGAAATCAGGGAATTTGTGTCAAATTATTTGCTATCGACTTACAAAAATTACTTCACATTAGTTTGGGTAGAGGTTTTGAAATGCATTAAGGGCACTTCACCTCAACTGAAATTGTAATGAGCACGCCTGTTTGTCTTTGTTGCGACTTTCGTCAGAGGACTGTGTCCTACACAATCTTTCTGGATGATGAAAAAACTTAGTTGAGCTTTGTTTATATCACGATGCTGAATTAGAATGCGATGTACCCAATTGTGATATTGCGAGTGAAGACAGTTTCGGGATAAGTATCTGCAAGCGTTGTATAACGTTGGTTGACCAAGAGTCATAGGACAAGCAAATGACCGATTATGACTGTCTGAGGACATACGGAGGTGACAGCGGAGCGATACTCTTTCGAGTATGCAGTCTCCTTTTGACGGAATATCTCACGCCAATGGTAACCTGTAGACTTCCTGAGAGAATTCGATATGCAAGAGAACTCATGATTTTTATGCTTTCCACCCCACCTGATCTCGGAGATGAGTCCTCCTCAGCTGGTGCCATTGCATCCGAGAACGGTAGCCCCATATGATTTTTGGGAGAGGAATCCCCAATCCTTCTCATTTGGTTTTATCCTAAGTGGAAAGGCATCGAACTGAATTCCATTCATATTGTAGGAAAAGCTGGGAAAGGCAAATTTAAAGTTGCCATTTACTTCGATATCAGTTCCACACTACCCTGATTAGTGGACTTAATACCACCGGAACTCTTTTACCATCTCATTTGGCAGCGTGAGTGTTGCTTTGAATTCATGAATCTTACCTCTGTATCTAGTGGTTTGCAACCTCCTCTGCTGGTTGCACTTTTCAGAAAACCGTAGAACGAGTTTATTTCGGATATGTCATATCCTACCTATAAATCCAATACAATCTTTCGTCACTTATTTCGTAAAATATTGCACTTTTTCCATTTATGCCTTAACTTTTATACACCAGTCTATGTCTAGGTATAAAACAGAAAAAATAATAAACAAAAAATAAGTAATAACGAGAGAAACAAATTAACGAAAGCCTTTTTAGAGAGTCAACAGCAGCTGCTCCATCCCGTATGTTTGAATGTTCTCAGGCTGTTTAAGACTTCTGAAAAGCGTCCACTGTATGTGATTCTATTTCCAAACGTAGCGTACCTATCACTTCACTTCAGTAGGCGAATATTTCTACTGTACACCGGGGTAACACGTAAAATGGAATGTCCCGTTTCTTATTTAATTTTAAAACATCGAATGAATCTTTTCGAATGAAAAAACAATTCTTAACTACCGAAATTAAAGCGTAGAATAATATTCGGTTTGCTCAACGGGCTGAAATTATTTAATGGCGAATAGTAATTTCGTACTAAGAAACAGAAGCGACGTTTGTTTACATTTCTGTTCTCATTTCTTATTTGCCCCCAGCCCCGATTAAGAGAAACACTCGTGGCAGTTACTAGCAGTGCCACACACATTTAAGATCATTGCGATTTCAAGAAAGCTCTTCGAGTTTCACACTCTTCGTTGGGTTTTCACGAAGTTGTTCGGCGCTCTAGAATCGATCCCGATAAAGTTCAACTACTTAAATAATAATAAACAACATTTACTTAGAAGAAGCGGAATTTTCCTCAAACACCACCCCATTCATTTCTAACACATCGCAGTTTGCTAAAATTTCTGCAGCACGATCGAGCGCCTTTATATTAATTTACAGATGAAAGTTCACATTGCGATTCGCGTGCACATGTCGGATTCTAGCAGCAGCCTTCCACTTGGAACATGTCGCGCGAGTAGTATTATGAACTTGGACGAGGTAAACGGGGAGACTTGTCCCCCAAATGCGCAAATTAAAGAATTAAAGTCAAAAAAAGGAGAAGAAAATATAAATGGTACCTGCTACACCAAAATTTGAACAGAATAACCCGCATAGTGTGCCATTTCCTGTGACATACTCCCCTCCTCTGTCTCTCTACCCCCAGACTTCGCTGAGATATGACGCAGTTTACCAACAGTTGCAATCCGCGCTAGGCTCATCCCCTCGCTGTGACCGGGCACCCTACACGGCACGTTGCTATGGTTACTGCAGCCGATACGCACACCCCAGCAGTCGGGGTACCCCGTGTGGTGGCTGTCACACACAACTTTAATTATCCTAGGACGAAAGCACCACTTCGGCAGAGGGGCCCTCAAGCCTTCCTGCCCTACGCCACTCCATTATTGTATAGTGATGTTCTGTTTAGCACGAAATTCTCGCTCTTTCTTTCCTTCCTTCCCACGCGCGCACACACTCCATCATTTTGCCTATCTTCTATTTTTGAATCGTGTACTGCGGCAGCTGCTAAAAATTATATATATAAACTCGAAATAATTCGAGAATAAGATTTAAATTATTTTCTGATAATTCAAATTGCGAATAATCGAAATAATTTTATTTGAAAGTTGAAGGATAGTTGTTCCATCGTGTTCACCATTTCTGTATTTATTATCTCGTGATATTTGCTAGTTCGACGTATTTATTCGAGTTAAAAAGGAGAGTTCTTCAATAAACGAAAACCTAAAAAAGCGTACATAACAGCCCATTTTTGAATGAGCGATTTCATACAAAATCAGTAGCTAACTTTTAAGTCGAAGAAATACAAACGCCGAAAACATTCATCCCGATAACTGAACGTTGAATGTAACGCACTGACTGAAATACAAGTAGATGATACCAAGCTGTTAGACCAGCTGATGAACGAAAAATAATCAACAAATAATAAATTTTCTGCAAAGTACCACCGCAGAAGCAGATGGAATCGCAGCCTTCGTTATTAACATGTGGACTGTGTACAATGTTCCGCCTCTGGTACACGTCATTAAAAATTTGTTCTGCATCGTTACCTCCCAATGCGGAGACCTTATAAAACCAACCTCCTCTCCAAGCCTGGTGTTGTCCATAGTCGATTTAAACGACCAACGTCCACTGCACGGGCAAAAAAGAAAATAATCTTAGAAAACATTACTGCTCTACTTAAAACTGTCCATCAGCAAAAAAGCGTACTCGCCAAGGGTACTTTGCTATGAATCTCAGAATCTCTTAAACTAAGAATCAAAGAAACTTGAATCACTCTTTTGGGCAAGCTCTTCTCTCAATCAACACAACACTAGACATCAGCCAGCTTATCACCGCAGTGCTAGCCGGAGTCAACTCACGAGTTATCTTCTTTTATAAACCAACCTCTTAAGATTTCACCATACGGACCAATTGTCTGGAATTCCAGGTTACACTTCCTCGCTACCTGAACCTAGCGAAGTCTATCAAGAAGAAATCCTCAAAATGATTAAAGTTCAGCCAACGAAGGCAAATACCCAACAACAGAAATAAATTAACGGCCAACTGGAACAGACAGAGCAAATAATTTAAATCACCCTGTCCTCTCTCAAACTATAAAAAGTTCTGGAGATTTCAAAATCATCTCATCTGTGCGCACTTAGGATCGTAAAGGGCGAATGTACCTTCTGCAGCAAAAAATAATTATTTTTTTATATTCTTATATATATCTGCACCAAGGGACTAGAGTAGTTCATATCTTCAATTTTAACTGATGATGGCACACGGCACTTTGCCCAACGCCCAGTAAAATTGTTTCACCACTTGACACTCGCTTAGAAAGGTCTGCGATGAAATCCTCTGGGAAACTGGAAGAATTTTTAAAGACACTCTCAATCGGGAGTCAACCTCAGATGAAAGAAGTACATTTTTTCTTTGAGTTATTCCGAATTTTTCGGTCCACACAACGTGCAAATCTCCCAGTGAATACACATGCGTATTACACACGAAGCCAATGAATTCGATCGCGCACTATGAGCATTAGTTACCACTGGACCAAAACCATGCCTTGTCTATTAATGCCAATTACATATGGCATTCATACACATTGATATCGATTGATATACCATTAGATAATATCCTATATACGCTCCTACAAAAAAGTAATGGGGCACTTCACTATTTGCAGGAATCTGTGTGCAACTACGAAATATGCAAATATTTTGACTTGGTCAACATTAGTTTGAATATTCTGGACTAATGTTGATTTGAATGATCAACATTAGTCCAGAATTTCGTCCAACGTGCAGACCGAAGAAGAAGAACGATGAATCCGCGGAAGGAGCTAAGAGCTTCATAGAGGATTGCAATTTGATATCGTGTGACAAAAATGTCGGTACATGTTCAGGAATTAAATATTCCCAAGTCGACATACAGCTCTTTGGAATTATGAATGTCACTGTACACGAGTTAAGGGTTAGGGCTGGGAGTGGTTCAGGTTGATAGGTGTTCATGTGGTAGTGCAGAAGACACTGAATATTTATTATGGAACTGTATATAATAGAAAGATTTTTTGGAAATACAGAAATCAGTACCATGGAGCCATATGAGTTATTTAGGGATAGGCAAAAGTATGATGTTTTTCTGGAGTTAGTTCATGTAATTCGTTTGAGAAGAAAAGAATTGTTGAAAGTATAAATAGTGTGTATGTATCTGTAAATGTATATTTTTATGTTGGGGTTTTAGATTGAAGATATTAGGTATACGTAGTTTATTTAAGAGGTATTTGTTAATGGCATTATAAGATGAGGTGTTTGATGTTCAGGGTTGTGTTATGCACATGTTAAGATTGGTGTTAGATAGCAGTGACCCGCCTCCCAGGGGCAGTAACTGGGTTCATGAATCTTGACATTGTCTGGCACTAAAGCTGGACTACGTAGTCGATATAAGAGTTAAAAATTATACAAGATATCTTAGACGTAGGGGAGCTGTGGTTCAGATAACGCTAGGCTCAAGCGGTAGATTCGAAATGATGATGATGCTGTGGGATCGCTTACTACCTGAATGTAGTAAGCTTTGTCTTCTCAGTGTGAAAGTGGGAATATCATGATGTGAGGGCGTTTCACGTATATGACATGGTTCACTCATCACGGGGCCAATGTACCCTTGTGAACATAGCTTAGAGTTCAAGAATAGCAAGGAGGAATCAAACTACTAATCACCACGCCGCTGTGTTCTCAACACCCTGGCCAATTCAAGGAATACGTTTCCCCCGCAAACACAATAGGTTTTTCAATGTATGGGGAATAGACCCAAAGGAATTGTGAGAAAAGAAATCACACAAAACACAAATCGGTAGCGGAACGTACTCTATGATCCAGTTCTATCAGATGGTTGCCAGGAAACTTTATATCCCACTCTCACGGTGAAGGACTTTTTGTGTCGGGAATGGCAAACATCATAAATATACACCACTGCCACGGAGGACTTATTGGTGTGGTAATATCATATATGAATGGTCGTCTGGCCAATTCAACTATCACAGGACATAATAAACGGTTCAAAAAATGGAACAATTTATTATGTCATCTCATAGTCACTTATAGTGATCTTATAATCGCAATAAGGTGATTTTTTTCGTCGATTAACGTTTCAGTTACGCCCTTTTGACGCAATCAGAACAGTAATCAGTTTAAGTGGATGAGTAATTGAGTTTCAATTCTGTTGTGTTAATGTTCCGTGCTCTCTATGACTGATTTGTCTATTAATTTAGTTTGTCTTCGAAGGAAACGTAAGTCGGACTGCAGGACTCTTTGTATTGCAATAGCGCAGAACGAATTGAGTGGATACCGAGAGTGAGTCCGTGTCGAACTGAAATCCACTGTTCACTATCGGACTGAATAAGTAGAAAATCTCAGTGCGGTGGAGTTTAAACATTATGATCTTCTCCTCATTGTAAACTTTTCCTTTGTTGAGGTTAGTTCAATGGATTGCACACGCAGCTGTAGGTGGTTCCGACACTTTATTGTGGATGTTATTTTTTATGCCATATTACTCCTGTTTCTTTGAAATTCGGACCAGCTCGGAGGAAAAGTAACAAAACACTGTGTAACTTCAGTGACTCGTGAAAGTGGAAGAGTATACCAACAATAGCATTAGCCACATCATGTTTTTTTTTCTTTTCGAAATCGCGTAACCTCACTTCTGTGGACAGGGTAGACAGCGCATCAAAGGTGAATTAAGAAGGTCAAAGACGATGCTGATGAGTACAATCTAGAGCGCTAAGAAAGAAGTAGTGTTCTCGTGCGAAGTTCAGCGTTCCCGTACTACTTAAATGCTAATGGATCATTAGAAGGGCAGAAAAACTCTCCCCAGGCACATCTCTGTCTGATATCGGGGTAATGTCTTCTTCTTCTTGTAGTGAACAGCCCTTGGCTCTCTCTTCTTTCTTGGTTAGTCTAATAGCTGAGTTTTCTGTCATTTTACTGCGCTCTTTACTCCCACTATATAGTCCAACTTGGCGTCTTATTTAATTCTCGTGGTCGTATCAGCTGTTTAGAAAATATATGGCAGGAGTGAATCAACGTTCAGAAACAGATTAAAGGAAGGTGCAATTAAAGATGTTCTTAAATATTGCGTTTGAGCTCGTTCCTGCCAAGTTGTTGAACACATTCAATTTGAACAGTTGTTTAAATTCTCCAATATGGAATTTTTTCTTTCGAGTTTGTTTCTTCATATCCTGTAGGGACGGATTTTGTGGGTGTGGTGAGATGGGGTCCAACTGTCTTATTCATTGTCTGCAACAGTATTAGATGCCACTACCCCCCCTCTCCCCACACAAGCCTTCCCTACAGGGTATAAAGAAAGGAAGCCGTGGAAAAAAAAATCCTCATTGGACAATTTAAACACACAGCCCGAGTTTCTACTCTAAACGTCCAATTTCTTGGACTGTGTCCTAGGAAAAGTTGTAAATTTGTCTATTAATGCAGTACACAAAATTAATGATGTATATTTCCACAGGCTTCAGATTATCTAGAAAAAAGTGTTAGTTATGCCCGGAGAGTTAACTAATTAAACTTTCCTGGTTTTTCGCATAAAACTGTTAATGGTCTCAATAACTGAATATAAGCAACTATACTTGATCACTCTGTAATCAACTGTAGTTGCTTATATTTATTATTGTGTGTGTGTATGCACTACCCGAACCAATTGACTTAGAAGTGCTAGGGGCAATACCGTAGAGCTTTGCATAAGGACGCGATTACGAATCGCCTATCAATCCAGGCCAAGATCCAATTCATATCTAGTAAAACCATATGCACTACGAAATACGCATTTCATTCGGAACGATTGGACTATTTAGGATTGAAAACAGGTCTTATGAATTCTGTTTTGAACTGTTAGATGTATAGATGGTAAGTATAGAAGAGTGCATGCCTACCATCTATTCATAACGTGTGGACCGCACCTTTACGATCGATTCAGGACCTGAAAAAGTTAAACTTTTTAAAAATCACAGTGGCATTTGAATGGTTAAAATATTAAACAGGAATTAGGAGACGGATACCTGGTAAAATGTTTATTCGTACTAGGTACATGTTTGCTTATTCGTATTTATTTATTTATTTATTATTATTTTTTACTATTGAAACACAGTCATTTTTAAAAATTCAAACAATTGTAGGTCACGTACAATTCAGAATCGGACGCAAGTTTATACGAAATTTTCATCGTGTTCAGGTCATGAATCGATCCTAAAAGTACGGCCCGTATGTTCAAAAACACCTTTTGCGTAATGTGTGGATCCAGTGCATGCGGAGATTGTTCCATCACATGTTTACTATACCAGCGACGGGAGATGGAATAATTGTGAGGAGAATGTTCTGGTGGCATGGATCAGGCTCGCTGATAAGTTCTGCAGGATGGAAAACAGTTTACGCACATTTTAATGAAATTATCAGATCAGTTCTTCGTTTTTATCTTGGATAGAATGCTCACTTTCAAGAAGATATTGCGACTATCCCTTCTGTAGCTGGTTGTGAGGAATTCCAAATGACGGTGAATTCAGTTACCTCCCTGTTAAAGCCCCCTCCCCAGAGCATTTCCTTTCTTATGCTACAAATTGTTGGTTGTTGTCTTATATGCTGCGATTATTTTCAGGAACATTCAGGCATTTGACTCTCCCCTTCTCTCTCCCCCTTTGGAAGCACAATAACAAAAGTTTTTCTAATTTTTTAAATATATTTTTTATGAGTTAATGATAATTTTCGTATAGATTTTTTTGTAGTATTGATGACCAGGAATAGCATAAGTTCCTTAAGGGTCACAACAGATAGATTCGTTTTTTTTTTTTACTCACTTCCGATCCATTGTCCTGTATATATGGAATCAGCAACGGTCATTTATAAAATATGGGGGGGGCGGTCTATTATGTCTATAATTTGGGTACGTTCCTGGATGAAAAACTAGATTAAAATCAGAAGAAAGCCGTGCACGACCTCTCCAGATCTAATTACAGTTTAGAGTGAAAAATCCCGGAGTCTTCGGCAACAATGGGAATCAAATCCCAACTTTTCCAAAGGGATGACAAGCAGAACTTAAACTAAATGTTGCTTCCCACAGAAGCAACAATTAAATTCTATTTCTCATGGACTCGTCCCACTCCCTTTGCCTGAGATTGGTTTCGCTACTTTGGTGACTGGAGGAATTTCTAAAGTCCTCTTCAATCGAGGCTGTAGTTATCCAATCTTAGGAGGATGGAGTACGAGTTCTTGTGAGCTATTCTGGGTTATCGGCCCGGGAAGACCAACTTCTACAGACATAATCCAATTATACGGATAAAAGTTACACTTGGGAATTAACATAATTTACTTTAGTTTATGTTTTCTTGTGAATTCCTCTGACTTATGTAGTCATCTCGGAGTGGCCGTCAGTACGTGAACCACCCGCAGGGATGGTTCACGACCTGACGGATATTCCTGTCACTTTTCCGTGATGTTTTACGCAGACGGCATCTGTGAGGCACTGATTTTATTTCTGTGTTCTTCGAGCACGTTTCATGAGTTTGCGTCCTCGTCCAGACTTGTTTTTAAGGTTTTCCATATTTCAATAAAATCTACGAGAATGGAAGTTCAGACGAGTCTTCGCAGTTGCGCGCACAGAAAGGTTACTGATGTAGCTTCCTACCACTGCTATTTTAAGTTGAAAATCAAAGTTCCGAACCGTGAATTCGTACTGCTGCTGCACAGACAGACCCACGAGATTTATATTGATATAAGTGACCAACGTGTACGGGGAGAGCCCGCACATGTTTCTCAATTATAGCAATATAAATTTAGCCTTAGCTTCTACGTCATTAGAATTATTTCCACCCCACATACCGTTCTCATGTTACAAGATCCATCGAGAGGTGTATAAGTATTACTTTGATTGGTGTCATTAAGAAAACGCATTTCTGCATTTCCTTGTCCTACCTGACTTTCCCTTAAGCCCTCTCCAATAACATCCCGCACAGTCCCTCTGGGTTTGAGCTAATCTATATGGTGCTAATCTATATGGTTCAAGTGTCTTGAACTGTTACCTATGGAGCTTTAAATTTTTATTTAAAAAATTTACATTTAAGATTTATAATTTAACTCCTCTGAGTTATGTTCTTATCAGAAACGTGCACACCGTGATTAATCAGTCTCTGATTACTCTATCAAAGCTATTTATGTAAAACTTAACCTGTATACGTTGCATACTTCCTAATATTTGAATGGATTCTCTAACGAGTCCAATATATGAGTCCTCTTAATCAGTTTGACTTTCTGATTACAACATACATTATTTCCACATAACTGCAGTTTGTCGTGTGGTTCCCAAATGGAGTAGAGGATAAAATTTATGAGGAAATGTAAAAAATACATCTCAAAATTTAAGTTTTGATTGAGCTTGGATTTCTTACGCTTTCCATTTTGAATCATTATTGCTACAGGAACATACACAGCATAGCAATAATTCTCACTACAGTTTAAGAAGCTAGGGGGGTTTAACAAAAGAAATGTAGTATGAATTAAAGATGTTTAGTTTATATACAGTATTTAATAAAACAAATACATTAAAATTAATTAATTGAATTAAATTAAAAACTGGTCATGGAGAGGATTACATCTAGATCCTTGTCCTACCAAACTCAATTACCTGTTATGCCTCACATAACAGGTGATTTAGTTTCAGAATTTTAGGCCACGCATGAGTGTTTAAACAAGACATAATAGTTACACAAACCATAAAAATTAACCTCGCAATGATCGGAGGTGCATAGATGTTCTTTTCTACTGCAGTGAGGTTTAGACAGGAAGACTTGCTGGAGGATCTTATGCCTGAGCCAAAAAGGAGTATTTTTGATTGTAGAACTCTATCAGACAGATGCAGTCGTTGAAGATTCTGGGAATGATAATAGCGATGGTTGTGATATGTACCAGTGACACATTTCCCAGAAACTTACTGAAGAAATCAATCCAGTGCGGAATTTTGGTGGTGTAATTAGGCGTATGGTGCCAATGAGTACTGAGAGACGTGGAACTTGAAGTGATCGGACCATGTAAGTGATATGCAACTGACGGGGAAGATATGTTTAAAGGTGGCCCACTTGAGCAGCCAAAACTCAGCTGCATAAAGTTGCTTAATTGTGGCGGATGCGCAAATTTCAGCAGCATAGAGCAGTGTGGAATAGATAATGGTTGTGATGTATTTGTTTGTAGTTGCAACGACGTCAGTTTGGTGTCAAAAATGACCTCAAAATCTATGTGACTATTAACCACAGGGATTGGAGCTCCTCAGAACATAGGTTGAATTTGGGGAGGCATTGGTTTCAGGAAAAAAAAAAAAGGAGTGTTTTTCGTTGACTTGTTTGGTTGTGGTTTCAGTGTTGTCTGATGGAGTGATCTTGTTAAAGTTTATAGATCATCATCATAAACGATGATATCCTCTTTTTTTTATTGACTATAGGGCCAATGATGATAGTGAAGGAGGTCTGAGAGGATGCTCGTGCACCCTTACAGAAATGTGGTATCTTTGCATGTTGCCTGCACTGAGTTGAATGATCCTGATTCCTTGTATCGCTGCTTCAAATCCTATGTATATATATATCTTTATTGCAATTAATGAAATTCGGTGAAAAATTTTACATGCATGCCTGATGCAATGCCCATAACAGCAACAATGCTAGGGGTTTGAGAAGGTTAGTCCCTCCTCTCACTTTTTACGGCATTAGCTGAGGTGGGATGTGACAGTCTGCTTTCTGGTCCACTTACTTATTGCAGTACTAAAATTGTAGAAAACAGACTGTCACATGATCCTGTGGGTTCATAGAGACACGCACTAGAAATGTTATTGTTTAATTATTAACGAAAACTCCTCCCAAAGTGGAAAAGAAAACCTAACCGGGAACTTAAGTTTATTGAAATATAAAATGTCAAAGCTAGGACAAGAAGTGAATGGCCATCAACAAGATAAGAACAGTGTGCGCAGAAATTGCTAAATCCATCATCAGTTCACGACAAAGATAATTGGAAAGTGGAATTCAGGGAACAACAATGCGTGAACACGTAAACATTGACCTTAGTGAATTCAGAGAGGGATAATGATCTGTTAAGAAGAATATAAGAGCGGGTCACTTTTTTCAAGTCTAACTTTGAAGTCAGTGTTTTGAATGAATTTGACTTGAAGTAAGGGAACTTTCATTACTGCGAACTTAACAGAGCACCCCCCCCCCCCCCGTCTGCGAACTTGAGGTTCGTACCTCAAGTGGGTCGATAAACATTCCCAGTAATATCTGGTTCCAACAAAACATTTGGTCCAAACACCTTCGAGAGCACCAGAATGAAGTATCCTGCAGGTGAGTTGTTAGAGAATCAACAGACTTCCTTCATGGAATCTTGACCTGACGACATGCGATAATTCATTGCGAGTATTATACGAAGTAAACTATCTGTATAATGTTACGTTGAATGTTGAATCTAGCTCAGTCGTTATAATCACTGTGCTAGATGTAACACCTCTCACACCTGTCCTCCCGTGAGAGCATAGTGGTTTCGTCCTCGTTTGGAGAGGTCTGGGCTCGAGTCCCATTGTATACTGGAAGAATTTCTAAAGGCTTTCTAGAGGTTGTATTTCGCCAATCCCAGGAGGAGGGAGTAGAGTTTTTTCTTGGTGGTGAGTTATTCTGGGTTTTTCAGCCGGAACAAGATGAAAACTGGCACGTGCACACACACTCACACGTGCTTAATATACGCTAGCGAAATATGGTCTTAAGTCGCTGACACCCCTGAATCTCAACATCACCTTCAACTCTCCCTGGAAGATACCTTTAGATTTGATTGGATTTTGAGTGGATCTTTAGTTTTGACGAAAATTTTCAAATATTCGTCGTAAAAGAGCAATGCAGATTATACTAGGTCTTTCTTGTTTCATTTATAATGTGTTGCGATAATGGTGACTTCGTAAGCATCCTGTAAATGGAAATATTATTTATTGCAGTTTTTTTTTAAATTCATAATTGTTATTTTGGCAGAATATCTGGCGTTTAACTATAAACATTTACAATTAAAGCAGTTTTCTCATTCAATTATTTTGGTGTTTTTCCTTTATTTATTCGGCGTGCTTTTTGATCTTTAGATTTGATGGTGATTTTTAAATTATCGTTGCGGATTATAACGTTCCCTGTATTGGATGCTAGAAAGATTGATTCAAGGGCAGCAGAGAAAACATTTGAGGGGAGAGAGCCACCACAACCCCCGCTCTGCAGGCAGACTTTGTGTAAGGGCGTAGTGAGTGTTATATGATAGGCAAAGCGAAGGCGTGGGCTGACTTCATTTAGGTAACTTCATTTGGAGGATTACTGTGCTGAATATCACCAACTAGTCACAGCTTACACAGGATGAAAAACTGTACCTTTTGGATTTAAAGACTTTGCTTGATAACATTTGGTTGTTACTAACAGAGCACTGTTGTACAGTATTCAATCCTTACCATTACTTATGCATGAACACGTTGTGAATGGCATGCGCAAGCTGGTAGAAGAAAATTCAGTAATGTATATAAAATATGCAGATAAAAACTATATGGGCATGTTTAATAAAGACAGCGAAGGCAATATACAGACTACCTACATCCATTAAAGAAAATGACGCAGTCAACATAACTTTAAATACATCCAAATAAACATTCACGCGTAATTTTCTTTAAATCATAAGAAGGTTTTACCTTAAGTAAATCTTCAGATACTTGTTGCCTTCGCATCAAAAAGTATTAACAAAATGGTGGCCCATCGGGCACGTGTAATTGGCATACCGCGAATCTGAACTGTGAGGGAAAGAAGCAGAAATTTATTGGACGTTGGTGAGATCAATGAATTCTACCTATAGGCACTACACCCCGACAGGGAGGGAAGGGGAAGGAGTTTCCTCGGAGGTCATTTAACTGCACGTTCACTGCAAATATGCAGATTCATTACAATTTGCGGTGAAAGGCAGGAAAATAAATGAAATGTAACAGCGTCGTAAGCTGTCCGAATTCAGTAAGAAGTTGTATTCACTTGAAAACACGGATGGGTACGTTCCTTTGGTAAAGCACGAGGGCTCCCAGATAGAATTATTCTTCGAATAGTCGAAAGGTTTCTAATATATATATTGCACTTATTATACACGAAGCAGCAATGGAGATTCTACACCCAGCCAAAATGACCAGCGTGTACCATAAGACATTCGCATTACTAATAAAAATCGAAATAAATCCTCTTCAACCTTGGAAAGGCTGAAAGAAAAGCATTGTGCTCTCACCATCGGGAACCTCAGATAAAGTATTTCGAAATTACATATAAAGAACAGCCATTTTTGTAATAAAACGCGATAAACTTGAAATATTGTTGATTGATTTACTGTTCGATGGTGCAGATTTTTCGTGAACAACCTCAGCCCAATTCGATCTCAGCCGGAAATTCGTTAAGTGACCATCAACGTATGTCGAATGTAGCCTGCAAATGGCTCGATGACGACTGACCCACCGATTAAATGTGCGCGTCAGTGAGTCAAGAAATCCTGCACACTTTGCCGAAAGCCATTTTGGATGCGGGATTATTTCCTATCAATTCTTGAGCGCGAAGCGTACTGTTTGTGTGCGCGCGCCAAGACCTTCTCGTCCAAATGTTCGAGGACTGTGATGAACGATGCTACGACTACCATCACGGGTTCAGGCAGTGTGATACACACTTCTCTTCATTAGTTTGGTGCAGAACAACACTGTGCATGTGCCAATAGGCACTGTAACTGGGTTTAATAGATTTAACAGCGATGTAACTTCAGTAACTGGTTTTACCAAATTTAATGTCACCCGTTAATTCCTAGTTTTTCCCTCCAGTTAATCGAGAAGTTCTTAGTGAAGTCTTCGGCTGTAGGTAAGAAGCCAGTTAACAAACTTGCAGAGTGGTATTGGCACCTGGAGTTGATGAAGGTAAGAACACAATTAAGGCCTCCTTACTTGTAGCCACGGGACGGAGAAGAGCCACTTACAGAGCCGGGTGGGTAGAAATGCTAATTATCTTGTGGCAATGGTGGGGAGGGAGAGTGCAGAATGTGTGTGAGAGAGAGAGAGAGAGAAGAGGAGAGCGCTGTATTAGGCTAGCGAGGGATAAATGAGGCTGATTTTAATCCTCGTTGCTGAAAACTAATTCTCTACTTTTTCTTTTTCCCATTCTCTTCTCTTTGGTTTTCTCACTCGTTATCCTTAATGTTCGACTAGCGGCGAAATTCCGTGACTTGTGTCAGACCAAATCTTATCTGATACGAGGACGTCGTAAAAAGAGACCGAAAAAAGTAGAACGTAATGGGGTAAATGAAACTGCGGGGTTCAACAGCTAAATGGAATAAATCGCGAGAAAGGATGCCGCGGATTTCACTTTCCATTTAAATCATAAAATGCGTGGACCGGGGATTTTTTGTGATGTGTGAGGGATTTACGGATGTCCCTGTGACTCCTCCGTCGATGATGCGGGCAAGAAAAACAATCAAAAACCATTAACAAATCGGGTTTGGCGTCAAATAACACCAGTAGTGGATGGGCAAATTGTGTTGGTTGCTTGACTTCACCTGAACTGTACAACTTAGTCTATCGAAAGGGTGTTCGCTGGCTCTTAAACAGGACTGCGTATTTATGACATAGCTCAAATTGCACTTTAATAAAAGGGCCGACGGGCTACGTTAACCTACTCGTTCACTCCACACCGTATTGATAGTTAAAAATGCAGCTGTGCCTCTCGAGTTGTGGTGATCAATGTCGAATCTGAGCCCTTGCGCAATATTGCAGCCCCCCCGGGCCAATACTAATTGCAATGTTCGGGGTCTCTCGCGACTTTGGTGCCCTTAGTTGACTGAAATGTTACGATCGTTGCTTATCGATGCTGTGTGCAAGAGGCATAGACTCAAATCCAGAAGGGGGAGGAATTTGTATGGGTATTTAAGAATCTTTTTTTTTTTTTTTCTACAAAACAATACTTGTCCTTATGGTTTGCCGAAAATCACTTTATACAAATAAAAAATAAATTCTTGTATTTCTAATGTTTCAGACGCATCAGCAACTTAAACCATATTGCGCCGTATATAATATGTCTGTAAATTGTGTTTCTGTGGTCGATTTGCTGTTTGCCGAAAGAAAAACCATGGTACCCACACCTGAGGTCGACTAACTCAGCCACGTTGTGCAAAATGCCCATAAAAATTCCTGGCATCATTGACAGAATTCGAAACAGGGCCTTTTCTACCCGGTGTGGGGCGGACGGCAATTATACCAACTATGCTACCCACGAGGGCAGAAAAATTAAGATAATAAAATACATAAGCAGCCTCAAACGCATATAGATGACGTCAGACGAAGAACATGGTCAAGCCTGTTCAAACAGGTTCCTCCAAATCCCTTCTACTCTTCTGTTTCCCTTAAATATTTTCATCGATGTTCATTAGTAAGAAGAAATGATGCAAGGAAGTGGACTTTCCGCTTTGAACTCACCCAGACTCATTTCCTCTGCCATCCTGTTGGTAGGAAACTTACTCCAGTGTTCGACAATTCGCTGCCCAATAGAAAAGCTTCATGAGATTCCATCTTCTATTATTCACTGAGATTTTATATTTATACTCCATAGTTCTTGTCTCACCTACAAGGAAAAACAGACCTTCCTCATTATTTTACTTTAACTCTTTAGCACCTTATATACCTCAATCAGCTCCCTTCTTAGATGTCTATTTGTCTGGCGCATTATAGCCTCCGTAGCTAATGCGCCAATAAAAACAAAACAAACAAAACATCTATTTGTCAAACATTAGTTTATGCTTGTTTTGCCTTATTCATCTTCTATATTTTGCCTCACGGTCACCATTCAGTGATTTACACTAATTGGTCGTCCTTGTTGGAGCCACTCCCACAGCCTCTAAACGTTCTATGTCATTTTTTCGAGTGCAGTCTTCAGATCTGAATACGCTATCTCAAATGCTATATAACTATCATCTTGTGTGTGGGGGGGATAAAGGTCTTATAAATCATGGACAAAACACCATATGCTTTCCTAGCAATCTTTTACACTGCATGGAAATTTCCACGTCAGTCAGGTCTTGAAATGCTTTTAGATCATCTCTCTTTAACTTATACGTGACTCCAGGATTTCTGTTACCCAACAAATAATCTTAAATTTAGAAGCATTAAAATGTAGTTTTTGTTTTTCGGACCATATATGCAACCGATTCAAGTATTTTTGAAGCAACATGTCGTGGTTGGAATTATTGACCACCGTCAGCAACTTTGACAGGCTTCAATTAGAGACATCTCGTCAGTATCATTTACGAAAATTAAAGAGGGCGGGACCCAACAGTGGGCACAGAGGGACACCACTTGTTATATTAGTCCATCCCGAAGACTGACCATTTATGACAACTCCAACATTGTTTTCTGCATCCAACTGTTTAATGGCTACATCATAGTAATTTAACAGATTGGTCAGGCGTGATCTCCCACCATGCTGGTTTCGTTAAGGGGAAGGATCTATTCAAGATACCATTCTTTTCGAGCTGATTCTGAATCATATCTATAACCACCGACTCCATTATCTTCCCTGCCACGGAATCCAAACTCGCTGGTGTATAGTTAACGAACTCCTCGTTAGCACCACCTTGGTTCAGTGGGGAGACATTAGCATTTCTGCAGTCCAACACTGTCATTAATATTCACAGCGTGGAGAGTCAGAACTAACATAAAAGATTTAATTTGAAAAGTTAGTTCCCTTTTATATCTTGTTGACCCGTGTTATCTAAGGAGCTATGGGAATTCAATTTATGGATCGGATTTATGAAGGTGTTTAGGTCGTTTTACACGCCTTAATCAAGTAAGATGATGATTTTCATGTACTGAGACATTTTTACAAATGCAGCATAATTGGATTGCTACCTTGAAATAATTTTAGATACTTTTAAATAATTTTAAAAGCTTGGTACGTTTGGAGATTAAAAAGAAGCAGAAGCATCATAAGAAATTCTTAGAGATTAATACAGTGTTTAGACAAAATGGAAAGAAGCAGCTACTGAAGCAATGGACCTCCCTGAGCTTTGATAACTGCGGACCCAATGAGAGGCTGAAGGTTGCCCAATGGGATTCAGGACCATTCCTCTAAATATATATCATGAAAATGAGAGATTGAAGTAGGAAAGGTGCCTGATTCTTTTCTCTCTCTCTCTCTCTCTCTCTCTCCCCCCCCACTCAAGATATAACACTTGAGTAGGGGGGAGAGAGAGAGAGAGAGAGAGACACTTTTCGTTTTGAAAAGCATCCCGGTGAAATTGATAACGTCGAGCGATACATATCCCCTTGGCTACATTTATACACTGACTGTGGAAACACGTCATCTCTAAAATTAATGCAAAATTGAAGTTAATTCCCTATTAAACTCATTCTGAGTTTTTAAGATATTAATTCTAATAATATTCTTTATGATTTTTAGTAATCTACCGAAAACCGAATGTACACTGCCCTACCAAAAATCATCGGTCACTTGTTATGAAAAAAGCGTGCATTTATTCAAAGAAATTAATAGCGTGTTGGCCATAATGACTGCTTAAACGCTTCTTGGAAATCTTTCTAATGATTTATGCTCCCCAGATTTGCGAGGGCGTTCTTGTCCTTGCCCTAATTTTGCATTCCTGCTCGTTTTAAAGATGCTTCACTTGAGTTGAAATCGGCCCTTTGTGTTGGCCATTCCAAATGTCATTTTCTTCAAAGAACGCATTCACAATCCTTGCTTTGTCAGAGGAGCGCAATTTCTTTAGCACATTTCCAATTGTACTTGGGAATGCTTAGTTCCTGAGGAGTAACACGCACAGTCATTCCACCCCCACATGACTCTTTTCTTAGTTCTTTCCATCTATATATGCTGGACAACGAACACCAATGTGTTCATCGTTTAGATTGAATTCTGGCCTAATTGCTAATCACCTGGTATAGGTGGAAATATTTCCATATTTGCTAGTCCTGCGATTAGAAGGATGTCCCATCGCTTTGGGAATGTACTGATTGAGATATACAACAAATATATAATGTTAAGGTATCGTTATAAGGAACTGGGGACGTAGCAAATCGAATATTGGTAGTAACTGTCAAGTATCGTTATAATGAAATATTGTTAACCGAGGTACCTGTTTTAGTATTAGTCATATAGTTCAAGGAAGCTACACGCTTTTGCTGCACCAGCTAAAAAAAAATAAAATAAAATAAAAAAGTAATAATAATAAAAGTGGCGAAATACCGTACCTGCCACAGAAGATCATCAGACCATCACGTATACAAAATAAAACTAATAAAAACTTGAATAACAATAAAATAAATATGCGATAAAATAATCGAAATTTACAGACAAATCTTACTATCCTCTTCTGTCATTCTGATAAATAAAATTACTACAATTATATATTATTAGAATTAAACAAAATTTCCGTCTAATTTTGGGATAACAATTTCGAAAATAACGGTTAAATTTCTGAATCTGTACAGCAAAGATGGCCACCGCAGTTTCTAAATGGGTACAAACTCCTGGCACGTCCTTGGTTGTTATTAATACGAAAATTTTATCCCAGAAGCGTTGCCTTTCCTCGTAAGCGTTTACAGATTCTTAATTTTTCTCCTAACTCGGAAAACTAAGATATAACATGCGTCGGATGTTATATCTTAGAAAATACACAGCTACGTTTTAATTCTAATGCTACTTGCTGTAGATTGATGTCCATTGGTAGATTTGGGCACAAGCGGTAGTTACTAAATGAAGGTTTATTTAGAAATCTTCGCCTGCCACATATGCGATAACTACGTTTCAAAATGTACATTCCCCATGCGTTTGTTTCGATTATTGCTGAACGAAAAAAGCAATACCTTTAAGGATGACATTGTCGAAGTCACTGCAGGCTGTGCATTATGTGATATTATTGCATTTTTCATACTGAAACAGAAAAGGGTACTTCCACAGTGAGGGAAGAGCGCTGTTGTTCAGAATATCAGTGTATCGCATGGTATTCATTGTTCCAGGAACAACAACCACTGATCCAAGCCACTGGTCATTGAAGAACTCGAGGCAGTAACATCTTCCTTCAAACATCATACTTGGGAGGGACGACACACTTTGGTAAATAAAGTTCTGCAGATATCCGTCAGAACTAAACACGGGCATCGGATCAAAAAAGTGTACCGTGATCCCATATTCCACAATAGCAAATTTGCTTTCTAGGGAACAATTGGGATGGGTTGAGGCAAGTCACTGGTGTGCATTCCATGCTGTGGCGTTTATGTGCTGCAGCTCTTCCGTAAGATCTGTCGCTGTGTAGCTCCCTACGTGTCCTTGTAATAATGAGTTCTTGTGGTCTTCCAGGCTGATAGTATTCGATAAGAGCTGATTTAAGTACCGCTGTTTTGAGGGTCTTCTTCCCTGTCAATTTTTTGGGGTCTACTGGAATGTTTCTCGGCTGAAATAGCACGGTGATGTTTCCATTTGGCGAGCGACTATATCAGTCACCGTTGATTTAGGACGTTGCAGTTTGGCTGCAATAGCACGAACTGTTAGGATACCATAGTACAGTGGTTTTTATTGTGACAACTCTCCTCTGGAAGTCACTAAGCTCAACGCAAAACACCCATGTAAGATATTCGTCGATTCCTTTACTTCTAGTGTCAACCTAATTACTCTCTAACAAGGGGGTGAGATCTATTTCAAATTTCAGGGATGTCTGAATACTTTTGACAATATGGTGTACTTTGAATGTTTCACAATTGATTTTTAATTGAATGGTCGAAAACAATACCTCCCGTCGCGTGGATGTTCCAACTCCTGTCTATAATCTTACACACAAAGATTGTGTGTGCGAGAGAGAGCGAGAGAGCAGCAGGAGAAAAGATAAGAGAGGAGGAAGATGGAAAGAGAAGAGGGAGAGAAAAACATGCTCAAATGTTTCAGTAGCACTGGTTCTCATGATTCCAGGGGCCCTAACGTGTCTTTATTCTCTAAACAAAGCGCAGTTTATAGAGAACATTTCTCGTTGAAAGTGGTGTACCTTATGAACCAGCGGAACACACTTCAACGGTAGAAAGACGAATTGGATATTTCAATTCTTTACTGCTGAACACATTTTCTGGAGTTCCTGGTTTTTTAGCCCCTTCAGCATGTCTCGTTCTTTTCATAGATCTAACAAAAATCATGAAATCTGAGCCCTGACAATGCAAATTTTAGGTTTCGGAACTTTGTATACACGAAATATACAGTGATATACTTCGGCCGTGGTCCCTCACTTTTTATGCCCGCAGTATACAAAGCGAGGGACCATAGCCACGTTGTCCTTGGCCAGAAATCCTATATTTAATCTGCAGTAAGTCCTCAAAAATCTGAAAACAAGTTGGCAGTGTGTTTTCGAAATCGATAGCTGCTTTGATATTGAATTGTTTCACCGAGCCAAACTGCTAATTGACATTTCTAAAACGAGTTCCACAGCTGGCACAGATGCTCTTCGAAATTGCCTGAAAAATGGTGGCTTCCTGGAGACAATAGTTAGTGCTCATGCCATTGTGGATACATGACAATTTCTGGCCAAGGGTTACACGATTGTTCTCTGCATTCTTAAGCTGTTATTTCAGAACTGTGAGGGGAAGGAGGAGTGAGGCAGCCCCCACCATTTCAGATTCCTCTGATCTTAATTGTCGTGACACCTTAGAATTCATAGACGTTTCCTATCGCCGACAGTGGGGTTTATTTGTAGATTTTGCAACAGTTATTATATTGTGATTATAACCAAAATTCATAATCATTTGGCCCCGTTTCATTTTCTTTCCACGAAAAATTAATAAAAACACAGCAGAACTTGACATTTCAGACAACGCTGATTGAAGAACTATTCTTATTATTACTATTCGTGCTGCTCCTCGTCAAAGATGCATTTACAATAAGTCAGTATAACAAAACATACTGGAAGTAGAAATATTACATCATTTTGGTTGGTAGAAGTTGCAATTGTCGCCGGGATTTGCCTCCACCCTAACACCAACAGAGCCCATCCTGCAATGAAGCCACCAGGAAACCACTTTAAGAGGATCGAGAGGCTCCATCAGGTATACCCTTTTAACACCTGAAAGAATGTTTCGCATTCTGTACATCGACTGTGACCAGTTTTGTGAAAAAAGGCCTGTCGGTCTATAATGGTGTTCCAACCAAGTATGTAACTTCGGACTTCCACCAGATTTATATTAGGCATAAGAAAAGCGCTAGCTGATAAGGTAACCTCGGCTTATTTTATCAATATAGTTATTGATATTTATTTGAATTGGAATCTGTAACCTAATTTACGAGTTAACTAATTTAAATTATTTTTTACTTTAAATTAGTTAAATTCAAACTATGATATTCTTTAGTGCAGAATCATTATTTCTAATTTGACACAGTTTGAAGCTCTCTGCCCTAAACTTTTATTATTAGAAGAAGTACACCTTTTGGCATCTCTGATATTGTATAAATAAGTCACAACGTCAACTCTTATACCCATTCTCCCATCGACGAGAGGCCAAATCGCATCGGAACGATGTACAGGGTACTTGTCCACCCACCGATGAGGAGCCAACAAGCTCCGAAACGGTACCATCTGGGAGATCTTGATGGGGGCCCTCGTTACCGCGAATAGGTAACAACTGTCTTCCCTAATGGGGAAGCGTTGCCCATTCGGGCGATTTATGAGTGGTTTTAGTTCTGTGAGTGAGTGTGAGGAGCAACTGCATCTTTCGACTCTCTTGCTATCACTTTCCTACACCTTTTTTCTTTCTTAAGTAATAGGGATAGTATGTGGATAAAACAGGTTGATCCCATACCATTTTGAAAACGGTGTAAGTTGTTATTTTGGTTTCGATTGAGGTTTATTTTCTGAACTGATTTAAAATGAAATAAAAATGTATTTATCCAAGAATTGGTCAATTTGTTCTGTTTAGTAAAAATGTATGTCCAAATATTCATTAATTTTGAAAAGTACGTTGGATTTTAATTATTTTCCTTTACTGAATGCTTAGAGGGAATAAGTAGATACCCACCCATATTAGGGCATCTTAAAACGAAGTGCCCTCTTCTATCGGTGCTATTTCTTGGGTGTAAATATATTTTAGTTTCTTCTGGTCCCGGCCATATACAGAATAGTGTCCCTATTCATTGGGACTCTATACATACTGAGTTAAGGGGAGCCACAAATTTCCTGACGTCATAGTTCGCAATGGGATGAGAAATATTCGTGATAGCTTTTGGACTCGAACCCGCAGCATTCTTAATTCTGGCTCAGAGCGGTATGTCGTTTTACCAGTGTTCTCCTCGAAAGTATCTTTGGCTCGCTACTCGTTTGAAGAGATGTGAACTGGGATTTGTAAGATACTGGAAGAATTCCAGTGCTATCACTGGAATTCTTCCAGTATCCTTCCTGAAGAATGGACACAACAATTCAGAATCCATTGCGAACAGAAAATTGAATTTCGCAGTTCTTCGTATTAATATTTATGAATTTCGTGGCGCATTGAGCAATTTAAGCTGATCTATGAAACTCACTGAATGTTTGGACACACAGAGTGGGTGAGCATTTAACACGTCTTGCTATAAAAACAGTTCGATGAGTAGCTAGTGATGTCATCGCTGGTATAGAGAGGATCTGACCATTTTGACAAAATCAGATACTTAACGTAAAATAAGTGTGAATGCAGCAGAAAGAAAGTGTGTGGGTCGAGAAAGAGGCAGTGAAAGAGAAAGTGTGCTCAGACTCGCAGACTGTGAGGATCAGTGAAGAATGGTGAGAACGAATAAGTAGGAGGAAATGGACGAAATTATAATGTTAGGTGGTGATCGGAAAGGATTAAAATGGACGTTGGAGTGAGATAGATGGAAGAACGAAGAAAATCGCTGAAAAAGCGAGAGGAAGTGTGAATAGAAAGATCGTATAAGAAAAGATGAGAACGGTACATGATAACAAGAAGCAGGAAGGATAAGAGGAGATGTCTATCCTGAAGGATAAATAAATCAGCGTGTACTTGTTAACTTTATATTGGAGCAAATTGTATGAGATTTATTTCACTCTGTGGAAGAGTTAGTCAGCCTCGAGCGAATACTCCATGCTTTTTCTCACAGAAAACTCAGTTAGTTGGGCTGATGACGCATTTTGGAGTTGCATTTTGGTGTAATGGAATGGGTGTTGGACTAGTTCGGCAGCTGCTGACTACATCCTGCAGGTGGTGCTTACTGATTTTGAATCCTCCGGCGTTCTTTTTTTTTTTTTTTTTTTTAGTATTTTTCCCCGCCAAATCTTTTTATAAGACTATTAATAACGATTAACTGTAAAGACCTGCAGCACGAGTTTGCATAAACAACAACTTAGTCGAGTAATTTAAAAGGGGAAGGGATGCTTACGTGTAAAGCTCTGCGAAGAGTTTGGAGGGTATTTTTGAAAAACTGTTCCTGTCGTGTGGGGGGGGGAGCATCTTTCCGTGGTTGCGGCCCACTTAATGAATTCGTAAGCGTGGATTTTAATGGGGTGGACAACGTTGGATTGTAATGGCAAATGTGGAGTGCAATGAGCGAGGACAGTTCTTGCCCTGGAGCGGATAGAGGTGAGCGTTAAATAAATAGACGGTGTCAGAACGGAAAGCGATCGGTGCATCGAACAGAAGTCGTTCGTTCATTCATCATTCAGTGGACAGACAGACAGACGGTGAGACACGAATACAGTTCGCTCGTGGATGGTGCGCTGTAAGAATAAAAACACACTTGGGATGAACCCGAGGCTTAAGTGACCGCAGTACGCGCGTGTGTGGAGGGGGAGGGGAGGGTGGGGGTGAACGATAAGCGACGCTACTCGGACACAGAGGGCAAAAAGAGCGCACTTAATGGGAAGTGAGCGAACGCAACGTCTCTAGAAAAATGAATTTTACAAAAATAAACGCTTACATTAAGCCGGTTGCCAGGCGATGTCATGCTCACCACGTGGTCGTAACTGTTCGGAAACGCTTTCCCGCACAAGTCCTTCCCGCCGCCGCAGCACCGTTAGAAGTGGCTGCGGTGCGCGAGGGGCCGAGCGAGAGATAATTAATATCGATCGGCAGATCGCACGTATCGGAAATTCGTCTGCTGCTAAGAACCTCGTGGCAGCCCCGACTCGAGAGTTGAGGTGTTGGTCCGAATGTCTCCTTCCGAGTGTCGTCGGTGCCAATTTTCGTCGTGTCGCGAATCCGCGGGTTGCGGGGGCCCAATTTACCTACGGAATCTCCATCGAAATAAAGTCGCATTTCGGGAGGTGAGGTTTGCATGCCGCTGTTCCGGCGGGTCGAGAGATAAAGCAGACGAACAAAAACATAGCGTGCCGTTGTCGGCGCATGAGCAAAGCGCGGCTCTCCGTGCGCAGATGCAAAGGCGCACTCCCCCACTCAGCCAACATGGCGGTGTGGTCCGGGACTTTCTACCAATTGTCCATTCCCAGGCTCTAACTTAGCACGAAAATCCAATCACCGATCGTTAAAATCCATCTACGCCGGAGCGAGGAGTGTCGTCGAACCGTTCGATGCATTTTGATTGCCATTAAAGGCGCAAATCATGGAAAACATGGGAGAGTCGAGCGAGCAACAAATCAGCGAGACAGCACGAGTCGAGTCAGTGGAGCCAGTTGAGTCAGTCGGTAGCGTCGGTAGCGTTGGCAGCGTAGACCCCCCAGACCTGCTCCCTGCCCACGAGCTTACCTCCGACATTAGCCGCTCGGACGCCGACGACGTTAGTGTGTCCGCAAACATGCTCGACGCCTCGGACTTTCGGGCCCTCACGGAACCCACCTATCAGACCCTGAATGGCCGCATGTCGCCGGGGTTTTCCACCGCAAACAGCTACGCCACCCTCACTCCGCTGCAACCTTTACCGCCCATCTCGACCATGTCGGACAAATTCTCCCACTACGGACACGCAGGCAACGTCAGCGGCAGCTTCACGCTCATGCAGAACAACCTCGGCATGGGGATGAACAGCTACCAGTACGACAAGTTGGGGACCATGACGGGCATGAACATGAGTCCCAGTCTGGGCTCGACACATCCCTCCGCTGTGTCCATGATGGCTGCGAACGGGCTCGGAACGCAACAGAGCTGCATCCCTTCTCCACCGTACTCCCAGAACGGGCTGCACTCCCCGGAGAAAAACATGCCACCGAATGGGTACGAGGCGTACACTCATCGAGACCTGTCTCGGGGCCTCACCTCGCCCCAGAATCCGACTGTCAGCCTGCATTCTTCTTCGGCTATGATGACGACACTGAACGGGTTGAATGCCACCCACCACGCGCCCCCCACGAGCCACCTGCAAGGAGTGAACGTACCGTCTCGGGGTCACGATGTGAAACCGGCCACGACTCTGACAGCACCCACGCCTGTGCCTCCTGCCAGTCTCGCGGCTCCCGCACCAACCCCCACCCCGGCCGGTATCCCCCTGACGCAGCCGAGTGCGCCCATCCAAGCGAGTGTCCCGAACTCTATGACCAATTCAGTGACCTCCCTTGTGTCCATAACGAATACCAACAAGATCACCGTGAATCCCGCTTCGAGTTCAAAGATCAACTCGGCTGACGAAGTGGAAGAAATCAACACCAAAGAACTGGCCCAGCGGATAAGTGCCGAGCTGAAACGCTACAGCATCCCGCAGGCCATATTCGCTCAGAGGGTCCTCTGCCGATCCCAAGGAACATTGTCTGACCTCCTGCGGAATCCGAAGCCGTGGAGCAAGTTGAAGTCGGGGAGGGAAACTTTCCGCAGAATGTACAAGTGGCTGGAGGAGCCCGAGTTCCAGAGGATGTCTGCTCTCCGATTAGCAGGTAGGAAGTAGTGTAAACAGAATTAGGTGATCAATGGCTAACACCTTAATAATCCCACCCTATCTCCAGGTGCAGACAGGGTTCGTCTCTAATAGCTGTTACGCGTGAGAGTATGGATGGCGACAGATAAGGAATTCTTTATTCTCACTCGCATATAAGATAATGGGAGGAATAATTTTTCACCAATTTACTCTTTTTATCCCACTGTTGTTAGCGAGTAAATACTCACTGCCGAGGGCTTAATGGGGGAGGGGGAGGGTTTAATTCTATCCCTCGCAAATAACCGATTTGTTTAGCCTTACTGCATTCGTACTGCGCGTGAATTTCGCGACTGTTAATTAGCTTCCAATTAAGCATTCGATCTAATCTTTTATTAGTTGTTCGCTCTCAAAAAAATATATTTTTAAGGGCCGGGCGCTACTTTTATATATTACTTCAAAACGCGAGTGATTAAATGTCTTAATGAACCGCGAACTTGTAATGAGTTGTTGATTTGTTCTTTGGGGACAAGGTTTTATTTCTGGGGGTGGGTTAAGCGAGTAAAAACTTCTCGAATGTTTATTTAAATTTTTTCTTTTAGATACCTTTGGCAACTAATCGAATATCGAGTGCACAGGCCAGTTATTATTGAAAAAAATTAAGAGATTTAATTTTCCTTAAAAAAGCATTGCCCGGATCTTTTTTCTTTTTGCGGCTTAATCTTAAAGAACGTGTCTTTGTAGATGTAGAATATTGAAGTAAGGTTTAAAATAACTGCGGGTAGAATAAAAAGCCCCCCTACAGTTACTTTGGGTGCTGTTTATGCTGCAGCAGGGAGGGAAATGATGAAAATTGATTGAAAGTACACGCGAGGTAGTAATATCTGGAAAGTAGTAAGGGGAAGGGGGCCCCCTCTGTGGTAACACCGCAATTGATGCTAAATATATTTTTGAAATTTTCATGTAAGACATCATGAGGTACTTACGATGTGGGGGACATTTATTCTGACCAAAGCGACTCGATACAATCCTCTCCACAGTGAACGCGGCTGTGGAATAAAATCAATGTCATTTTAAAATGGTGCCAGCCACGAAAAAAGCCTAAGTTTATATTTGTTTGAAAATACACTTAAGATATTTGTTTATCTTGCAGGTGACTCAAGCGCAGTATTTTTCTCTTAATTTGGCATAAAATTATGATTGTTCTCAGTTAATATTGCACAACAACTCCTTGGTTTGCTGTACTTGAGTTAGAAGTTGGACATCAATAATTTGTTGTTATTGAGAAGTCTGTTTTCGATGAGTTCACAAATTTGTACGAATTTAAACGAGAATTAAAAGCTTTGTGGAAGACTGTCTGACAACCTGTACTGGATGTTTTGTATATTTATCAATAATTAATGGTAGAATTAACTCGATTAGTAATAATAATTGAATGAGAAGCAACCATTTAATAACCTGAACGAACAAAAACAATTATAACGAGTCCTTTTTACTTCCAGTCTATCATTTAACCGTGTTGAGGATTAAAAAAGAACCTCTTAAATGAAATGTAAGTTGAGGCTTTCAAACAGCTTATTTAGGGAGCTTTCAATGCTATGCTTGAGAGCCTCAAAAAAGGTACAACTCGAAGATGGAAAAAAACAAATACGCGGATTGGGGAATAAGGAAAGAGAATGAATCTTCGGAAGAGAAACTCTTCCGAAGATTCATTCTCTTTCCTTATTCCCCAATTCTTTGATCTTCGGAAGAGAAACTCTTCCGAAGATCAAAGAATCTTCGGAAGAGTTTCTCTCTTTTAGGGATAATAAAAGGGATGTCTGACGAAGCGTCATCATCCTCGCAGCATTATCATTACCACACTGGACTTGGCCAGACATAATGAAAACACAGCGCACGCTTCTCTGCTGATGTTAAAGATGAGAAAGGAAATCCACTTTTTAGGGATCCAGTTAGCACGTTGCAAACGGGAGGGCGAGAGAAAGAAAGAGAGAGAGAGAGATGACGGGGAGGGAGGAGTTTTACATCTCCGCTTCACTAAGTCGTCCTTTTTCCGTCCCAAACAAATTCTTCCGCTCTATTGCTGTTCAGTGTCTGTTCTGTGGTGGCGATGAAGTGCTTTATTGCATGTCCCACTGTTCTCGGCGCTTGACACGATGTCTTGCTGGGAAGCGGACGTCCACAAAAACTGCGTACACATATTTGCCAGTTAAAATTAACGAGCGAACAAACCCGCAAGTCAGGCAATGGAAGGTTTTAGGTGAAGGGAAGAAAAGGCGGTGCGAGCCCGTTTTTTTCGGGGCCACAGACAGCTGTTAGAGTCAGGAACAAGGTTACGGGGCCTGAAAAAGGACTCTCTTCCTCTAGAAAGCCTTTCAACCAAGCTAATGGCCTTTAAAACCGGAGCAGCTCGGGCTACGGAAGCTCCGAGCCTCCTTTCACATGTGACAGAGACAGGTGCCAAGCGGGTGTAGCGAAGGGCGGGAAGGGACAACAAATCTACGCCGTTGGTTTGGTGCTTTTTAGATTTTGAGACATTTGTACAGTGGGTGGTGCGCGACTTTTGTTTTCTGTGGAGCGAAAGGAGAGGGGGGGGACATCGAAAGAGGGCAGGCAGGCAGCCTTTGATATTTTAAAGTCGCCGCACAAGTGCTGTAAGTGTGATCTGACTGAGAAAAACATCTCTCGGAAAAGTGCTTTCTTGGGCCGATCCGGGAGGAGTCAATGAAAAAGAAACGCAAGGAGACGTTTGCTGAACACATCGTATAAGACATACGGAAACAGTTAAAAGTTGGCGGTGGTGCTAACCTTGCTTCTAGATCGAAAAACAAAGAAACATTTCAAGCTATTTTTGGAGGGGAAGGGGAGGAAAATTTGCATCGCTGACTTTTCCAGAACTTAAACATGCATATGTCAGTTATAAAGAAGAGAAACAAGATCTCTCTCTCTCTCTGGTTTCTGTTTTAAAAGAAACCTTCAAAGCTTTTTTAAATTACTTTTTGAGAATTTGTTGGAGACGATGGGATGTATAAATGAGAACTGTACATAACCGATCTGACGTATGACAGCTGTGTAGTACTCTGGAACGATTACAAAGAGGAGATTGCAAACCTTCTTGAAGTTAATATTGTACAACGTAAGACAAAGAAAACTTCTAGTTGGAAATTTCTAGTCATCAAATACTCAGACCATGGTGTGCCAGCTTTCGTATTATTCCATCTTACACGATTTTTTCACGCGTTGCCTGTACAGGAGTTGGTGGACAAGGGAATTTGAATATTGTGCTGGCTTAAAAAATTCGGCATAATGAATGGGAGAAACTGTTCAAACCCATCTTCAGATCAACTAACAGACTCGACTGGAGAGGCCTTGAAGAATATCTTCATTTCTGACAGGAATAAGGTCATACCTCCTCAAACGAGTGAAAGGTGATGACCCCACTTCACTCTTCTGGAGAACACGCAGGAAAGAAACATTTTTATTTACAATATTCAGCTTTTTTAAAAAATATATTTATGTAATTAATGAAGATGTCAAAATGCTTGTTCTGAATGGTCTTTAGATTTGGGAACTTTAAAAATTCCTCTCCCATACACTCTCTGTTGGAATGCTATAATCCACATATCTGGGGGACCATCTGGTAAAACTATTGATTTAAGTTACAACATCGCATACTCACAATCACCGAGCTTGGGTCTGGTGTCAAAGAGCCACTCGGTTATAATTCCTATAAATTATGATACTTCCGTATATCAAAGTGCTGGTGAACAGTTCATTGTTCATTTGCAGGAACATCATTTCTACAGAGAAGTGCTTTAATGATCTTAATGAAAGCATAAAACCTTCTTATTTCCTCGTAATTGATCGTCTTACGCACTTCGTAATTAGCTTTGGTCTTGGCTTCACTGCATAGGAAATGCTCTCCAGGAAGAACCACCTTTACAGGGGCATGTAGCCGATTACAGACCGCAAACAGCTCGCGAGTGAATAAGCTAATGAAATTACGGGGAGTTTATTTAGAGGATTTCTTTGTGGAGGAGTAAATCCATTAAGAAGTTTTGAACCTACAATTGAGCAATGGAATTCAGAACCACCAAGGTTTTCTTGCAGAGTGGGCCATCTTCATAGGAAAGCGTCGTGTTTTCTTCATAATATTCTTTGAATCCGATGCTGCGAGAATTTCGAAAACTTAAAGCGTAGTTTACGTTTGCGGAGAAAATAAACTTTTTCAATCAGACAAGATTAATTAGATGACATTTACTGTAAGCTAAACTTGTCCACTGGGATTGCAATATTTGGATAGATGCCAAATAACTGTTTGGTCTAATGTGAGCATAACTTTTCGCGATATTTTTTTCTTTAGAGAAACGGGAAAATAAAAACCAACAGCAAAAGTCTGGACAACATATTTTACACGTTTTTTTAAAAAATACCACCACATTGGACCAACCAGTTAAAAGAACAAAAATAAATATAAATTATGGTGAAATAAAGGGAGTTATTCTGAACAGAATAAAGAAAGATTTGCATATAGGAAAAATACATTTCTCCCGAAGGGGACTCAGTATACGATATATTTTCATCTCCTTCCAGTCAGAGAGAGAGAGAGAGGGAGGGGTACCACATGGAACCGAATTAGCCTCCAGCGAATGCATATGCTGCTCGATATGTACACCTTTTGAATCTGAGTTTGTTTCCTGCTTTGAACAGATAAACTGAGAGAGTTTTTTCCACAATTTTCAGCGAAATAAATCAAAAGAATTTAAGATTGTGGGACCGAGTTTTTGTTGTAGAAACGTTCTTACAATAGCTTTAGCTTTTTCACCAAAATTTTCAGTTATTATAAACTTATTCGCTTCCTACTTAAATAAATTCATATACGTGTGCAAACTGAAGTGGCAAATTTGCCTAGAAATGTATCTATCAGCTGTGGTGTTTCTCCCCCTTCATTTCTTGTGTCATTTGTAAAGGAAATTCAGTGAACACTTTGCATCATCATCAGTCCCGGACAGCTGGGAAGTTAGGTGACAGTCACCGGACCTCTTCTAAATTGCCCGCTCTTGCGTTTTTGCGGGAATGTATAGCATACCGCGCCCCTATTTCTGTGTGTGAGTGTGTGCGCGCGTGCAAGAGAGAGAGAGAGAGAGAGAGAGCCGGCGGCTCTTTCATTCTATCCATCCTTGCACAGTTGCTGCCAAGTAGAGCTAACTAGGCGGGCAGTGAGGGTCTTGTCACGTCTTCTGATATATGAGTCAGCTTGCCAACTAAGCTTCCCCTGGTCGGGGGCAGCAGGTGCCACAGTTAAGTAGGATTACTGGCCTTATCCCTAGCATGGTCCTCTTTGGATCTCGCGTAATGGGCCTCACCATCGCCGTATACCTCTCATTTCCACCTCCATGCAGTACAGGCAGGAGAGCTCCATCTTTTGTTCTTCGTTCATTCCATGACTACTCCACCCGCCCTCTACTCTCTTTCCCTCTCTCCCCTGCACACATTGTGAAGGGCGAGTGCTGTGTCATGCAAAATGTTCGTACAGCGGCCTCTCGCTACTATTATGACAACGGTAGTGGTGTTATTTTGGTCTTCTTATTCAAATAGTGATAAAGTATTACAAAGGGGGCTTTGCCACCTCATATAACTTGAAGTCTGTGGAATATTTATGAATGTACGTGACATGTAATTGGCATAATGGAGACTTGCCAAATATATTCTTCGACAGACGGAGTAGTTTGAAACAAAGCGCGTAGGAGTTTCTCCTAAAGTGTAAAATGGTTCTCTACCAGCTGCAGCTTTGCGATGATTTCAATTTCCTAAATAGAGAATAACAAAAACTGTCTCCCCCTCCATAAGGCACTTTTTCACAGTGGAATTAATCTTCATCACATCCGTAAGAGGAGTATAAAGCTATTTATAGGCGTTGTATGTTATAGATCACACAGTGATAGGGCTTTGATTGGATGAATTCAAAAAATACAGTACGTCAAGGAAAGTTTTGACTTGAGAATGATTTTGAAAGAGAAGAAAAAGATAAATTTTGAAAGAGAAGTGCTTTGCTCGTAGTTACTGAATGTACATTACAGTGTTAACAAAGCAATGTCTCACTTTCGAGAGGGACAGTGTGCTTTGTCCTTGTACGCTATCAAAGTAGTGATTTCGTTCTCGTGCATAATGTATATTCTCTAATGGACAGAGTTTCCGATAAATTTGCAGTTTTTAATGCATAGCGTAAATCCGTTCCCTCTGGCAATTTAATTCCTCCAATAAATCCATCTATTCCAGGTTTCCCAGCATGCGTAGTATTCAAACACGCAATTGTGGACACACAATCGTACAGGAATAATACATAAGGCCGTATGAGAGAACTGGAGCAAAGAGCTCGAGTAGTCGATGAGCCGAAAAATTCTCAAAAACAAGCCAAGGCTAAAATAGTTTTTAGAAAAAATAGTTTTTCCTGATTACGCCTTCATATCTCATATGCTGGAGATCGCCAGCAATCCTGATTCTACTCTTAATTTCATAGTATAGAAAAAGATAACCCATTCTTCATTTGCTGTGACCTGTCCATCACTATTTATTGCTGTCTCTTCAGAAGATGGGTCACCACCCCATTAATTTAACATTTAATACCCGAGAAAACAGAGAAAACTTTATCAGTGGAAGCGTTGCTATTTTAAATTAATGTCATCGTTTTCAGAGAGGCTCGTTTATTTTAAAATATCACTCTGGTTTACCTCCGCCATGTCTCTGCGTTCTCCATATCTGATATTGTCCTTCTTAACGGTCTTCGCAACTTATCTCAACGAATCTGGAACAGCCAAACAAGTGTAAAAAGTTACCCATTAAAACAAACAATAGTTCCTAAAATTGCTGACTGAATTCAGCATGCGTAATCAAAAATGATCTCGCTTAATTTCTCTAACGGAATTCAACAGCTGTTTTTCTTATCCTAATTTCATTACTGTGGTTTCGTCCACTTCAAAGGTGATACTTGCACATATATTCATTCTGATATCCCTCACTGGAGACCTCTTACTCCCAATTTCCTCTTTTCTTCGACCTTTATTTGCTCAAAATCTTTTTACCCCCCACACTGTGAAATACATTTACTATATTTATCGCTCTTCCAACCTTGCAGACCCGAATTTTTATTTTTGTAGTTTAGCTTCTCTAACGGCGTCATCATTTTCCTTTGTGACCTCAGGGTTCATCACTTCAACTATGCCGTCACTTTAAGTGACCTTACACAATTTATTCATTCACCTACTGGAATACCAAACACTCGTACCCACTCAGGTAATGTTGGTTTCTAGCTCTCCCCTGGGTATCAGACCACAGCTTGGTGATGATCTTTCCTTTCTCGTGCGCATTCTCGGTCTTCTCTTGTTTCTTGGATTATTCTAACAACAGTACGAAATGGGATGTTCTCTGTGATCTTTATTCTTCTCTCTGTTGTTTGTATCACTTCTTTCCTGTTGCTAATACGTGTTACGATCATATCACCGAAGGAATTCTCTTAAAAAGGAAATCCTTTACTCCGGAACATCACATTAAATGCTCATTGATTGTCTCTAAACCTTGGTTTTTGCAACAAGCATTCTAAGATGGTTCGGATGAAGGATAAATCATATTCATATCACAACTGTTTTCGTCTTTTTTTGCCCCAAAGTAAGGCGCAGTATGTCTTGTCTGCAAATTGCTGAAACCCGGTTTCCGGGAAGAAGACCACGCACACCCTCCCTTGAGACCGATTAATTCGGCTGCAGTATGAAAAAAAAAAAAAAAAAACCATGAAATTTCCTCATTGCGAAGGGAACCGAAACTAGACACGTTTCCAGTCGCTGTTGTTCTTCCACACCGTGGAAGAGCAACAATCATACTCACTGTACGTAGCCACGAAAACCAAGTTCATTTGAAAACACCATCTAACGATAACTCCATCTCTGACGAGCACGTTAAACTTTCTCCTGATGTTCCGAACGCATCCGCACTCAATATCTTCTTTAATTTTTCGACAGAAAGAAAGAAATTTCTCTGTATATGCAAAAAATCCGTGCTGCTACTCCAGACAGAGTTATCTCATATTGATTTTGATGTTGTTTTTTTCCATCATTGCAGTAAGAATTCATCCATATCAACTGATTGCTATAATACCCATAGGGATATAAAATGTGTGTGAGAGAGACTTGTACAGGTGGTATCTTGGATTATTCTACTTATGTTTTGTAATATTCCATGGAATGGAATAGTTTTCAGAAACTCACTGTTGCTTTATACTTTTTAAAAGCATATGATTGGATTCGAATAAATCCTTTCACCCTTGCATATATCACAATGGCCTTCTTCTATAACACTAAATTTTCGTAACCTGTTTGAAAAACCTTGCACAACATAAACAACCACTCATTCGTTACCATTTCCTTAATTGTTGATTTACAGATCATTGTCTAGCCCTTGCCTTGCCAGTAGCACAGTGGTCGTAATCACTCATCCCACACCAGATGAAAAAAGGCTTGAGTCCCATCATTCGAAGGATGCATCGTTTTTCCTCTCAGAAACTGGTTTTTGTTCAGCAAACTGACTGAAGAGCTCAAGCAGTTGCAGGCAAATGTACTAATCTCCCAGATCATTTAGTTTCTTTGATTCTCAAAGCACACCTGACCTGACCAGGTCATTATTCAGCCATATTGTCATTTATTTTGTGTGCATGTGAATGGTCTCTAGAATAACCTTCTTTCTTATGCATATGCTGAAAAGAACAGCCTACAGAAATTCAAGGCATGTAAAAAACAAGAAGGGAGGATTATATTTATAAATTCTAAAATATTAAGAACACTTCCTCGTTTGAAGGACGACAGAGAATTTCCCCATTAAATTCTGACAAAGTTATCATTGTTCTGTTCAGCTGGATGCGAGCTGTACAACTGATTTTTAGATTCCATTTCAAAATTCTCCCATTTTCTCACTGAGTCCAACCTGTTTCCGACTCTCTGTGTCTTTTCATAACTGAGCTAAAATAATTCAGCGCCAGAAGTAGCTTCAATGACAGCTTTTGCGGTGCTTTCCTGTCGCAGAGTGAACACGTCCAACCAATACAAATTCCGTGAGTCCGCACTCTGATTAGACCTCGTGCTGTGCGGTCATTAAGTAGAAGTCGCCTTCAATGTGTTGTCCACTAAGCACAACTTCGGCGGTCAGCAATAATTACAACCCTCGTCTTGCTGGAATGAAACACGGCTGAACGCCATGTACGTGCACCTCAGTCTCATTGCCTGTCTCGCTCTACATTGTACCACAGAGCAGTAATGTTTTGTCAGATATTTCGAGGCATCCGCCTCCTTCCTTTCTAAGATTTATATTCCGTTATGGCCACATTGTCCAACCAACTTCAGGTGAACTGCCTTAATTTACTGTAATTTTGAATATCTGTGTATTCTGTAAATAAACTCTCCCAATATTTTGTTTATAAAAGTAAGTTATCACGTTCTGTCTACAAGTCTTATTCCAAAAGAAAGAAGAAGATATCTATAGTTTTCTCTGCTTGTCTGGTCTCCATTTTTCTGTCTGTACATCGTGATGGTCTAGGGAGTTTTTGTAATAAATTTTATTGCCACTAAACATCATTGAGGCTTGTGGATTGGTAGTACAATCTACCAATCTACAGCAACAGAGTTATGAAGTAAATTTCCTCGTATATAAAATACTCTCCACAATATCAGGGAAAAATTAATAGATAAACAACGAGTAGAATAAAACTATAGATAAAGTGTAATTTCTTTCGAGATACTCTACCATAATTCGCATTTCACAAATACACTATACTGCCAAAAGTAACCGAGCACCTGCATGCTTCAAGGAACCTCTTTTGAGGGTGGTACTGGCGTGTTGACCCGCTCGAAGCTGAAATTCCAATGAAGCTTTTGCACCCTAACTGTTTCAAGTTATAACAGACTGTGCAGCATGCCATTGTTCACAGACATGCTGAAACAAAAAAGAGCCTTTCCCATACTGCTGCCACCTTGTACGAAGAGTGGGATTGTCCAAAATTCCACTGTACCACATAGCATTAATATTTTTGGAACGATGACCAAGGGTCCAAGATCAAACCACAAGAAACAACCCCAATCAGTGATAGCACCACAGCCAAACTTCACAGTTGGATCAAAATATTCCTCTAAATAACATTTGTCGGGTAGCTGCCAGATTCAAACACGGGTCACATGGGAAACGAGGTACCATGATTCGTAACTGCAATAGGCAGCTCTCGCAGGACCAACTGCAATGGGTTGTGCAATAGACAAGTCGACGCTGTCCATTCCATGCTGTGATATTTGTTGTATGTGTCGCAGCTGTTTCATAAAATCCGATTCTGCGACTCCATGTACTAATATTAGTTTTAGTGACCTTCCTGGTAAGTACTGACGTGATCCACGTAATACTCTTCTGAGCGCTCTCTTTTCAATTTCTTGCTTTCTGCGGAACATTTTCCTGCTTAAGCAGCGTCAGAGTATTTTCATTTGATTACGTCAGCTACTGTTTATCTAGGGCTGTTTTTTACTGAGATGGCAGGAACATTTTGATTGCTCGTGTGGTATCCTATGATGATTCTCCTCTTGAAAGATGCTAAACTGAACGCCTTGGCTCATCTACTACGATTTCAGTTGATCTGCTTACTACCAGGGTGAATGTGATTGCTTCTGTATATATTTCTGACAGGTGGATGACGGGTTTGGTTACTTTCCCCCAAATCTTAAGGAGTACCTCACACCGATATCTCTGAAATCTTGTACAAGGATTATCCAATTCGGTTTTGATCGTTTCGATGAGGATTGACAACAAGGCGCTGGAAGGGAAATACAGTTTTCGAAAAGATGTCATTAGGCCTGTGTGAGGAGTAGATGAAAACTGCACAACTACATTTATAATTACAGCTCGTGATTCGGAAACGTTTTCAAGACTATGTGGCTAAACTGCTGCCTATCTCAAGGCAAAAATTAGTCGCTACAAGGTTGTAAACAGTGAACTTTTTAGTGCAGCCAATTTCAGGTCGTGCATTCTATCTTAACTTAACTTAAAACAAAAGGATTTCGCTAAATATCGTACGAAATGCGTTGTTGTATTTCCCAAATATGAAGCGGATATTAAAGGATTTCCATGTCATAATTATAACAGAGCTTTTATGTTTCGTTCATGTTCAGCAGAAGAACTGTGCCTAAATATGAAACCATTGCAATGCCCGTAAAACATTTATGTGGAGTGATAAAGAATGAATGAATGAAAGAGGTCTTTTAGAATGGATATTTTCATTCTAAAAGACTTCCTCAGTAGTTTGATTCTTTGTCCATCAACACCGTGTAGAAAAGGTCTAGGTTTGGATCAGCTAATCTGTCTTGGGCGAATGTTGAGCATCGAAAATTTCGATTTTTCATCCGGCAAAACAGGCAAACTGAACTGATCATAGAGTACAACGCAGTTTACAGACGGAATACGTTGACCCCTCAAGGGCACCGTAACTTGAGTGGTCAAGCGCGAAGGTACAGAAGTACTCACGCTTTGAGTGACTGGTTGAAGCCCGCGTTGAATACTAAATGCGGCGCTGTTGTTATATTCTTTCTATCTCGTGCTCTCCTCTGATCTGATGTGGTCGTCCCGAAGTATAAAAAATTATTTTTTGATTTCTTAGTTGCCTTAGAGTATAAGAAAAAACGCACCAACGTCATTCTAAAAGTTATTTCCA